>NC_051314.1:89524232-89827566 GCF_015220235.1 Choloepus didactylus
TTGGGGAGAGGGGTGAATCTATTTACAGCTTTTCAGTATGGACACCTGGTGGTTGGTTTCTTCTTTCTGTGACTTGTCATTGTTTGAACCACCCTGTTTAATGCCTGATGGGTCATTCTGGGCCACTTGCCCTGTCTCTATATATCTGACCCTGAGTGAAAAATGCAAAGGGAGTCTTTAGTGTCCTCTTACTTCATTCTATTAGTCCCTTTTTCTCTCTTTATTGTCCTGTCTTCCCCACGGCCTCTTTCAACAATTTGCCTCCACCAAAACTACCCACACAAATATACATATACACTTTGATACCTTCCCAGCCCTGTCTGTTTCAAACTTAGTTCTTCCTGCCACCTCCTCAACCCCTTTCCTTCACCAACGTTTCTATTTTCTCCTGGTAGTGGATCTTAGCTAGGTCCCAGGAGACAAGGCCTCCCCAGCTCACCACCACCAGGAAAGGATGGAGAGAGGTTCACTATGTGCCTTTTCTTTCACAGACATAATCTCCTAACAAGAGCTCTGGAAAAAGGTATTACTACCTCCAATTTACAGACCCAGGATCAGAGAATTTAAGCTGTGTGCCCAAGTTCACAATGCCAGGAAATGCAGAGCTGAGATTCATACCCGGGTCTTTCTGACCACAAGGTTCATGAGATTCTGCTATGTCATCCTGTTTTCTACCACTTACAGAATCAAACTCAACAATTCACCAGTCTATTTTTTGATTTACTTGATCAGGATCCAATTTTATGCACCCAGTTTTATGTTCCATGACTCCCAAAAGCTCTGTTCAAGCTAATAATCATCATGCAGCTTTCCTGATTTTATGGGAAGGTAAGCTTAAAGTAAGTGGCATCTACCTGCCTGGAATAGCCTTCCTTTCCCTGTCCCAAGTCTACCCATTCTTTAAACTTGCCATGTTCATCTTCCACAGAGCCTTCCTGTCTTCTCCAGCTCCAATTTTTCTCCTTCTAAACATGCAAGGAGCTTGGAAGATTGTGTTCCTCATCCCTCCTCTTCCACTCCAATATAAGTGCCTCTCCTCCTGAGCTGAGCTGTTCCTGCAGCTCGCTGGATTTGAAGGTTGAGTCTTGGTCTGAATCAAAGCCTGGAGACCAACCACAACGTCTAAGATTGGCTCTGAGGAGTTCTGTAGACCTCAGAAGGGAGACAGATGACATCAGCCCATGCAGGCCTTCCTGAGAAGGCTGCTGGTCTTCCCGGTCATTCAGGGGAGCTGAACAAGTGGACCAAGTTCTCTCTGTCCTTGCAGCCACTGGCCTTTGCAGCCAAGGCGATGACCCGGATGGAGAAATGCCTCCTTCTGGTGCCCTGAAAGCACCAAAACTTGCCAGCTTGACCCTCACTCACCGTCAGGAGCAGAGCCAGCCATATCTTTTACCACCGACTGGATTGGCTGGACCTGAGCTCCATCTGGAGCAGTGGTTCTAAAAGTGTGATCACTGAACCAGCAGCAGCAGCATCACCTGTGCATTTGTTAGAAATGCAAATCTCAGGCCCTATCCCAGACCCAGTGATTCAGAAACTCTGGGAGTGCAGCCCAGCGCCGTGTGTTTTAACAAGCCCTTCAGGTGATGATGATGCATGCTTAAAGGACAGTGCATGGACCAGCAGCACTGGCATCACCTGCGCGCTTGTGCAACCGTCTCATGCCACACTCCAGATTTTCTGAGTCATAATCTATATTTTAAAAAGACTGCTAGGTGATTCATATGTACACTAAAATTTGAGAAGTGCTAATCTAAAGAACAAATGGCCTAAAGCTATTAAGAAGCTGGAGGGAGGATAAAATAAATTAACTTTCAGATGTCAGCTCCTGGGAAGACAAAACTACTGGGGGAGAGAGAGGCAACCAACTTGAGCTGGAAAAAAAAAAGTAGACTTAAAAGTATCACTTATAGTACTAAACATAAAACAACAAAACTGAACAACAACCAATAAAAGCCCACAATTAACAATTAAGCAATTGAGTGAGTGAATTGAGGAAGAGGATGAACAGTATTGGAACCCAAATTAGCAGGCTGGAATATCCATTAGAAGTATCTCAAAATACAGAGCAAAAATTCAAAGAGGTAGAATCATGACAGAAAAGGGACTTGGGGGACAGATCCAGACCTATATACAAATATTAGAAGAAAATAAAGGCACAGATTGAGCAGAGGCAAAATTAGATATATATTAGATTTCTCTGAGTCAGTACAGGCTCATATCCTGGAAAAATTTCTTAACTCTAAAGATTAAAAAAAATCTCATAAGCTTAGGGACAGAAGGAACAAATATCATAAAAGAAAAAGCATCAGACTGATACAGGACTTCTCATCTACAACTCTAGAACCTAAATAAGAAGGATTAATAATATCAGAGAGAAATGAATCACAACCCAGGAATTCAATATCCTGGCAAGATATTTGCTTGTCAAGAGAAAAAAACAAACAAACATATTTGTAGTTATACAAGTATTCAAAATAATAACATCTTCCTATTCCATATTAGGGGAATCAGATCATAGAAGAAGGTGAAGAGAAAACTCACAATAAATATAGGTAAATGCAAATAGAAGTTGATAAGAATGAGATTGTATAATATAATAGCTAAATAAACAGTCTTTTTGAGAAGGGTTCTGCAGGAAGGGTAATCTAACAATAGCCTGGAAAACAACTTAATAAGCCTTTTCAGCAAAACTGATTTGGGAGTAGAGTAGCTTCTACTCTGCAGAACATAAATATTTTAAATGTAATATGATAGGAATGGAGGGAAAGTAAAAATATTCAAAGGCCTCATTTTATTGGTGGGAAAAAAAATTTGGTTTGATTGGAAACTTGGAAGAGTTGAGTAGCACTTCCAATTAACTAGAAGAAAATTGGGAACTATAACTTGAACAAACCAGCCAAAAATTAAAAAAAGGAAAATGAGGAAATACAAAGTAAGGCTGAGAGAAAATATTAAGATGGAATGAATAAAATTGTTGTTATACCTAATATGAGTGGGTTAAATTTTTCTATTAAAAAACAGAGACTGGCAGATGAGGTGAAATAATAAAATCCAGCAATATACTCCTTTGTTTTGTTTTGTTTTTTGATGCATAGTGATTTTTAATAGCTAACATAGTGCTATTTGATGCTTAATGTAGTGGTTTTAATGCTTAGTGATTTTTAATAGCTAGAAAATAAAAGGATGGACAAAGAGCTAGATAAAACAGAACTTAGATTTAAAAGCACTAACCAAGGTAAAGATAAGGATTATATAATGATAAAAAAGTACAATTTATCTAAAAAACATACCAATCATAAACATGTATGTTTTAAATAATATAGCAGCTAACTATGTAAGTATTTGATAGATAAGGAGAACTTGCTTAAAAATACAATTTAAAATGGAGATTTTAATACACTTCTTCCAGAAATCTAGATCCAGGAGACTGGGGGGAGGGGCGGGGAGAATAATGGCAAATGGAAATTAAATAGCAAAATTATTAAACTAGAAATACATAAATCTTTTGAATATGTTATAAAAGGAAATACATATCCTCTGAGCAGAAAATATTCATATTTTTGTGTGTCTCTGGAACATTTATGAGCTTGGTTGCCAAAAAATCCTTAATTTTTTCAAAAATGAGATTTTTATAGGCTATATCCTCTGATAAAATTTAGAAATACATTAAAAAAAGGATTGTCAAATAAATCCTGAATATTTAAGATTTAAGAAATAAAACACTTTTAATAACTCTGGATCAAAGAGAAAAAAAATAGAAATTAGAAACTATTTTGAAAGCAGATACAATTCATGTCAAACCAATGAGACATGAAAATTTCTGAGAGGAATATTTATAGCTTTAAATGTCTTCATCATTAAAGAATAAAGACTAAAAAGTAAGGATAGTCATACTCATCTTTAAAAAATTGGAAAAAGAAAATCAAACTAAAGCAAATGAAAGTAGAAAAATTAAAGTAGTAAATAGTGAACTAGAAAGCAAATAAATAAATAAAATAATAAAAAAAGAGAAATAAATCTAATAAAGCAGATCAACAGATGCCTGATTAAGGAAAACACAGAAAGGAAAGGAATGAGAAAGAAACAATTACAGATAAGAAATTTAAAATATTATAGCATATTATTAGATTCAGGAGCGACACTTTAAAAATCTAGAGCAAATGGACAGAATACCAAAATTGATCCAAGGAGAAATACAAAACTTAAATTGACCAAATGCCATAGAAAAAACTGGAAAGGGCTTAAAAGGCCTACGATTTAAAAAAAATCATCAGGCTCAGACGGATTCAGAACCAAATTCTAGCTAATTTTTAAAAACTAACAACTAAACAGGGTGATTCAAATGTAATTTATAGCTTTCCAGAATACAGAAAAAGAAGTTTCCTTTAGTGTTCTCTTCAACCCTTTTCCTCTTTTTGTTGCTTGTCTCCCCCACTGTTACCACTTGTCACTCAAAGCTCCCACCCACACTACCCCCAAAACACATACTCATTTAGGGGCCCTCACTGACTTGCTCATTTCAAAATTATCTTCCCTCATCAAAATTTCTTTTTATTCTGGACCCATCATCCCCGCTCAGATAACATTCTGAAGGAGCTTCCCTCGGAGAGAGTCTCCCTGAGGAGCGATCTAGAGCCAGAAAGCCCATCTCCCTCCCTGGAGAACACTGACTCCCCCTTGTGGGTTCTGCTATTGATGGTGGCGTGGGAAGCCTTACAGACGCCATGGGGAGTCCCGTCTCAATTAAGATGTTTTTGGCTTCAGGTAACAGAATACCAACTCAAAATGTCATAAACAATGACGGAATTCATGGTCTTACATAACTTTAAGTAGGGGCAGACTGGAGGGTTGATTGATTCGGGAGCTCAGCAGTGTCACCTGGAGTCGAGCTTCCTTCCATTTCTCCACTCGGCTATTTATGCCACGGGCTTCATCCTGGAGTTAAGTTCCCCTCGTTGTCACAACGTGGCTACTAGCACCGGCCGGGTATGCATGCATCCTTGTCCACGTGCAGGATAAGAGGGCAGCTGGCTTCTTCTCTCAGACAATTCCAACAAACCATACCTCACATCTCATTCGCCCATTACAGGTAAAGAGCATGGCTGCCTTTGACTAATCATCCTGAGAGGGGCTGCTGGCCAACTACAATGTCCACTTCTGCTCCCAACTTCCTCTCTTTCAGATTGAGAGTGGGGAAATCCAGCACTAATGTTCCTGGAATCCTCAACAGAAATACAAGTCAAAACCAATAGAAAAAAGGACCTCTTTATTAAGAGAGATGTTTTTATTTTTGACTACAACTCATCTTGATTAGTTCCGTGTTTACAAAAAGACTTTCCTCTTTGATTAGTTAATTTTAAAGCAGGGATTAGATGAGCCGAGCATTATTTCTAATTCTCCTACTGGAATGGATCATAAATCAGCCACTGTCATGACTTGCCCAGCTGCCATTCAGATATACTTAAGTCATAGACTATCGCTATTGACGTATTTCTGATGTGAGTGCCAAGTTTCTTTGCATCCATATTTTAATTGGTTTGGTTCAAGTTTTTGACTGGATGTAATCTAAGAGAAATCATGCAACAATAATGAGCTTCATATTTGCAGCTGTTGCCATATAATTACTCTTTGTTACTAAATTAGAATTTCTTTTACTAATATATAGTCAAATCAATACTACACATTGAACTTTTAAATTTAATTCACACATTATGCCTCTAGCCTCTGAAGACATTCCTAAGTAACAGCATTATATGTACATAACAGACCTAAGCCTTCTGGAACACCTTTTTTAAATGGAGGAGCAAGGTTTTGGGGGTGCATAACTCAAATAGCTTTTGCCCATCAGCTTTAAGTGGCGATAGCAGAACCAAGGAGTCATAAAAGCCTATAAGTAAATATAAGAGGGAACTCTTTACCTCATGAATTCCTTCACTGTAGAAAAATTATTGAAGCAACAAGCAATAAATGATATATGTTCTCCACAGACCTGTTAAAAGAATATATGCCAAATTAGTTCTCAGAATGCTTTCCTGAGGCACACAACTCTTTGGGAAAGTATATGTGAAAATGTGAAAACCTTCATAAAGCCGACAAAAATGAAAAGCGATTCTAGTAATATTGTCTATCATTCATTCATTATTGGCTGTAGAGTAGTTTTATCTTTGGAATCACAAGAAGTATTGTATGGGATAATATGCTATGGGGAAATGTAATAAATGTTTCACTAAATTAGATATTCCCCTCGTGAGCTTTTTTTTTTTTTTATTGTATGCTGAAGGTCCAACAGGAAGAAAAAAGTCATCCTATTTAACAATCACATTTGGGCTTAGAAGATGATAGCAGATATGGATGGACTTTGAACAAAACAATCGCAGTTGGAAAATTTGCAACCCATATCCACACATTTAGTGCCTGGGACATCAGTAAATGCATGTAAATGGAGTTTTCAAAATGTGTATTTTGGCTCCGTGTAAATAAAACATCTAAGCTATTAAGTAACATATTTTACATCTCAGCTGGTTGGGTTAACCTGTGTATAAGCATCTTTCTCAAAGAGACCACAAAAGGAAAGAAGCTCTGATTGTTCCAGTACAAAGAAGCTATATTATTAACATAGCCCTTTCTCATTGTTACACAGAAGCATTTAATTGGATACCCCCAGCACCAAATCTCTAAGAAACATAACAGACCAAAGAAAGAAGTTTGAATGGCTTGTGAACAGCCAATTGTAGTCAGTGCCAGCAGGTTTACACCCCTTATCAGAGAAAACCCCCCTCAAGCCTCAAATCAAAGCATATTTAATCTCATTTGGCACAGGATTTAAATAATTTTGTTTATCTGGTTTCCATGCCAACAGGTTGGAAGGAATCCATAAAAGACTAATTTCCTGGGGTAGAATTTTAAAGCAATCACATGTCAAGAAATACTAGCTCCCACTTTGGAACATTAAGGCTATTTACTTTTATCCTCAGACCTATCAAGGCACTTTTCTCTCTCTAGTTGTCTCCTCTATATAATGGTTCACATCTCTGCCCCCCTTTTCAGGGTATTTCTCTTTCCTTCCAAATCTTTCCAAAAACCTTGCATACTGCAGGTATAAAATAAATGCTTGTTAAATGCAATGAATCAGAAACAGACGATTAGAAGAGGTAAAGTCTTGTTAGAACCAGCAAAAAGTAACATGGCTGGTTGACAGTGTGGGAAGAAACTAAAACCAATGGACAGATTCATAAGAAAGCCCAGTCAGTCACATGGAGCCATTCAGTGTCGGGACAAAGAGCTCCACACACCTCATTAGCCCCTGAGAACAGCAAGTTGGTACGGAAGGATGATACAGTACGTGACGCCCAGAATGGACACTGAGTCATCAGATAGGTTAAAATGATGAGTTTAAATCATTGGTTTACAGAGGGAGGGGAAAATGAGATACCATTTTTCACTGACAAAATTGGCAAAGATGTTTTCTTAAGGTAAAATGCTGATAAGGGCACACTATAAATTATTATATATTGTTGGAAAGTATATGAGCAGTTCAAGAGAAAAGGTTTAGGAGCACAATGCAAAATGCTTACAAAGATGTATGATGCAATGTGCATGGCAGCATCAACACACACACGATAGAAAACTGGAAATAGCTTAATTGTCCTATCAGAGTTAAATATTTTTTAAATTAAATTAGCATATTTCAATATAATATAAAGGTAAATATGAGCATAAAAAGGGGGGATTGAAAGGATATACACCAATATATTAAACATGGGTGCTGTATCACCATTTTTAATTTTTTTATTCATAATTCTTTGATTTTCAAATTTTCATCAATGGATGTGAAAAATCAGAAAAAAAAAAGAAGGAATTTTCTGTGTGTGTGTTCAGGGGGCAAGCTTTAGTTACATGGAAAATTCATTTAGGTAGAGAAACCCATTCCTTGACCATATTGGATAGATTCTTATGGAATGCCCACTATGTGCCAAACACTTGTTAGGTCCTGAATTTTCAAAGATGGAAGACGTGATCCCTTCTTTCATGGAGCTTAGAAACCGTGAGGAGACAAGTTTTCACTGTAACATTTACTGAACGCTCCCTGGTGCTAGGCATTTTACTAGGATTAATTCATGAATCCCCACAATAATTCTGTGAAGTAGATATTATTATTATTACTTTTCACAAAGAGGGGAGCTGAGGCTTAGAGAGGTTGAGTGACTTGCTGAAGATCACAGCTAGTAAGTAATAAAGGAGAGCTTCAACCCCAAGTAGACCAGGTTGTTCACCTGTTGCAAACAACCATAATCAAAGTGATACATCCTAAGATAGAGGTAACTACAGAGTGTTATAGGGGGACTTACAATGTGGGGCTAACCCATACAGGATAGAGGAAGGCTTCCTGGAGGAGGCGGTATCTACATTGGAGTAGAGTATGGATAGGAGCTGGGGCTAGGATAGGTGCTAAAAGGTGTTCCAGGCAGAAGAAGTCATATGTATCTGTGCTCAGAGGCCCAAGAGACTATGGTACACTCAGGAAACACACTTGGGTCACTATGGCCAGAGCGAGGTTGCAAAGGGGCATAATGACCAAGAAAGCTGGGGAGCAAGGCAGGGGTATCGTTACAGACAGATGTATTTGCCTCATCCAATAACGTTGTGCAAAATGAAAATCTTTCCATTAGTTTTTGCACTGGTGAGTCAAATAAAGGGTTAAGCAGGCTTTAAACATACCAGCCCTGTTTGACTGATTACTGCCATGGTAACCTAGCAGCAGCCAACACTTGTCAAGGCCTCTTCTTTGGATACAGTAATAAATAGGGATAAAGCATTACCCCAAAGCTTTATATTTTTGCCATCAGCTGAAATTCTGTTTTTGGCTATGGTGAGGACATCTTCAAATTGCAGTTTTTTAATAAAATGCATATTTTAAATAAAGCATTAGAAATACTTTAGGCATAGACTTTAAGAATTCTAAACCCTTAACATTTCAGGCACTGAAAAGGCCAAAGACCTAATCAAGGCAGAGAGTTCTGAAAGGGTTTTCTCCCTCCTAAGAAAGAGGAGTTGATGGAAGGTAAACAATGACGCTGCACTTTGCAGTTTCACAAAGCATTAGCCCCATTATGTCTATAATGATTTCTGTGGAGGAGAATAACCACCCCCACACCCCGCTCCCTCTCACTTCTAACTCTAGCTGAAAGCGAGGCACCGAGTCTCACAATGATTATGTGACAGCTGTGTGATAGGTGGGATCTTGTTTCTAAAACAATCCACAAATATTTAGATTTGTGCAGTTCTCAAAACCACTCTCAACTCATGCAGTTTCTTCAAAGAGAGCAACTTCTTGGAGTAACTGAAAGGAGAAAGTGCTGGGGTCGGATCTCAGCGCCCACTCCCTGAGCTGCTTGGTCTTTATACTTTACCTAACGTCCAGGAGCTCCAATCTCCTGCTTTGTAAAATGGCATATATACCCCTTTCTTGCAGTAAAGTTGAAAGGATTGGAGATAATACATGTAAAAACAACAGACACATATTATATTCAGTGATTGGTAGGTATTATTATTTATTCAGGATCACAAACTCAAATAACTCAGAAGATAAAACATTATGAAATGGCTTAGGCAAAAAGTTTGCAATCCCTGATTTATATACCACAGGTCATCAATTCCAAGACATACTGCTTTTCACATTTCAACATCTCTGAAATTGGGCTATGTCTTATAACATATGATGCGTCATACTTTAATTGGCAGGAAATATTTTTTTTTCCTTAGTAGATAATAAAATAAAGGAGTATCTTACAATTGAGGAAATCTTAGATTGGATGAAATAAGGTAGTCCCTTTCAGCATATGGAGCATTTTTCTTTGGTTAAAGGCCAATGGAAAAAGGAGCCAAATCCTATTCCTACCCAATAAACCTCTAACAGAAAAGATAAGATTCGTGGCAAGTACCCATCTCATCTTTCTGAGCTGTTGCAACCTGGCAACACATCTGTTCCTAAGAGAAAACACATCAGAATCATCTGTCTACTCTGCCTTATATAAGATCCATACCATCTGGCACCCCCTTCCCCTGGTTCCTCAACCTTCCTTTTCCCCTAATACACGTGTTCCTGTGAAAACAAATCAAAATTTATTTTGGAAGTCTCAAAGCCATTCCTAAAATGGACCCAGATAGGAATGTAATAAAATAAATTTTCCAGACTTGTAAAATCCTACTGATCAGAGCAGCAAGGCTTATTGTTGGGAGAGAAGGTTGAAAAATGCTCATGCAAACACACACACACACACACACACACAATCACTCCTCTGTCCCATATTATGTAGTTCTGCCATAAAGCTTCCATGGCCCCAAAGTCAGAGTTCTAAGGAAATGTAGGTGGTTGGGAACTTAGAGTTGCTAGAGTCTCCTTCTTGGGAACAGGACGAATGCACATACATTTACTCTAATGGGGGTAGCAGAACCGGATTATAAAGTGGGTTAGCAGGCACTTGCCTGGGGAACCAATCTATAAAGATGCTAAAATAGAATTAGCATGAATCAGAAATATGATACCAGCTAGCTCAGGTTTTTGAAAGCAACTCCACATAGCAGCTGAAACACAAGTGGGTTCTGCTCCCACTGAAGGAGACACTGACTTCTAGGCTTAAAAAATTAAAAAGCAACAAACCAAAAACTCCCTGTAAGGGCTCATTTGTTTTAAATGAGTATTTTTGTGATGTTCATAAGCAAGCCACATAATGCAGTTACAGGATGGACCACGATTCCTAAAATCATATGCCTGAAATTAGCACTTGTGGTTAATATGTTAAAATATCTGCCAGGAACTATGAAGTGCCTGAGATTTCACCCTGTTTGCATGCTAACAACTAAACCTTCACTGTTTCATGGCTGCTGGTAGAAGACACAAGTATTCTAGGTCAAACAGTCTGGACAAAAGGGCAGCTAATGCCTCACTTACAAGATGTACAGAAATGTAAAAGACTCATGGAGAACTGATGTAATATGTTAAACGCAATATTAGGATATAGTATAGTAGTTCCCACTCCACTAGACAAATACAGATTGAAACATTGAAAGAATTATCAGTTCGAAAAAGCACAGATGGTTTGACTAGCTAGACAGTTCATGGGGTCTAGCTCCAGCCTAGAGTAGTACAGGCTTAGTTATCTCATAGGTATGAACTTGAATGAAAAGGCCAATTCATGAAGGAGGAAATAGGACAAGAGACTCACACATTATGTATTTCATAATTCAGAGGAAAGAATAAAACTGAATTCTTAAAAACAGTTGGAAAAATTTTTCTCTAAAAGTCAATTCAAAGGTTCAATGTGCACGTGTGGACAGTTAATTTTTTTTTTTTTTCCTGATAGATCAAGCAATTCGTAGTTCCTTGTCCTCATCCTTAAAAGACTTGAATTGGGAGATAAATTTACTATATTTTTGATGAATGGAGCTTGAATAATATTGAATATATAAACTGAACTAATTGGCACAGTTTGCATAATTTTAAAGTGTATAATTCAGCTAAAAAATTTGAGTGTTTTAATTCTAAATTTTTAAATTCTCAGCATTTTTCTCCCTTTCCTAGAACTAAAACATTTGATTACAGTCTTCTATGTAATAAACATTTCCTTAATAACTTTCACTAGCTGGCAGCCTAATGATATTTTAGAAGATAACACTGATAGAATACAATTAACTAATCTGCAGGATTTATTCAAATTCCTTCATTCACCCCATTAATATCCTCTTTGTGTTCCAAAATTCAATCCAGCATCCCACATTGCATGTAGTTTTCATGCCTCCTAAGTCTCTTCTAATCTGGAACAATTCCTCAATCTTTATTTTCCATGACCTTGATACTTTTGAAGAATCCTTCAATTTGGGTTTGTTTGATGTTTTCTCCTGATTATACAGAGGTTATACATTTTTGGCAAGAAGACAACAGAATTGATATTATGCTCTTTTCAGGACACCAGACTACGACGGACACGATGTCAATATGACTTGTTCTTGGTGATGTTGACTTTGATCATTTGGTTAAGGTAGTGTCTGCCAGGTTTCTCCACTGTAAAGTTATGATTTTTCCCATTGTAATTAGACTATTAAAACATCTGTTTCATACCATAGTTTTTGCTCACAAATTTTAGCATCCATTGACATTGCTAGGCTGCAATAGTTATTTGACTGGTGCTTGCCAGAGTGATTTTCTATTTCCATAATTCTCTCTATATTTATCAATTAGAATTCTACTCTAAGAAAGAATTGAACACTTTTTTTCGGTTACATATTTCTATCAGTATGGACTCATGAATACTTATTTTATTCTATGGGTTATAAGCCATTACTACCATTATTTGTTTTCTTGCTCAATTTGTCCTGGATTTGGCCCTTGGGAGCTCTTAAAATTGGCTCTTTTTTTTTTTTTCCCCCAATATAACATGTCTGTTTTATTTTTAAAAAAACAAAACCCAAACCACCTGACTGTTTCCCCACCAAGGGCCTTGACAAAGTGCTGTGGAAGGGTCCAGCTCCAGCCAAGTCCTCTATTCTTTTGACATGCCTCCGTCATATTTTTTACCACTCCCTAACCCTCTGGTACCACAGGATATTCCAGGCTCATCTTGTATTTTCCCTGGTCCATCCCTGAAATCAGCCTCTTCTCTAAGGAGGCCTAGTTCCTTTTACTAGAGAATATTTACAAACTAAGCTTGGGGTACTGGGTATGCACATTGTTACTGGGTGCCATTGCTTCTAGGCCATCTCAGCACACATACACACATACATAGACATCTCTACTTATCTATCTATATGTCTATCATCCATTTATCTATCATCTAGCCATCTATCTATATCTATCATTCTATCCATCCATCCATCTATTATATATCTTATCTATCATCTATCTAATTTATCTATCTAAAACCGTGATTCACACTGATACCTCTGATTGCAATCCAACACCACAGAGTTTGTCTTACTGTTCCCCCTTTCTTTATTTGTAACTTCTTTCTCCATGATTAAGACACCTGGCTCTCAACCACAGTATTCTTATTGGCACAATCCTATAATGCACATAAAGTAGTTTCAGAATTACTGACCCATACCTCTGTGGGAGAACAAATTAGGTAAGTTCCTTTTACTGCATCCCCTTCATTGTGGTTATATTATTCATTTGTAATTATTATTTTGTTACTACTTATATTTTTAAAAAATTAAGTCTCATCCTATCTGCACAAAATTTCCAAAACTTTCCATCTTAAAGTAAACTTAGAAGCCCTTTCCATATTCTGTAAGGCCCCACATGATCTGGCCTCTTTGTTCCTCTCTGACCTCCTCTCCTTACCGCCCGATGCCTTGCTTACCCAAGTCCTTCTGTTCCTTCTACACATCATGCATGTTTCCAGTTCAGTGCCTCTGCATTTACTCTTCCCTCTGCTTGCTGTGCTCTCCCCGGATATCCACATGGGTGAGCTCCTCAATTCCTTCAGGCTTCTTTCTATTCAAGAGGCACCTTATATATTTATTTACCTCTCTGTCTCTGCTACAAAAATATAAGCTCCATGACAGCTTTGTTCTGATCACTGCCATACTCCTGGACTAGAACAATGCCTGGAACTTAGCAGGAAATTAATATATATTTGTTGTTAAACGTTTGTTGAATTAATCCGATTCATATTTCTTTAAAAACATCTCTTAAAGATGTTTTAGGTGTTAATAATAAGTGTCAACTGATAACAAATGGCCAGCATAAGCCTTGGCAAGCTGTATCACTGAAACAGAGACTTTTTAAATATAATCTTAAAACTGTAAGTAAGCAGGAAATCGTAATGTAAACTTCAAAGCTGGAAACAGGCTATAATGGAAACTCTCATTCTAACAAAGAAGCAATCTGTAAAGTCTGAAGCAGTATGTAAATGTAAAGTCTGCACCCAGATATGAAGAAAGCCTTTTCATCTATCTCCCTGAACACCTGGACACACCTTTCCCAGGTGTCACCTAGAAAACAGGAAATAAATTACTGAAGTTCTCCAAACCTGTTACATGTTAACTAAAATAATTGACTCCCTTTGTCTCTAATGGGTTTAGCCAATTAAAGAATTGCTGGGAGATTGCCCGAGACCTCCCAAATACAGATAAGCCTTTTTGTCTATCACTCTTGTTGTATGTTAATTGAATGATTCTCTCTCTTTGTCTCTGAACCTGGGTATAAAACTCAATTGAAGAAACACTTCCAGGAAACAGATTTGGGAAAGCTTCTCCTGCCTTCTACTGGCGTAATAAACCATCTTTTCCTCTTCAGCCTGGTTCAGTGTGACTTCTATTGGCTGCACCAAGCCACAAAACCAGATTTGGGAAGTACCTCTTCTTCATCACTGCTCCATCCATGTTACAGAAACTGCAAGTACAGTAGGTAATTCAGCCTTATTCATTAGCATGTTTGCCTTCAATAGACTCCTCCACATCTCTTCTAACAGATGCCTGCCCTTATATAAAGGATATATGTTTTTTTCCTAAGTTCCCTATAATGAACATGTATTATTTTTATAATCAGAAAAAAAGCATAAAGGCTATTAAACAAGCTCATATGTTGAAGCCTAAGTCCTCTCCATAGAATTATTGTGATACCCCATCCTCACTCCTCATTCTCAAGAGGAATCTTTCATGTTAACAGGCTCCAGAATAAAGTTCTAAGGCATCCATCTGAAAAAAATTATCCTGAATTATATTTGCACCTACACACAGGCCATTTACTATTGTGTAAGCCAGCCTACATAAAGACAGTTATCCCAAGTCATTTAACAGGGAAAGGCAGAATAAGGAAATAACAGATAGCAGAAAGTGCGAGGCAACTATTGTGCTATTTCTCAGGGTAGCTGACAGAGGGAGAGAGAAGTGAGAAGAAAGGAATTTAACTCTTAACAGGGTGTCAATGTGGCTTCCAAATTTAAACACAATGAGCGGGGAGGGGGAAACAGCTCTGGAGGTGAAACCCTTAAGATGAGTGAAATATATCCTGCATTCTAGGTTAGAGTGTTTGGAAGCTAGATACAAAATACTAAATTATGAAAACAATTGAGTGGTGTCTAAAGTGAGAAATAATAGCTAGAATGCTGTTTCAGCCAGTACAGAACACAGATGTATTTCTATAAATTGAAAAGAGTGGGAATAGCCAAAGGGATTATTAGATTAAGGGCATCTTCCACTGAGTTTCACTGGGGAAGATTCTCAGCAACCCCACTTCCTGACAGAATGTTACCAAACCTGAAGGTATAAGGACTGTGGAAAATCAAATGGCTGGGGCTGGGGGAGAAAAAGAGGACAGAAGGTGCTAATTTTGTAAAATCCCATTAAGACTCATTAAGGATGACAAAAGATCAAAACTGTTGTCCTTTTGGTAACAGAGAGAAATGTCAGAGGTTTAAGATACTTCAGTTACCATCACCAAAATTTGGTCAATAGGGTAGGTGCATCTGAATCAGTGATGAATAAATTTGTGAAACCAAGAGTGTGTTTCCTACCTTGATTAGCAGCTTTCCTTTGTAGAGATACCTGGACAAACGTGGGGCAACAAAGCTATTATGAGAATCAAACATGTCTCTTCAGACCTTTGAAACAGAGGCAACTCAAACGACTCCTGAAAGCCCCCATGAGGACTAGGGGATTTAGAAGGTGTGGAGAATCACCTCTGATGTATATACTATTTTGTCTGTAAGTTTGCTGCAGCAGACAACTTTGGTTGCCTAACCAATGGCAATGCACTTTTCTAACAGAGCCCTGACTTTGCTCTGGTATCCACACTTTTCCAAGAAGTCATGGACTTTAGGAAATGCTGGTCTCATTCCCAGTACTAGGTATTGAATTTTGACTGCATTAAGTCAATGGAGATAATTTCATTCTCTTTGGTGACTGGCTTAGGATGAATCAGTTTTGACCCCTGGTACATGAGGGATGCTGGGAAAGGTTTCTTAGCTCTTTAAAAGAGACATGAGGAAAAGTCCCATTTTTTGTCTTTGTGTCATAGAGTGTGAAGATGTGAAGCCTGGACTTGCTGTAGTCATTTGTAATCATGAGGAAAGCTAACCTACATACTAAGGACCGAAGAGCGAAAGCTATAACTTGCGTTTTTTGATGATGTTGTCTAGGTACTGAATTGAACAATCCTGGGGCTGTACTATGACGGGACTACTGAATACGTGAGATAAATCTGCTTGCTCTTTCAGCCATTTTGCGATGAGTTTCTGTTGCTTGAGTGCTAACTGTTCATTTGCTAACTCTTCTGATGAACTTTTGAATATGCCAGCAATAAAACCCTTACTTCAATGTAGATAATTAAGTTATAGTAACAACACTTTCCCTTTCACTCTGTGGGAGGTCTCCCAGAGTGGAGAGTTTGTGACACTCCCAGATGCTGAAGGGCCCTAAGTAGAGCTATGGTGCTCCCACTATAACTAGATCAAAGGCAGCCTTTCCAGGTGTGGTCACTCACTGCAATAGCTGCAAATGCCCATTGTCTCAGAGAATTGGTATTTGCATCATATTTGGAAATTGGTTTATGCACCAAATTTGGAAACTGGTTCATAGGCTTGGATTTGGGCTGGGTCTGCCTGGGTTAACTCTTGCAGCACCTTAGCCCAGACATTACCTCTCCCACTACATGGAAATGGCATTTCTGTTGAAATCTCTTTTATTTGCTCTAGAGCCACATGTCAACTCAATATTGTATTAGATCAACTGGTCTACTGGAAAGATCACTGGGACTTGGAAAACTTGGATTTACATCAAGGTTCCATGACAAGGTAGTGGTGGGGCCTTGGGAAAGTCATGGATCTTCTCTTGGACTGTTTCCTCTTTTGTCAAATGGTTCAATCTCTGCTCTGCCTACTATATAAGGTTGTTGTGTGTAGCACATCAGATAATGTACGTGAAAACACTTTGAAAATTGTATGGATTTATTATTAGCTGTTATACATATTTTTAAAACCAACACAAGAATGGAATATTAATAGTTAACACTGAGTGCTTACTTTGTGCCAGATACTTTACATATATTGGCTCATTTATTCCTCACTCTATCATCAGCCCCATTTTATATCTTAAACCTAAACTTAGCAAGGAGGAAATTAAGCCATCTACCCAAGGTTCATTGGCTAGCAAACAGCAAAACAAGAACTCAAACCATAGTTTTCTGATTGCCGAGTTGAAGCATTCAACTAGTATACAATACAATTTCATCCTGAGTACCTCTGGCAAACTCAAACTCTTAAGTACAAAACAGCTTAGAGACGTGTAATCTGTTGTCTGAAAGTACCAAGAATGTCTTAAAAATTATCCTTAGATAGAGGCCACTTTAGGACCTACATCACTCTTAAGCTAAGAAAGATTTTTTCTTGTTTTTGCTCATGATATTCAGCATGTAACATATCTTGGTATACCCAGAGACAAACCGGCCAACCATGCTTGCTTCCTTTCTTGCCTCTTTCTATCCATTGTATTTTGGATAGTTTTTATTTTTTTGCCTACAAGTGCTATGATCACAACTATGGGAAAAATCTGTTATGTCTTCTGTCAAATATGTGAAGCATTTTTCACTGTCAACTGAGATAGCTGAAATCTCAGTTGTGAAGCAAATGTTTAGTATTTCAATCTTGGCTGTATTTTCTATTGGGTCTAGACGGAGACAGTATATCATTTCATTTCACTGATTAAATGAGGAGAGATGTTTGGGTACAGATATTAACATGTATAACAGTGTTGAAAGTGACAACATATTTTGCTGTCCCTGAGACTTTGATACATTTATTGGCAGCCCAAGATGCCAGGGGCATAAGAGACTAGATAATGTAGGTCAAGAATCCTTGGGCTTTCAAGCTCATATTTTAGCCCAAACAAACAAATCTTGAAACTCTACTTATTTAAAATGTATTACTGAGTTGCTTTGGCATCTGTGCTTTTTTGCTTTATATAGTTACAAATTGTACAATGTTCAATTTCAGTCATCATGATGATATAGCACAAGCAAATCAATATTATTCTTTCTCAGAAACCATCAATGCATTATTGAAAATATGGATTATTTAATAAGCAAAATTCCTTATTAGTATGCAGCAACATATGGAAGGTTGTGTTTCAATCCCATGAGCTTGTTACAAAGGAAACAATAAAAAATGGAGTATTTCTTTTCTTTTCAAGCTGGGGCATTTAAACCACCAGGCAGGATGAGTCTTGATCAGCTTTTGTTGTAAGAAGAGTAGTAACTTCAGTACCTACACACTGCTAAGCATACACATCACACACACATACACCACACCACACTTACTCTCCTCCCACATCAAATACATATGTATGTACATACCACACACACACTACACACACAGCAAACTGTATACATACCACAGACACCATACCACACACACACTCTCCTCCCACACCAAACACACATACACACAGACCATCTCACAGCACACACATGCTACACACACATATGCACTACACTGTACACCTACCATGCACACCATATCACACACACATTCCCTTCCCTTAACAAACACATACACATGCACATCATACAAACACACAAACACAAACTGACCACTGGCTACCTCTCTGAACTTATTTTTAGTCCCCCCTCCCTTGTCCACTATACTTCAGCTATACCTTCCTCCTTGCCATTACTTGAACACACAAAATACACTCCTCTCTTAAGGCTTTTGCATCTGCAGTTCCCGCTGCCTGGATTCTCTTTCCCTGGATAGGCATGTGAGTTACTCTGCTTTCCTCAGAAAGCCCTTCCCTCACCCCCCTATTCTGGGGCACACAGATTACTCACCCTGTGCAATTATCTGCCCCCCTCCTTCACTCTCCCGACTCGCCTGGGTTACCACCTATACCATTCTGAATTCCAACCATAAGATGTGAATGGTCCTTAGAATCATCTAATTTAGTTTAATACCTTCATTTTGCAGGCAACAAAAAGGAAACTTTAAAATGAGAAGTAACTTGCCTGAGGTTCCACAAATCATTCATTCATCCATTCAGCAGATATTTAGTAAGCACCTACTATGTACCAGAGTGCTTTTCTAGGTTCTGGGAAAGAGAGGGGTATAAAAATGGGAAGGCCTCTGAATTCATAAAATTTTACATTCTAGTCAGGGAGATGGATAATAAACAAACAAAAAAATAAATATAGTATAATGTTACATAGTGATTAATGCTTTAAAAAAAGGCAAGGAGGAAAAAGGAGCTAGGAAGAAGAAAGAGCCAGAAATACAGGAGAAACAGTATCCCAAAAGCACACGGAGGGAAATTCTGTTGGAAATTCTCCATATGTTAAAGCATCTGTTTATTCAGGATGGTAGATGGATGGCAGGCTTGCTTGTGAATACAGAAAGTTTAGCAAGGGGATCATCTGGATTTGAAAAGGAGGCACAATTTCTGAGCATAGGCTCAAGGTAAGGAAAGTATCAAAAGACACTTTGATGTTGTACTGACCTTCACTGTAGCAGTAAATGCAGTTAAGATAATAGTGAAAAATGGAGTGAATCCATTAAAAACATTGTGCACAAGGAACCATCATGGAGTTTGGATACTCTTCATGTCAGTTACTGATAGAGGCCAGAAATGGCTTAAAATCCAGAGCACACAAAATCTTCTGAGAAAACAATCAGCAGTTTAAAAAATGGAGCCAGGATTCTGAGAGGTAGGAAGTCAAAAGTCATCAGACTACTCATCCAAGAATGTCCCAATCTATACTTCTGGAAACATAAAAGCCCACTGGTGCCATCATGAGATGAGATCAAGTAATGTAAAGGTTAAGAAAGACAAACCTGATCTAAGGAAACAGAGAGACAAAGAAGCAACAGCTCCTGAGAAATAACCTACCAGGAGCTCAGAAACTCCCTTTGCTTTCCTCATGCTTGAGGTTGTCTATCCAAGAGGTAGGCACCAAATGGAAATATCTGAGGGGTGAGTGTGTGTGTGTGTGTGTAAAAGAGATGAAAGAGCAAACATATTTTTGAGGAGTCCCTACATGTCTAATGATACGTCCTTTCTGCTATGTGTGTTACAATTAAACCAACTCATCTTCTTTTATAAGAAAAGAATTCTCCTAGGAATGGTAACTTGGATTTTTATGCTTCCTGAACCTCCAGAATGAGGGCTGCTTCTCAGATCATCAGTATTGTTCTCTGGCAATTTCAACAAAATAGGCCATTTGCACTTCAATAATAACACCCTCTGCAGTGACAAGGTTGAGTGGTTCTGAATCAAGTTTCAAAACTATAAGGTGGCTCAAAATTCTGAGTTTTGATATAAATGTCTCTGGGGACAATGTGGACATGGGGACTACATAAGCCTTGTAATTTTAAGCATTAAAAACAATTTCTTTTTTGAAAGGAAAAAACCTTCTCCAAATGTTTGGAAATTAATATAGGAATATTTTCAAAATATTTCTCATCTAGGAATCTATCTAACAGAATTCTTTTACATTTTACTTTATATGCCTTAAATATTTCATTCCCCATAACAGGGAAATCATTTTTGCAAAAGACTGCCTTGGATTTGTTGATGATTCCAATTCCAATCATTTCTATATTTGAAGACATATGTTGAACATGATCAAACAAGAAGCTAAAATGTGCACAGTTACTCAAAGTATGTCAGTTGTTTAAATATGAAGGAAGTAAAATGAAATTAAGGCTCTGTTTATATTCATTTCATAAGAAGTTTTCGTATTATCTTTTGTAATCAATACCACAGTCTTTCACAAGTTGGAGAACAATCAGGAACCAATAAGACATTGCTGGGCTTAATACTACATTTTTATTACTTTCCAGCAAAGTAATTGTGAGTGCTATATGGCTTGCAAAATGCTTTACCCCAAGTTCTTTTAATTCATGAAACAACCCTATTTGATAGAAAAGTTAATTTCATTTTATAGATGAGAAAACTGAGGCACAAAGAACTTCAGGGAGTTACAAGATTTCATGGCAAGAGAGTAACAGAGGCACACTTAGAATCTAACTCTACCGACCCCAATCATGATGGCCTTTTTACAACATGCTTCTCCTGCTGTACTCTGACTATCTTCTAGTATAAGTCGTCATCATTTTAACTTAAAGAGTTGCTTAATACTATTCCACAGTGCTGCTAAGATGCTCAAAAAGGAACTTAGAATTTGTCAGTAACATTTCTAAAAACTTGGAAGATTCAGGATTATGAAAGATACTGAAGAGCTACATGAAAGAGTCAGCTTTTTGAAGTTCTGATGTACAAGTTTTATGCAGATTATAAAGGCATGAATATTTGGTTGCTTTCTCAACTTTGATCCATCAGATTTCCCTTAGGTACACCATGTTGCCTTCTTGCTGTTCACTTATCCTTTCAAATAGGTGATATTTTTGTTTTTGTCATCTCCTACATCTCATTTTAAATGGAATCAGGCTGGAATTCTTTTTATAGGAGAGATTAAGAATTCCATCTGTTGCAATGAAGGGAAAAATAATTCATTTTAACTATTAGAAACTTTTGACAGATGGATATGCCAATTCCTTAATTTACAAAGATCTCACTCAAATGAATTAAAAGATGAGCAAACCAATAGAAAAATGGGCAAAAGACATTATCATGCAGCTTATAGTACAAAAAGTATAAATGGCCAATAAATATATGAATGATACTTATAATAAAGGAAACAATTATCAAACAATGAGATGCCTATCAATTTGGTAAAAAAGAAAGATGAAGGAAGGAAGGTAGGAAGGAAGGAAGGAAGGAAGGAAATTGGATGACACTCAGTACTGGTGAAGGTACTGATAGGAAAAAAAGGCTCTTGTACCCTATTGGTGGAAGTATAAATTTGAATACCCACTTGGAGGGCAATTTGGCATTATCTATAAAAATTTTAATTGCATATATCCTTTGAGGAACCAATCCCATTATAGGAAACTTAGTTTATGGATATACCGATGGGAGTTCACCTAGATCCATGGACATAGGTACAAATCTTCATTATTTAAAGCATTATTTGTAATGGCAAAAAAAAAAAAGAAACAATTCCATCAGATAAGGAATTCATGGAATAAAATAATGGCAAAACTATAAATGCAAATTCTGGTGCATAAAAGATAACATAAATCTATACATAGAAATGTTTTTAATACTTCGCAATATGTTTAAAAAGCAAGTAAAGACGTGCGTATAGAGTGGTCCCTATTTTATAGTTGAAAAAAGAAGACAGATAGATTGAAACATACATATGAACACACATGTATGCATATATATTCTTTTGTGTCATGAATGAGTCATAAAAAACTGTTACACAGCAGTTATCTTTGAGATGAAAGACTGGCTGGAAAGGGGTCAATTTAGGAGGGGCGAGGTGGCTTGTAATTTTTTTAGCAGTTTTTGCCCAGTTTTAGCCATTTTTGAATTTTCTATTTTCTAACCAGGTGTTGAAACTATATAGACCTCAGAAAATCATGCTCTTAAAGCAAATCCATTCCTGTGGGTGTAAAGCTATTGTAAGTAGGACCTTTTGATTAGGTTACCTCAGTTAAAGCATGGCCCAGAGTAGGTCTTAATCGTCTTACTGGAGTCCTTTATAAGAGGATGAAATTCAAACAGAGAGAGAGAAAGTCACAGAAGCAAGAAGCTGAAAGCAATGAAATCTGGAAGAAAAGGGAGAGATCAGCAGACACTGCCATGTACGTGCCTGGCTACATTGTACCTGGTGCCCTGCTGGCAACAGTGCCAGGCAGAACCCCGTTCCAGGTTTGGGACTCTCGCCATGGAAAGAATTCAGAGACAAGAGGGACCAGTGAGAATAAGTAGTAAAGTTTATTAAAGAAAAAGAGAAAGATACATGTTAAAGAGATAACGTGGGCATGTTCAAAGGAGAAGCATGCACTGAGTGAGATGGGATTGGCTTGTTATATAGGAAAGTTTTGCTGGTACCAGTTTTCCATAGTAACCTTTGAACACCAGGGGCTTACAAGGTTTGCATTAACTAGGTGTCTTCTTTGTTTTACAATGAGATAGTTATCAGGACTTGTAGCTTGCCTTCACATATCCAAAATTTGTCAATGTGTAGATATTTAACAATCCTTATGACCCCACGCTTCTTGTCATTAACTAAGAGTTTGCTTTGGGCCATGATTTTACAAGTTTTTATGGTTTGGGGTGGCTTCAAAGCTTTTAGGAGAAATTTTAGCTCCATGAAGTCTGCAGTTGAAGCTTGCAGATCTGTGTTAACTCTTTCGAAGCTGAGTAGAAGACCAGGGACCATAGCCTTGATGCCCTATTCTACCTGCCTCAATGTAACAGAAGAATCCAGGATCACCAGCAGCTGGTCTTCAGGAAGAAAGCATCGCCTGATGATGCGTTGATTTGGACATTTTTTTTCAGCCTCAAAACAGTAAGCTTATAAGGTAAATTCCCATTGTTAAAAGCCAACATGTTTCCTGGTATCTGCTTTTGGCAGCCTAGCAAACTAGTTATTTTTGTTTATTTTAAATGTCAGTAAGGGATATCTTCTTTACATTTCTCTGAATGGAAAAAAAACTGATTTAAGAAGGAAACTAAACCCATTCAGAACTAGAAGAAAGGAAGGAAGGGTGAAAGGAAGGGAGGGTGGAGGGAGACAGATGATCCATGTTGATAAGGGAAAACAAACACAGAAACAATCCTGTCTACAAGTAAATTCACAATATCTCCTGTCCTCAATTAATAAAGGCCTTGCATTTTCTAAATCTCCTGTTTATTCTCCAGGTGTGGCACAAAATTCCTATCGTTTTACATGGTACATCCTTGGGCATCTGAGGATGCTCTCACGTGTGGATTTACTATTAATATCATAAAGCAATCAAGGACCTCAGCCTCTGGAAATCATATCATAAAAGGCATCACTAGGATTTCCTCTCTCTCCCTTGCCCTGGCTAGTAAAATACACCTGGATATAATTTACATGTGCACTGTGATATTGATCTTTGAGGAGTTGTGAAGATGTGTAACAGGATTTTATTAGTGCAAACTCTGAACCTCTCAGCGACTATCAGGTTAGCAGGCTTTAATACAGACCCTCCTCCCCCACCAAGCCATTCATCCGAACCTCACTGGCATTAGATAATGTTTCCGCTATGGTTAGTTGACCCCGATGCTCATCCCCTTCCATGTAAAATTCATTACTGCTTTCACCCTAACCTCCCCATTTTTGATGCATATATGAACCAAAACATGACCAACAGTGTATGCACAATCAGCGTGTTACAGAAAATTGGAAATGACCCATGGAGAAAAAAACTCCCGTACATGTGTTACTCCCATTTGCACTCAGCGGTGGCAACTGTGAGATTTCCTTGGAGTAATCCCAGCCAGGACTGATGAGAGGTACAACAACAGTGTGCACATCTGGGAGTTCTGCCAGATGAGGAACTGTGGTATTTCACACATTTATCCTGACAAATTTTCTAGGAAATAAGACAAGTTGAGTAATTTTCTGCTTAAATTGGAGATACACTGAAATTCTAAGAGGACACTAAGGAAAGCTCTCATCTTTGCATTGGTTAAAGAGGGCACATTGGAGATACTCTGAGGAGAAGGTATTTCCGCAGCCTAAGGAGTGGAATGCTTAGAAAACAGTTTTATTTGCAAGTATCAATGGCTTGACATTTTTATTGGATGAATCACCTTTTAAGTAAGTGCTAGGTTTTGGGATGTCCTAAGTCTTAGAATAAGATATGGTTCTTCAATTATAAAAGTAACATAAATTCATGATTACTATCAAGATGCCTTCAGATTTTGGAAAATGTTCTTGGCTGATGATAATTCTACCCTCAAGACTGAGCAAACTGAAAATGATTGTTACAGCAAAACACAATGTATGCATTGACCTAACATAGAAGCATGATCATTGCTTTGATGCATCCCGATTCTTCCAAAATAGTTAACTGTTAAGGTAAATAGCTATTGACATGACTTCTACACTGATGTGGCAGCTCTCTATCTCTGTAACAAAAAAAAAAAAAAAAAAAAAAAAAGACAGCCCTAACAATATGTTACTTTAATCATCATGAATTTGTAGTTTGCTCATTGCCATCAAGATTTAGATTTCACACATCAAACATATATTAACAATCATAATTAAACAATTTCCATGGTAATATCCAAGACATAAAAGCAACTGTGATGATGAATATGATGTTAAATATCCTTATTCTGTTTTCCTATTCATCCTTCACAGGAGCTTTTTACAGAAAACTAGATAAAATGTATCAAGTGAGATGTTGCATTTCATTATATGTCTTGTTAACTCATATTTTTTAAAGATGAAAGCCTCACTACTTAAAAAATTAGCCAAACAAAAGTTTCTCTGCTCCTATAGCTCAGTGGCTTTCAAACTATTTTTGAATACTGGAATCTTCAAATGACAAAAACGACTTTTGAAAAATCCAATATATAGAAGCAAATAAATTAAAACCACTTTGGTTGAAGGAGGGCTTAGGGAGCTTCAAGTCCTCCTTTCTAAGTCTCTCCTTTGGGCAGAACTCAAGATATTCTGTCAAGCATAGTTTAAAAACCATTGCTTTAGCACAGCATAGAGAAATTTGTTTTCCATTTGATACCAAGCAAGTCCAATCAATATATATTCTACTGTAGAAGACAGCAGTAATGGACAAGCCAAGTTCCAAGTCTGCCAGATATACTGCCCCCTGCCGGGGTTCCTCAAAGTTCCTGCCAAAACCGTGGTTCCTCCTCTATAATGGACTTTGTACTTCGCGATCCTGCCACCAAAGCCACAGGTGATCCAACTAGGGAGGGACCCTGATGTAAGGAGAGCTGTTTACAGGCTCTCTAGTGTCTCCAGGTAACTTGGCATGAAAATTCTACCCAGTCTGAAGGGTCACTTGCCGACTTATCACTCTTGGCAGGGAATTTGCAATTGAGATGTACAGAGAGGAATGTAGCAGGGAGACATAAAGAAAAAAGGCAGAAAGCAGAAGCCTTGAGGCAAAGATAATTAGAGTTAGTTTGTGATGCCAGGAGCAGTAAAGGAAGAGGCAGAGAGCAGCTGAATCATCATGATGGCCGAGCCCTGGGGAAGGCAGCAGCAGATGCCTGCTCCAGAGTTCCTTTGCCAGACCACTGGGCCTAGTGACCTGCCTCAAAAGAAATTCTGAGACGGATGCTTGTACTTCCTAACTTCCCCTTACCCTTATAAAAATCTATATCCTAACAAGGTTTCCTAAGCCTTCTCTGTTGATTTTAATTTGGAAAAGCCTAACTAAATCCCTTTGCATAGTTTTCCTAATTCATCAGAAATATAATTCAACTCAGCAGATATCATGTGAAAGTGGATTTGGAAACCAGACTTGCCTTTTCTCTCAAGACCAGGAATATCAAATACTTGGCGTGTGTTCTTCCAGCTCCCACCCTTGCACCCTTGGCAGATACCAATAACTGAACATGTTTTATTTTCCTGCTGAGACAGAAATTAAATTTCAGAAATTTTTTCAAACAGTTCTCTAGGTGAAAATCTTATGTGAGAATATTTTTGTAAGAAAAAGGAAAAAACGTTGAATCACAAAATTATCATATCATCAGCATTTGGAGCACAGGGTTCTTACCATGTATAACTTCATAGATTGATCTGACTGAAACTCTCAATTGGCATCATTTCAAGATCTAAGTCTCCTAAGTAACATTTCTGAGTACTGTTTTCATATATTTTCCCCTATTGAAACCTTTTATTCTGTTGTTGTTGGTACTTAAAGGAAACAGCTTTGCCCATACTTCACTGTACCCCAGACTTATGATACCAACTTGTATGTGGCCAATTAGGAACTAGACCAAACTGCCTTCTTCTTAGGTCTATTTGGTTGATAAATGGCAGTTAACTAATGATTTCTTTCATATAACTTAAAATGAACTGATTATGCCCTAAGATATGAAGGATCAATGGTAATTCAGACGGGCACCTCTGAAAAGGTTTGTAAGTTTCTTGTCCCTTTCTAATCAGATTTTTTTGGAAAACCTTGGGGAAATATTGAAATTCCCCACCAATCTGAGACTGCAAGTACTTTTTACAACATTAAGTGGAAAAAACAAGAATCCTGACATAGCACCTAGTAGTCCTCCACAGATAAAATCATTGACCAAATGAGCACTATGAGTCCTTGCAGTAGGCAAATTCTCCTTAAATGGGACCTCAAAGGCCAAAAAAAGGACATTGTTGAATCCGTCATGGACACCGAGCCTCAAAAGTACTCTCCAATTCCATGGGAGTTCAGTGCCCTGAAAGCCTGATAAGTGTTTGTAAATGTCTTATGATGCTTGTGGACTTGAAGCAATGTTTGAACTCTTTCAAACGGAGTAAAAATTGTTCGTTGCCCCTGTGAGTATTGCTGTCACACTACAAGTTACAAACTCTGGGGTGCTGACTTGTTTATGGAGAAGGTAAGTAAAATTCTCATACAGAGCAAACATAAGGGCCAGTGTAGTTGTCTTCTGCATTAATAGGGGAAGGAATCCGTGATACAAGTTTCAGATTCCATCTCTCCTCAACTGAAGTATTGCATCCTAGGTTTTGATTCCATATAGCTGTTGCTGAAAGATGACCTTCTGAACAGGAAAAATGATTTCCAAATTGTTGAAAGTTGCACAGTAGCCACATAAGTAATGCTTCATTTCACAAACATTTGTAATATGAGGTGATACATCTTGTTTTGAAGCTGTTATGATTGGTGGCCTCTTTCCATGGGTCTCTGAATCCATCATGTTGCTTAAGAACTTTCTTCTTCATGAAGGATTTTTCTTTTTTTTTAAACCTATAATACCATCTGGACCTGACAGTAGCTTTTTGACATCTGTTCTAGTTTGCTAATGTTGCCAGCATGCAAAACACCAGAGATAGATCGGCTTTTATAAAGGGGGTTTATTTGGTTACAGAGCTACAGTCTTAAGGCCATGAAGTGTCCAAGGTAACACATCAGCAATCGGGACCTTTACTGGAAGATGGCCAATGGTGTCCGGAAAACCTCTGTTAGCTGGGAAGATATGTGGCTGACGTCTGCCCTAAAGTTCTGGTTTCAAAATGGCTTCCTCCCAGGACGTTCCTCTCTAGGCTGCAGTTCCTCAAAAATGTCACTCTTCGTTGCACTTGGGATATTTGTCCTCTCTCAGCTTCTCTGGAGCAAGAGTCTGCTTTCAACGGCTGTCTTCAAACTGTCTCTCATCTGTAGCTCCTGTGCTTTCTTCAAAGTGTCCCTCTTGGCTGTAGCTCCTCTTCAAAACATCACTCACAGCTGTGCTGAGTTCCTTCTGTTATGTCAGCTCGTTTATATGGCGCCACTGATCAACTTAGATCCACCCCGAATGGGCGGAGCAACACCTCCATGGAAATTATCCAATCAGAGTCATCACCCACAGCTGGGTGGGGCACATTCCAAAGAAACACTCAAAGAAATCTAATCAACACTGATAACATCTGCCCACACAAGATTACATCAAAGATAATGGTGTTTGGGGGACATGACATATTCAAACTGGCACAATATCTTTCCCAATTTTACCCATTGTTAATGTCTGTTAGGTTCTCTCTACTGGAGACAATTATGGTGGCTGAATTTCCTGTGTAATACTTTGCTCTTCTCCAGAATTTCAGAACCATCGCCATGGGTATTTCAACCCATACCCAGTAGCTGCCCATTTGCAGGTCAGTGAGCCAGCTTCATATTCTTTTTATTAAGGAAAGATTCTTTTATGCATCAATGATAGCAAGATCTTCCAGATGACGTTTACAGGATTATTCTCTTACTAAGTGTTAATGAAACATTAGTTCAATAATGTCAAACATGTATGTACATGCTATCAATAATTGATAGACCAAAGAGATATAAAATCATTAAGTATATAAAAGAAATGAACAAACTATCACCTAATTTGACCTAATTGTCACGCACTGAACACCCCTCTAACAACAGCACAATACACTTTTTTTTCAAGTGCACCTTTTCACTAATATAATGTTATGAGCCATAAAATAAGTCTCAATAAATTTAAAAGGATTTAAGACACACAAAATATAGTCTCTGATCACAATGGAATTAAATTAGAAATCAATCACAGAAAAGAGCTTTAAAAAAATCCCTAAACATTATATTTGGAAACCAAATATCATACTTTTAAATAACCCCTGGGTAAAAGAAGAAGTCAAAAGGGAAATGAGAAAATACCTTGAACTGAATGTAAATAAAAATAAAGCGTATCAAAATTTGTGGGATGCAGCTAACATATCTTAGAGGATAGTTTATAGCACTAAAGTATCTACATTAAAAAAAGAAGTGTCTCAAATCAATGACCTCAGCTTTCCCCATAAGCATTAAAAATTAAAGACCAAATAAAACTCCAAATAAGGAGAAGAAAGGAAACAATAAGTATTAGAACAAAAATTAATGAAATATTAAACAGAAAAACAATAGAGAAAATGAA
Source organism: Choloepus didactylus (assembly GCF_015220235.1). Classification (NCBI taxonomy): domain Eukaryota; kingdom Metazoa; phylum Chordata; class Mammalia; order Pilosa; family Megalonychidae; genus Choloepus; species Choloepus didactylus. Next base: position 89,553,717 of record NC_051314.1, read on the forward strand.
TGAAACCAAAAACTGGTACTTTTAGAAGATCAATACAATTAATAGAACTCCAACCAGGCTTATCAGGAAAAAAAATAAGAGAGCAAGTTACCAACATTGGGAATGAGAGAGGCAACATCACTACAGATTCAACAGGTAGTAAAAGCATAATAAGGGAAAATTACAAATGACTTTATGCCAATAAATTCCACCACTTAAATGAAATGGATAAATTCCTTAGAAGCCACAGACTACAAAAGCCCATTCTAGAAAAAAAGATAACCTAAATAATCTTATATCTATTAAAGAAACTGAATTTGAAGTTAAAACCTTATCACAAAGAAAACTCTAGGCTCAGATGGCTTCTAATAAGATAAAATATTATCTTACCAAATATTTTAAAAAGAAATAATACTCCTACAAAAATTCTTCAAGAGAACTGCAGAAGAGGGAATACTTCCAACTGAAGCTAGCAAGCCAACATTATCTTGATACTAAAGGCAGACAAAGACATTAAAAGAAAAGGAATCTAAGACTGATATCCCTCATGAACATTAATGCAAAATTTCTTAACAAAATTTTAGCAAATTGAATCCAGCATTATAAGTAGGATAATATATCACAACCAAGTGGAATGTATCTCAGGAATGCAAGGTTGGCTTAACATTAGAAAATCAATCAATGTAATTCACCATATTAACAGACTAGAAAGAAAAAGGTGATCACTTCAATAAGGACAGAAAAAAGTATTTGGTAAAATTCAATATGTATTCCCTATAAAAACTCATGGTAAACTAGGAATAGAAGGGAAGGTCTTCAACCTGAAAAAAGGTTTCTACAAAAACCTATAGCTAATATCATACTTAATGACAAAAGACTGACTGGATGCTTTTCCTTATATATGAAGCAGTGGCAAGGGTGTCACTGTCACTTCTATTAAACGTTGTACTGGAAGTTCTAGCCAGTGCAATAAGAAAGGAAAAAGACATCCAGACTGGAAAGGGAGAAGTAAAAGTTCCTTTTATGTTTTCTTTTTTTGTTGTTTGTTTGTTGTTTGGCAGATGGCATGGCTGTCTATGGAGAAAATACTATTGACTTTACAAAAAAAACTACTAGAACTAACACATTAGCTTAGTAAAGTTGTGGGAATGCCAGATCAATGTGCAAAACTCAATTGTATTTTTGTATACTAGCAATAAACAATCAGAAATTGAAATAAAAATGCAATTGCATTTATATCAGCATCAAAAAATATGAAATACTTAGGGATAAATCTGACAAAAGATGTACAAGACCTGTATATTGAAAACTACAAAACTACAGTGCTCAGAAAAATTTGAAAAGACTTAAATAGATGGCAATATATACTGTTAGTATCAGAAGACTCAAAGTTAATAAGATGTTAGTTATACCCAAATTGATCTATAGATTCAATATAATTCCAATCAAAATTCCAACAGGCTTTTTTTTGGTCAAAAAAGCAGATTCTAAAATTCATATGGAAATGCAAAGGACCTATAATAGCAAAACAACTGTGAAAAAGAAGTGAAAATGGGAGGGTTAATTCAACCTGATATTAATACTTATTATAAAGCCACAATAATTAAAACATCATGGTTTGCCATAAAGATAGATAAACGAAACAGAATAGAGAGTCCAGAAATGGATGCAAAAATATATGGTCAATTGATTTTTTTTTTTTTATTAAATTCAGTTTTATTGAAATACATTCACATACCATACAATCATTCATGATATACAATCCACTGTCCACAGTATGATAACATAGTTATGCGTTCATCACCACAATCTATCTCTGAACATTTTCCTTACATCAGAAAGAACCAGAACAAGAATAAAAAATAAAAGTGAAAAAAGAACACCCAAATCATCCCCCATCCCACCCCATTTGTCCTTTAGTTTTTATCCCCATTCCTCCACTCATCCATACACTAGATAAAGGGGGTGTGATCCACAAGGTCTTCACAATCACACTGTCACCCCTTGTAATCTACATTATTATATAATTGTCTTCAGGAGTCCAGACTGCTGGGTTGGAGCTTGGTAGCTTCAGGTATTTACTTCTAGCTATTCCAATACATTAAAGCCTAAGAGGTGTTATCTATATAGTGCATAAGAATGTCCACCAGAGTGACCTCTCGACTCCATTTGGAATCTCTCAGCCACTGAAACTATTTCGTCTCATTTTGCATCCCCCTTTTGGTCAAGAAGATACTCTCAGTCCCACAATGCCGGGTCCACATTCATCCCCGGGAGTCATACTCTGCGTTGCCAGGGAGATTTACACCCCTGGGAGTTGGGTCCCACGTAGTGGGGAGGGCAGCGAGTTCACCTGTCAAGATGGCTCAGTTAGAGAGAGAGAGGGCCACATCTGAGCAACAAAGAGGCACTCACGGGGAGACTCTTAGGCACCATTACATACAACTTTAGACTCTCCTTTGTGGTAATGAGCCTCATAAGAGCAAGTCCCATGCTCGAGGGCTCAGCACATCAAACCGCCAGTCCCGATGCTCGTGACAACATCAACACCAGTCCAGGTGAGGATGTCCAACACATCCGCACCTTCCCCCAGATCCTTGGGGCTAGGGAGGGGGAGGCTGTAAACATAGTTTTTATTGTCTGCCCAAATTACTCTAGGATGTGTCACTATTTCACTCCAACCTATACCAACCTACCGTATCTCACTTCCTATTCAAAGTTCCATGCAATTGTGGTGTCTGAACAAATCGACTGTAGAGCTGTACCATTCAGAAAATTTAGATCCTGTACCAAATAGATATCTCTTCCCTTGGTCTCATATGAAAGTTGAAGTTTTAAAACACAATCAGTTTCAACCTTTATCCTTTAGCCTGGCTTGCCCTGGTCTTAACCAGACCTGCTTCATTCATATCACTAATTGAAGTCTGGGCTCTTTTTCAGCTTTTTTTTTTTTTTTTTGACAGTGGCTGTATGCACTAATACTGACATTCATATCTGCCGAGCTCTAGCTCTGAGTTTCAGGTGTCTCAGAGATATGCATTGTTCCAGAGACCAGTCAGGTTATACGCTAGGGGATCAGCATCTCAAAGTTTAGAGACAGGCCTTACAATTCAGCGATAGAGTTAACTGCTGTAAGAGCTTACAATCTAGGGACTATTACAATTATTGTGTCCACGTTAGGCTATGTTCTAAGATTCAATTCTGAGTTTACACATTGTAGTTAGTCCATATTGGTGAGGCATCATCACTCTCACCATGTTTTCTCCAACACTTTTACTCCTATATATATTTTTTCCTACAATTTTATAGAGTTATATTCACATAGCATACATTTATCCACAGTGTACAATCAGTTGTTCATGGTATCATCATAAAGTTGTACATTTATCACCACAATCAGCACTTGAACATATTGATTACTACAAGAAAAATTGTTTGTTTTTTTTTTTTTAGCAATAAGAAAAAATGATAAAAAGAAAAATAACATGTCATACAATACAATATACTACTAAGGACAGCAAATAACACCACTACCAAGAATCCCATATTACTCCCCTATATCCCCCTCTCATATACATTTAGCATTGGCATATTGCCTTTGTTACATTTAATGGAGGTATATTACAATGTTACTGTTGACCATAGACTCCAGTTTGCTTTGATTATGTTTTTTCCTGAATACCATCCCTTTTTCAAATTTCTACATGGTTGACATTCATTTGCTTTCCCACATGCAAAAACATTTTTATATTTGTATATTTAGTAACAGTCATTGGCCACTCCAGTTTTTGCCACGTTATACAGTCCCAGTCTTTATCATCTATCTTTACCTCTGCTGTCATACATTCTCCTATCCCACCTCTTTCACCTTTACTCACAGACATCTTTGTTCAGTGTACTTACAATACCGTGCTACCATCACACAGTATTATGCTATCTATTTCTGGATCTATGCAATCAATCCTAAACATTCTGTAGTCCTTCAGCATCAAATGGCTGATCTCTGCCCTCTTTCTATCTCTTGGTCGCCTGTGTTGTCAGCTTTTAACTCCCAAAGTTTGTTCATTAATGTCTGTTCATATTAGTGAGACCATACAGAATCTGTCCTTTTGTTTCTGGCTAACTTCACTCAACATAATGTCCTCAAGGTTCATCCACATTATTACGTGATCCATGTCTCTGTTCTGTCTTACAGCTGCATAATATTCCATCATGTGTATATACCACAGTTTGTTTATCCACTCGTCCTTTGATGGACATTCGGGCTGTTTCCATCTCTTGGCAATTGTGAATAATGCTGCAATAAACATTGGTTTACAAATGTCTGTTTGTGTCTTAAGTTTCAGTTCCTCTGAGTATATACCCAGCAATGGAATAGCTGGGTCATATGGCAAATCTATATTTAGCTTCCTGAGGAACCTCCATACTGTCTTCCAGAGTGGTTGCACCATTCTACATTCCCACCAACAATGAATAAGTGTGCCTCTTTCTCCACATCCTCTCCAGCACTTGTCATTTTCTGTTTTTTGGATAATGGCCATTCTGGTAGGTGTGAGATGATATCTCATTGTGGTTTTGATTTGCATTTCCTTAATAGCCAGTGAAGTTGAGCATTTTTTCATATGCTTTTGAGCCATTTGTATTTCCTCTTCAGAAAAATGTCTGTTCATGTCTTTTGCCCATTTTTTAATTGGATTGTTTGTCTTTCTGTTATTGAGATGCAGGATTCCTTTATATATTCGGGATATTAAACCCTTATCTGATATGTGGTTTCCAAATATCATCTCCCATTGTGTAGGTTGCCTTTTGACTTTTCTGACAAAGTCCTCTGATGTACAAAAGTGTTTAATTTTGAGGAGATCCAATTTGTCTATTTGTTCTTTGGTTGCTCGTGCCTTGGGTGTGAGGTCTAAGAAACCACCTCCTTTCACAAGATCTTTAAGATATTGCCCTACATTTTCTTCTAAGAGTTTTATGGTCTTGGTGCTAATGTTTAGGTCTTTGATCCACTTTGAGTTAATTTTGGTATAAGGTGTGAGATGGACATCCTCTTTCATTCTTTGGAAAGGGATATCCAGTTCTCCAAACACCATTTATTGAACAGGCTGCTCTTTCCCAGTTGCTTCGGCTTCACTGCCTTATCAAAGATCAGTTGTCCATAGATGTAAGGGTCTATTTCTGAACACTCAATTCTATTCCATTGATCAGTATATCTGTCCTTATGCCAGTACCATGCTGTTTTGAGCACTGTAGCTTTGTAATATGCTTCAAAGTCAGGTAGTGTGAGACCTCCCACTTCTTTCCTCTTTCTCAAGACATTTTTGGCTATTCGGGGCACCTTACCCTTCCAAATAAATTTAGTTATTGGTTTTTCTATTTCTGTAAAGTAAGTTGTTGGGATTTGAATTGGTATTGCATTGAATCTGTAAATCAGTTTAGGTAAAATTGCCATCATAACTATATTTAGTCTTCCAATCCATGAACATGGTATGTTCTTCCATTTTTTCAGGTCTTGTTCAATTTCTTTTAGCAGTTTCTTACAGTTTTCTATGTAAAGGTCTTTTGTGTCCTTGGTTAAGTTTATTCCTAAATACTTGATTCTTTTGGTTGCTATTGTAAATGGGATTTTTTTCTTGATTTCCTCCTCTTGTTGCACATTATTTGTGTATAGGAACACTACAGATCTTTGCGTGTTGATCTTGTAGCCTGCTACTTTGCTGTATTCATTGACTAGTTCTAGTAGCTTTGCTGTAGATTTTTCTACATTTCCTACATATAGAATTATGTCATCTGCAAATAGTGAAAGTTTTACTTCTTCCTCTCCAATTTGGATGCCTTTTATTTCTTTTTCTTGTCTAATTGCTCTAGCTAGAACTTCCAGCACAATGTTGAATAACAATGGTGACAGTGGGCATCCCTGTCTTGTTCCTGATCTTAGAGGAAAAGCTTTCAGTCTCTCCCCATTGAGTGTGATGTTAGCTGTGGGTTTTTCATATATTGCCTTTATCATATTGAAAAAGTTCCCTTCTATTCCTATTCTTTGAAGTATTTCCATAGGAAAGGATGTTGAATTTTGTCAAATGCCTTTTCTGCATCAACTGAGATGATCATGTGGTTCTTCTGCTTTGATTTATTGATGTGTTGTATTACATTAATTTATTTTCTTGTGTTGAACCAGCCTTGCATACCTGGAATAAATCCCACCTGGTCGTGGTGTATAATTCTTTTAATGTGCTGCTGGATTCGATTTGCAAGTATTTTGTTGAGGATTTTTGTGTCTATATTCATTAAAGAAATTGGTCTATAATTTTCTTTTTTTGTAGTATCTTTGCCTGGTTTTGGTATCAGGGTGATAATGGCTTCATTGGTCAATTGATTTTTGACAAAAGTACAAGGGCAATTCATTAGAAAAAGAATCGTGTTTTCAACAAATGTCATAATTTGTAATCCATATGCAAACTGAAAAATAGAACTTCATTTTATACATTGCACAGTGTACAAAAATGAACAGAAAATGGATCATAGACCTAAATGTAAAGCCTAGAACTATAAAAAGAAAACATAGGAGAAAATCTTTGGGAACTTGAGTAAGGCAAAGATTTCTCAGACATGACACCAATAATCTGATTCATACAAGAAAAGTCTGCTAAATTGGACTTCATCAAAATTAAGTACCTCTGTGCTTCAAAAAAAAAAAAAAAAAAAAAAAAACATTGTTAAGAGAATGAAAAGTTACAACACAAACTGGGAAAAAATATTTGTGAATCACAAATATTTGATTAAAGACCCATATTCAGAATATATAAAGAACTCTCAAAACAATATTAAGCAAACAGCAATGTGATTTTAAAAATGGAAACCAGATTTGGACAGATATATCACCAAAGAAGATATACAGATGGCAAATAAGCACATAAAAATGTTGCTTAACATCATTAGTCATTAGAAAATGCAAATTAAAATCACAATGAGACTATACCACACTCTATTAGACCATCTAAAATTAAAGACTGATCAAAACATGGATGGGTAAGCATTTGGAGCAACTGGAACTCTCCTACGCTGCTAATGGGAATGTAAAATGGAGCAACCACTTAGGAAAACAGGCTGGCAGTTTCTTAAAAGGTTAAACATATACCTACCGTGTGACCTAGTCATTCCACTCCTACATATCTACTCAAGAAAAACAAAAGCATACACACATACGAAGACTGATAACATGAATCCACAAATGTTTATAGAAGCTTTATTTGTAATAGCCTAAAATAGGAAACAATCCAAATGTTCAACAGGTGATTGGATAAACACATTGTGGCATAACTCTGTAATGGAATACTATTCACCAATAAAAAGGAATGAACTCTTGAAACATAAAACAATATGCATGAATCTCAAAATAATTTTACTAAGCAAAAGAAACCAGACAAAAAAGATTGCATGCTGTATTATTCCATTATATAAAATTCTAGAAAATGCAAAGTAATCTATAGTGGCATAAAGCAGAAAAATGATGTCCTGGAGACAGGGGTAGGGAGCAAGGAAGGATTACAGAGAACTTTTTGGGGTGAGGGATTTGTACATTTTGTTGATTGTGGTGATAGTTTTATGGGTAGCTACCTATGTAAAAACTTACCAAGTTGTATATTTTTTGTACAGTTTAATATACACAGATTATAAATTAATAAAGCTGGTAAAAATGTATGTACAAGAAGTTCTTTGCACTGCTATTAATAATAGCCCTAAATGGAAAAAAAAAAAAAAAACTTCTAACAATAGGAGAAGGGTTAAATAATGGTGCATTAATGGTTAAATTATGATATAATTATCATGAAGGCACTAAAATATTTTCAGAGGATACCTAATATCACGGGAAAGGGGTCAAGTTATAAAGTAAATTTTAATAAAAAAGAGAATTCAAAATTATAGGTGAGCATCATCTCGATTTTATAAAATGAAGATATAATAGAAATGAAACGGGAAGAAAAAAGTCACTTGTTTAACACCCGTAACTCACTGGCTCTGTCACCTGTGACAAGAACAGGCATCTTAACAACTATATTCAACTTCTGTTCTTGACTTCTTACCATATCCACCTATTTTCCACTTGCATATAAAATATACTAAGGAAGGGGAAAGGCAGTGCTACTGAATTTTTTTGATATCCTACTAGACTTATAGATTTTTGGTGCACTGTTTTGACTGATGTTAATGAAAGTATAGCCATCTTAACCCCGGATCAAATAAGATCTCCAGAGGGCAATGTTTTGGCGATTTCTGTTCTCCATAGATAATTGATGTCATAATCTCATTAAAAAATCAATCACCTTTATTGACTATGCTTTGTGCTTACTTGGATTTAAATGACTGTGTTTATACATTGTTTAGAAGGGACTATTCTAGAGCTCAAATAATGTTTGCTATTCTTTATAGAATTATATTCAGTGTCCAGTAATGTGAAGGCATTTTTTTAAATAATAAAACTTGCAGGAAAGACCTTTTTAATCAGTAGGTATAACTGAATACGGATCTCTTTAATGTGACTGCTATCAAAGGAAGCGCCTTGTTTCATGGAAATCATACAAGTTCCACAGTTGGTCAAAGAGTCTAGATTGTGAAATAACTGTGAAATTATGCTAGAAAGTAGGGTTTCTACAATCAGCAAGTGTTAAATTCTTCACTCTAATTAATAACCTCATTTTCCTCATTCTGCTTCCCACACTATGGTATGCTTCCCATGAAAGCCAAGATGTCCCTTATCCTAAAGAGAAAAACAGCCAAAGAATGGGGTATATTCATTTTTTTTTTTTTTTTTTTTTTTTTTTTTTATCATCATTTTATTGAGATATATTCACATACCACGCAGTCATATAAAACAAATTGTACTTTCGATTGTTTACAGTACCATTACATAGTTGTACATTCATCACCTAAATCAATCCCTGACACCTTCATTAGCACACACACAAAAATAACAAGAAGGGTATATTCATTTTTGATTCAAGGAGTTATAATCTCCAGGAGGTCAGTGCCCAATTCTTTTGTGAATTCTCTAAAATGGATAGGACATTGAAGGGAACTTAATAAATCTTTATTCACTGAACAGTTTTTTACAGGATTCACACTGTACAGCCAAGCTCTACAAATGGGAGCAAGATAAACTTCTAAATCACGTATCATTCAAGCGTCAAGGATTGTACCCATCTCCAAGTTCTCATTTTCCAGACTTGAGGGAGTTCTGATTATTCTACAGCCTACAGAGAAGCTGCTCAATGCCTTGGGGAAAATGTTCATTTTCTAAAGAAGAATGCTAGTGTTGAGAGTAGGGGTCAGGAGGAGAGAGATTTAATTAATCTAGTTTTTCATACTATCTAGCATGACAGAAGATTAAGCAGCTCATGATGTTTAATGACTTCCTATTACTGAGGATATAATAAAAGTATTTGTTTTTCACATAACAAAATACAGTTTGAACAATTATGGTGTAAGTCACATTCTAGCAAAGTGAAATGCCAAGTTGTGTGACTGGCTTTCTACCTATCTTCAAGCAAAACATCATTTTGGCTGCAATTATAAATGAAGCAATTTTTCTGTGGTGCAAATGTTGAAGTCAGTGGCAAATATGCCACAGTGTTTTTTTTTTTTTTAAAAAAGGGAAGGTAGAGTAAGTCACTCGATTGCACATATTCCCCCAACCGAATACTTACTGGTCCAAGTGATGAATGCCTAATTTAAAAAAACAATGATGATAAGCATTCAAAGTGATTACTATATACTAAATGCTTCTATTTTATTATCCCTTTCTATGGAATTCTATTTTATTACTCAATTTTATTGATGTAATTACTCCATGAGGCCTGAACTATAATCACACCCACTTCACAGATGAAGAAAGGGAAGTTTACAGCATCTCTTTACATCTTGTTTTATCAATGTCAGGACAAAAGCCCAAGTCCATAGTGCTTTAACCACTTTTCTACTGTCCCCTATCAGGAAGCTTCCTAAGGAAGTCCAGCCAAGCTGTTAAGTCAACATCTAGATCAAATTATTGTATTCCCCATTGAATGGTCTTGACACCCTTGTCAAAAATCAGTTGACCATAGATACAAATGGGAGCAAGATAAACTTCTAAATCACATATCATTTAGTCACAGAATTCATTTCTGGACTCTCAATTCTATTTCATTGATCTATATGTATATCATTATGCCAGTATATGTATGAGTGCTTTGTAAAGAATAAGATTTTACAAACACTCATTGTTGACAGGATAAGACCTTACAACTCTAACAGTTTCAATAAATGATTCATTAGCATTTAGATTGGCAAACAATTTGGTTCAAATGATCCAACTACCTGTTAAACCTTATGCTATAGTAGGAGTAAACTGTTTTAAAGTTGTGTATTATCTGTTATGGTTAGGAGGAAATTTATATGACAAAAATAGGTCACATTTTGTTATCTGATTGTGCTTTTTGAAAATCAAAATCTCAAAAGAAAATAAATTTTACTTAGACATCATCTAGGCAAATCGATTTGTTTTTTAACAGACCTTTACTCTTTTCATAATAAAGATGCCACCATTCCCAAACAGTGACCTAAAAACCATTTGCTGCATTAAATTTATTTGCAGACTAGAAATAATTCAGGTATTTTGTCAGACTGTGTATCTATCAAAAGGAATTATGTGTATGGACAGAACATATCAATGCCTCTTTTGTAGTCAAGATTCATCAAGGAGTATCTGCAAAGATTTAGATGAATTAAATTTTTGTTTGTCTTCTGGATATTTGAAACCATGTAGACCCAAGACAAAATTTTATTTATTTCTTATTAAAGTAGAAACATACTGAAAAATAATTGTCATATTTTGAAACAAAACACCAAAGAAATAAACTAATAGAAATCATGAAATTATTTATTTAGGAATATTTTTGTTGTTCTGTATATCTCACATATTAAAATTTTTCATTATTGTCATTAATACATATTTCTAGTGCATTAATTTAAAGGAGCATGGTCTCATTGATGTTAACCAAAGTTCAAGTGCTCTTAGATGCCAAAAACCAGTCCATACAATTTCTCAGGGTCAGGACCCAGCATATCAGTTCACATTGTTGTACATAATTATTTTTCATTGTAGTTACATATACAAAGATTATATGAAGATGTAAGAGGTGTAAATATGAAATGATGCCTCCAAACTGCTGTAGGTAATCATCACATCACTTAGAGAATAAATGTTTGCACATTAGATGAATACAGAACTTGAACTCAAAGATGAATTAAGAGATTCATACCACACATTTGTTACATCAAAGAAACAGACTGCTTTCTAATTTAAAACATTCCTAATGGAAGAAGAAGACCAAGAAGAAAAAGGGGGGGAAACAAGTGAACCAAGCAACTGGGCTGTTTGTAGGCATCAGATGGCTATGCCTTTGAAAAAGTTAAAAAGCACAACACAGTATTCAAATGCCAAAATAGGAAAACTGACTCAATTATATGAACGTTACACATGGACTTAAGCTGAGAACTTAAATGTTCCATGAGTTCATGCATGGTTGAAACAAAAGTGACTCAAGACTGAATATTTTTTAAGAAATTTAATCAAGACTAAGAAAAAGAATTTTAATCTTTAAAAGGAAGATATTTCTGGAATTACAACAATATACTTGGACTAACACAAATCAAGAAAGAATGTTAGTAATCAAAACTTTCAGAGCTCAAAATCTATGAAAAGTTCTTCAGAATATTAAGCGTTGTCAAAAGAAGTGCAAGACTCTGTAAGCCAGGTGAATAAAGCCATGCTATATACCTTACTTCAGTTAGGAAATTTCTTAACTTCATTCACTCATTAATCCATTTGTTTATCAATTGTTCTGAGAGACTCATGGTCAAACTCCCCTTTAAAGCCTGGCGCTCATTACTAACACACATAACCCAATGAATGATTATCATTCTGCCTGTGAAAAACAACAGGGTTAATAAAACAGCACCAGTCATGGCATTAAAGTGTACATAAACATTTCATGAGGACATTAACATTATTTCAACAGATAGAACTTGTGATGCCTCTAAAATTCCTTGAAGAAACTCTTGGTGTCCAAATGAGAGGGCTGTGCTCATTGAACCCATCTCAAATGAGTTGAGAGAATTCCAACTGAGTCATATAGAGCTCATCACTCTGTCCATGGGTAGTTAATAAAAGTGTGCACACCACCTTCTTTTTTTGAAATGGTTTCCAGTTGTACCTCAAGAGTTTGGCTATAGCTCTGCCCCCTGAAAAGTGCCATGTGGGGATCCATATTGTCACAGACATTAGAGGAGGGGCTAGGGTTAAAGAGGGAAGAAACCACAGTAGCAGGTCAGAATGGAGTGTAGATACCACATGAAGGTAGCTTAATATTTTGTTGGGCAGAGAATAAAGGAGCAGTAGAAGAAGCTTTTAACTGATCTCTAATTCTGTGTGTCTGAAATTCCACCACCCTTATTATAAAGATTCAAAATTAGGCCTAATCCAGAGAAAGGAGTTACCCTTGATTTTGGCAAGGTCCTAAAACCATTATCCATTTATTAATTTATACAAACAATTATTGACAACCTTTGTACAAGGCTTTCTTACATACCCTTTTTATATACTTAGATAAACTGGTAACAACACTTTATATCTAGACCACAGTGAATTAGACTAGAATTTACTAAATTTGCAATATTTATTCTTTATCATTTTTGAAAAAGATATCAACTTTGGAGTGATCCAAACAAAAGCTATATCCTTAATTTGCACATAATCTGATGAAATGCAAATACAATTTAAGTTAAACAGATCTAGTTTTTACTTTACCTCCCTGAAAGAATTGGGTTCCCAAATTCTTGGGTTCCCAAACTTTCTTCCCATTTGTATTTCCACATGTTACTCAACTTGCTTAATGAATGGACATCAGGAAACTTAAAAGCAGAAGCTCTTAAAAATGTGCTGTGTCTTGGAGAAGGTGATAGCAATGGGAAGCCAGATGCTGGCATTGCAGATCATCAGTAAACCCTTAAAAGCTTAATCCTGAGGCCAGTGCTTTGGTAGCAGCCCTGGTAATAGGGTCTCCAAACCTGCACCAGCTGGAGAGCCAGAGATGGTGCCAGCAACCTTAAGGCTTACGGGATAGGAACATTTTCTTTTTCTTGAGAAAATTCTGCAAGTCAAGCATAGGAGTAGCAGCAAGGCGGACCTTTAATCTCCTAACCAGGGCAACATAATTTTGAACTAGAATCGATCTGTGTGCATAGTGCTATCAGCCAGACAGATCTGTTCTCAAGAGTAATGCTCTCTGTCTCTTGCCCAGTCAGCTAAGGCGACAGACCTTAGCTGTGGCAGGCCAGATTGTAATTAGCTGAAAAGCTTCTGCCTGGATTTCAAACACATCTGCTTTTAAATCATAAGCTAGACTTGGAGGCAGAGGGCCTGAGTTTGAATCTAATCGCCACCATTTAGAACTGTATGGCTTTCCATAAGTCACCTAACCTATCCGGGCCTCAGTTTTCTCTTGTGTCAAATGAGGAGATTAACATCCAACTCTCAGGATAAAACGGTAAAATATAAGCCCCTATTATAATGTGGGGAATAGCATGCATTCAAGAAAGCAGGCTGACTCTGAATTTTCTTAGCTGCCCTCTCTCGATCTGCATGCCTTTCTGTTTATTATGGCTCGGTGTCTCTCCCTGTCCCCAGCGAGTAATAAATTATCTATGCCCGAAATTAAGACTTTTTTCCCTTTCTTAAGTGGAATCACGGGAGGAAGAGAGAATTATGCGAACATAAAAAGACCTTCTCCAACGTGCTTCTCTAAATAAAATATGTGAGTCTCAAAATCACATTCTTCAAAACAAACTCACATTGCTGGCCTCTCTTTGGGAATATGTATTTCTGTGCACACGTGTCCCACAAATTTCTGATGGAAACAAAAAGGCTGTTCAAATTTGGTAAAAGTTGATTGTCTTATAATTAAAAGTTGATTGTCTTATAATTAAGCTGCATCTTTCTCCTCCCATTTTTTTGTTTTGTTTTGTTTTTTTTGGGGGGGAGGAGAACATGATAAAGCAGTAACTATTACCAGCATAAAATAGTACAGTAAAAAAGCATAAAAGCATAAAATTCAGACCTAGGCAAGCCTCTATCATTTCTAAATTTGGGATAATAATGCCTAATCATATCATGGTTGTGAGGATTATAAGTGAAAATGTAAGTTGCCTAACACAGTGCTTAATATCTATGTACCAAGTATTTTTTCTATTAGGTATTGAACACATTCAATATAAGTTGGTTATTTCTATTCCTGGTCTGTGATTCCTACATTCAGAGATTTCTCTGTATTCTGAATTCCCACAGCCTTCACTCATACCACATATTATGTCCTGATTTGTATTATAGGAATTGAGTGTATATCCTTGTTCCGGTTTGCTAATGCTGCCAGAATGCAAAACACCAGAAATGGATTGACTTTTGTAAAGGGGGTTTACTTGGTTACACAGTTACAGTCTTAAGGCCATACAGTGTCCAAGGTAAGGCATCTACAATAGGGTACCTTCACTGGAGAAAGGCCATTGGCATCCGGAAAACCTCTGTTAGCTGGGAAGGCAAGTGGCTGGTATCTGCTTGCTCTCAGTGTGTGTTTCAAAATGGCATTCTCCAAAACATCTCTGTGTCAGCTTCCTGGGGCAAACTCTGGGCTAGTACTTCCAAAGCATCAGCAAAACTCTGCTTTCAACTGCCATCTTCAAATGTCTCTGTAAGTTGCAGCTCCTCTCCAAAATGTCACTCTCAGTTGCTCTGAAGTCCCTCTGTTTGTGAGCTCTTTTATAGGACTTCAGTGAACAAATCAAGACACACTCCGAGTGGGCAGGGCCACATTTCTAAGGAAACATTCAATCAAGAGGCCACACCCTAATCAAAGGTGTCACTGACAGTTGGGTGAGTCCTGTCTCCATGGAAATACTCATTCGGAAGATTCCAACGTAATCAACACTAATACGTCTGCCCCTACAAGAATGCATTAAAGAATATGGCTTTTTCTGGGGGATATAATATATGCAAACAGGCACAGTCCTCTCCCCTACTCCTTTGAGATAGGAACTCGATCTGATTCATCTTAGTACAGCCCAGAAGTCTAACCCAGTGCCCAACATCCATTTGTGGAAAAAGATAAGACACCCTATATACTTGGGAGGATTGTGTGTGATTTTTAAAGAAATCTAATTCTAGTAGCCAGTTTTTGATAGTAGGCTGTGTAAAGGTGTGGCACATTGAATTGTGTACCCCGGGTTGGACATGTTCTTGGTCTTGGTCCATATTCTGGTGGATGTGGACCCATTGTAAATAAGATCTCTTCAAGATGTTACTTCAGTTAAAGTATGACCACACTGAATCTGTTTGGGCTTTAACCTGGCTTACTAGAGTCCTTTATAGGCAGAGTGAAAGTCAAATGGAGAGAGAAGCCACAGGGACCAGCCAGAAGTGGGAAGTCAACAGAACTGGGAAGAGAAAGGAGAGGATGTTGCCATGTGCATTGCCATGTGATAAAAAGCCATGGACCAAGGACTGCCAGCAGCTGGCCCCAGAATGCCACTGTCTTCAGGAAGAAAGCATTGCCATGCTGATGCCTCAGTTTTGGACTTCTCCTAGTCTTATAACTATGAGCCAATAAATTCCCATTGTATAACCCAACCCATCACATGATATTTGTATTAGCAGCTGGGGAACTAAAACAGCTGGGAAACTACCAAGAATGGAGGAATATTAGTTAAGAGGATGAGAAGGAAAATTCCATCTGCTTTTGCAGGACAGCAGTATGTACAAGGCTTACGTGCATCCCCGGGGGCAGATCAATGATTATCTCTTACATGCCCAAGAAGTTGTTACTGCAAGCTTCAGGCTGAGGTTGTTTACTGCAGAAATGGAACTTTAGTCTACTAGTTAGTTGAAGGAATGAGCACTTGAATAATTCTCACACTCCCTGAAGCCCAGGGGAGAATTGGGGAGTGTCTTTTAAAGGGCATAAGAGAATGGCAGGAATTATGTATATCATGAACATTTACAAATAATACAGCTTTATGAAATTTTTGTTAAGGATTTAAATATTGGAAGGCATTATGGCAAAATAATGCACCTTGAAAGCAGCTTTCCTATGAAGAAAACTCAAATTTCTATTCACTAAGGTCCAACATATATGTTGTGATTAAAATCACAAATGAAATTCAGCTAAAATCACTGTTTTGTTAAATAGAAACAGCAAGGGAAATAGTGAGTGAAAACAGTTGTTCCATTTTCTGCACTAAAGGAATGAAATATGGAAGGATATATTTTCCTCTGAGACAGAAGCCTAATGAAGTATAGTGAAATTTGCTTAGACATGATCTCTTTTTGAAATGGAACTTAGAGCAAAAAAAAAAAAAATTCTATAGCATTGTTTTTAGACTTTAAACAATCAAGGCTCTGTATCTGAAAGGCATTAGGAAATTAGGAAATGAGGAACTTTTCAGTGGATGGGGTGGAACCCCCTGAAGCAAGTTTGGCAGGAATGTCCCTTGCGTAATAGACAAGCACTGTGTCTAATAATTCCAGGTTTTATGCTGTGCTTGGTGCAGTGTTGGCCATATAACAAGTGTTAAATAAAATATTAGCAACATGTGACATGGGGAGCCTGCATCTCCCATTCTTGCTGCTAAACCCACATACCAGATGGTAACACACCCATAATCAACTGCAGAGCTGGTGTGGGCTGGGGCTGGCACAACAAGCTGAGTCAGGCCAGATGCATTCTCTCCTGGCCCTCTCAGGGAGGAGCTGGGTGACCTCCACAAACAATTAGGGTGCTGCTGGTGCTTTGAAGAGCTCATAGAGCTCTTAGAGTTTAAACATAGGTGCAAAATTACATCTAAGCAGCTACCTTTACCACCAGGAGAAGGGGCTTTCTAATAAGACCTGCAAATAAACTGGGACACCTCAGCAAAAATAGAGAGACACTTGAAAAGAATTAGTTCTTTTAAAAAAAAATCTAATGAGCATCTATTTCTTTTGAGAGTCAGTGAAAACCATGGAGATGTTCCTTCTATCATAAAATGCATAAATGCATAAAATGCATGAGTGCGTACATGTATAAACACATTGAACGCATTCTGAAGCATTTTAAAGGCAGTCTTTCATAACGCTCTTTCATACAGATGTTGGTTTCCCCTGGAGCATGAGCTCCTCCAGGGCAGAGTGATGTCTTCTTTTTTGTGTCCTTGTTCTGGGCACAGACCCTTGATACATGTGACTAAAACAATGTCCCTGGGCTTTCATCAGGACAATCCAGATGTTAAATGGACTCTTCAGTTCTACCCAAAATTAACTTTTTAAAAAATCAGATTACTTCTAAAGCAATTGAATTCAGTAGGAGGAGAAATGTATTCCTCTTTGAAGAACTTCAAACAATACCAGCATTTTTTTTCATGCTGCATATGGTTTTTGAACTGAAGAGCTCAAACTTTTGGTGCTGTGACCTCATGTTCCCCTGCATCTATGGCTTGGGAAATCTAACTTCATATTGCATACAACTCTGCTATGTGTCAGTTATGGACTAAGCCGAGAAAGGCCTGATCAATAATCGCCAAAAGAAAAGGCCAGTTTTGTCCAAAAACAAACATCATGTTTTTGAGATCAAAGCAGCAAAGCAGCTTCTCAGGAGAGCCTCATTAACAGTTCACTGATTATGCTCCCGAATGGTGACAAAGATGGCTCTACAAACATTTCTCATTTGAACTTCAAGGTGAGCCCACTTTTCTCGTACCTAAAGTCTCTACCACATAGCTAAGTATGTAATGGGATAACTTTGTATCTTAAGTGTTCTGTCTCTCCAACAATATTCTAAAGTCCTTGTGCAGGAGAAATGCTACCAGATTTCTTCAGTATAGTTGGGCCAGATCCCATGCTGGACAAATCGTCCTTGACAACCACAAACTATCATCAGAAACGTCCTGGGTGGGATATGCTTGTGATCCACAATAACTGATAATTGATTGGCTGAGTGGCTATTGAGTAAAAAATAGTTTATTGAAGTGGGTTTTATCACAACCATTTTACTCTCCTCTTCATTGATAACCATGTCTACAAAGTTCACTTTACAACCTCTAAACGCAAGGTTTTTATTTTTAACCTCAAAGTGCGGATAGAAGGAGTGATTGATGGCTATCCTCTGGATTAGTGATTTAGATGAGGGACTGTCCACGCATTTACCCCCTCTGTTTATCTACTTTTCAGCTCAAAAGAGCCCGTAACAATGTTTCATTTAGAGGTAATACCACCTATTCTGGTTCGCTAGTGCTGCCATCATGCAAAATACCAGAAATGGATTGGCTTTTATAAAGGGGGTTTATTTGTTTACAAATTTACAGTCTGAAGGCCATGAAAATGTCCAAATTACGGCATCAGCACAAGTATACCTTCACCAAAGGAAGTCTGGAAAACCTCTATTCGCTGGGAAGGCACGTGGCTGGCCTCTGCTGATCACGGGTTGTGTTCCAGCTCCTCTCTCAGCTCCTGTGCATTCTTCAAAATGTTGCTCTTGGGGCATTTTGTCCTCTCTTAGCTTCCCTGGAGCAAACTCTGGGCTAGTATCTCTGAAGTGTTAGCAAAAGTCTGCTTTCAATGGCTGTCTCCAAAATGTCTCTCTCAGCTGCTCTGAGGTCTTTCTGTTTGTTCTGTTTGTTCTTTTATAGGACTCCAGTGAACTAATCAAGACCCACCCTGAATGGGCGGGGTCCATAGCTCCATGGAAATAATTCAGTCAAAACGTTTTACCCACAGTGGACTGAGTCACATCTCCATGAACACTCAAAGGACTCGAACCTAATCAACGCTAACATGCCTGCCCCCACAAGATTGCATTAAAGAACATGGCATTTTGGGGGACATAATACATCCAAACCAACACACCACCAGAGGAATGGGAAAAGCAAGAGCACTCCTGAATGACTTTGGCCATTAACAAACATCCTCTAAGCTATCTACTTAGGACAGTTCTTACGTGGGAAAATAGAGTCTCAATTTTATTAGGTAGACAAATCACAGAAGGATTGGATACACTCCACAAATTTCAACATGTTTTAGAATCATAGAGATCATGAAGTTCAGTGATTGTCTTCCTTAGTTGTGTGCCAGAATCACCTGCGGTGCATTAAAAAATATTGATGCATGAATCCCACCCCCTGAGATTCTGATTTAACTGGCCTGAGTGGGCATCAGTATCTTCAAAAAAGTTTTTTCAGGAAATTCTAATATGTGATGAGAGTTGAGAATTATGGATGTACCTCATACCTCTCCCTGCTACCACCCCCCATTCACAGAGAGAGAAAGGGAAATGATTTGCTGAAAGTGACTCAGAGACTGGTAGAAGAAGAAAGTAAACAGGGATCTTTCAATCTTAAACCTTGTAGTCTTTCCACTGCCTGACACTTCCTTTTACAGTATTCTGTCTCCAATACTGTTCTTTAGAAAGTAACAAATCATAAGTAAATAAAATACCATCAGCTGGGTGATTTTTATTCAACCTAGGTTGATTTCAAATTGAGTTTAAAGGCAAGCTGAAAAGTTTTAGTTTTCAATATCTTAATCAAGATTAGTTCAACAGATGAAACAATTATACCTGTTGTCAGGAATCTGCCAAAGGAAGTCAAACAAAGCCTGTGTATGCCCTGAAATATTATACACTCCTAAAATTAAATAGATTAATCTGAGGCATGAAGTTTAAAGAAGTGATGAAATAACAGGAGTGGCCTGTAATGAATGCTTGTGTCAGAATGATTCTGAAGATGATTCCATTCTGCAATAAAATCAAGTAATGGAAACTTAAAATGAAAATGGCCAATAAATATATGAAAAGATGCTCAGTCTCACCAGTGGTTAGGAAAATGGAAATGAAACTACAATTAGATTTTTTTTATATTTATCAGATTAGGAAAAAGTATCAAAATTGATAACATCCAGGCCTCGCAAAGATGCAGGGAAAAGGGCAATCTGATGTACAGTTGAGAAATGTGATATCCCTGACATATCTGAACAACAGGAATTGGTGGAGTAAAGAAGACCCTGGAAGAGGAAGTCATTGGGAAAGATCTGTTGTTCCTCATCAGTCCCAAGTCTGTGTGACTGCAGCGTCTGAGCCTTCATTCCCCAGCTCTACTTCCTTTCATCTCTCAGGCACGGCATCCATTTCAGATAATTGGCTCTATCCTTGCCAGGGCCACTGCTGGCTCTGGTGGCATGTTGGTCCATGTGCCACCTCCTCTGCATGGTCATTGGAGGGAGAAGCCACCTGCTGCCACCTGGTGAAAGCTGGTCTGTCTGCTCAGGCTGGCATAAGGGCCATGGTGGTGCCCTCCCTAGTGCCTTAACCTTGATCCATTGCACCCTCCCCCTCTTCTGGGAAAATATCAGAACCTCAAAAAGGTTGCCTCAATTTACCCTCTTTAATTTGGGCCCTGAGGGCTACTATCTAGCAATTCCCTCTGTGTCCCATACAGAAAAGGAGAGAAGAGCCTCCTTCCCCCAGTGGCAAGGTATCTGCTGCCCCTGTCCCACAGGGCTGACCTGGAAGGCCCATGGAGATGGGCATGGATGATAGCAGCCCAGACTCACATCTATCCCTCTATTCCATGAGCCACAAGCTTCTCAGAAGCTCCACTTACAAAAATCCTGGAAGAGGATTCTGACTGGCCTGTTTTGGATCATGTGACCATTCCTGACGACTGGTGTAGGTTTTGTTACCAGAAAAGGGGGTAAATGTCTCCAAGGTTCATCCATGTTGTTACATGTATCAAGATTTCATTCCTTTTTACAGCTGAATATATGGTATGTGTATACCATATTTTGTTTATCTATTCATCAGTTGATGGACATGGGTTGCTTCCATCTTTTTGGCAATTGTGAATAATATCGCTATGAACATCAGTGTACAAATATTTGTTTGAGTCCTGGCTTTCAATTCTTCTAGGTATTTAACTACTAGTCGGATTGCTGGGTCATATGGTAGTTCTATACTTAGCTTTCTGAGAAACTGCCAAATAGCCTTCCACAGCAGCTGTACCACTTTACATTGCCACCAGCAATGAATGAGTGTTCCTATTTCTCTGCATCCTCTCTAACATTTGCTATTTTCCATTTTTTAAATAACAGCCATTCTAATGGGTGTGAAATGGTATCTCATTGTGGTTTTGATTTGCATTTCCCTGATGGCTAATGATGTTGAGCATCTTTTCATGTGCTTTCCAGCCACTTGCATATCTTCTTTGGAGAGATGTTTATTCAAGTCTTTTTCTCATTTTAAAATTGGATTGTTTGCCTTCTGTTGTTAAATTGAAGGATTTCTTTATATATTCTGGATATTAAATACACAGTTTCCAAATATTTTCTCCCATTGTGTAGGTTGTCATTTTACTTTCATGAAAAAGTCCTTTGAGTTTCTTATTCTGATTAGGTCCCATTTATCTATTTGTTTTCTTTGTTGCTTGCGCTTTGGGTATAATATCTAAGAAACCATTGCCTAATACAAGGTCCTGAAAATACTTCCCTATGTTTTCGTCTAGTAGTTTGATAGTCCTAGTTCTTATTTTTCGGTCTCTGCTCCATTTTGAATTGATTTTTGTATAAGGTGTAAGGTAAGAGTCCTTCTTTCTTTCTTTCTTTTTTTTTTTTTTTGCAAATGGAGATCCAGTTTTCCCAGCATCATTGAGTGGCTTTTGCCACCTTGTCAAAAATCAATTGGCCATAGATGTGATGGTTGATTTCTGAGCTCTCAAGTTGATTCCATTAATTTATGTGTTTGTCCCTGTGCCAGCACCATGCTGTTTTGATTACTGTGGTTTTGTAATAAGCTTTAAGATCAGGAAGTATAAGTCCTCCAACTTCATTTTTATTTTTGAAGATGGCTTTAGCTATGCAGAGCTCCCAACCTTTCCATATAAATTTGATGATTTGGCTTTTTCTTTTCTGCAAAGAAGGTTGTTGGAATTTTGATTGGGATTGCATTGGATCTATAAATTGCTTTGGGTAGGACTGGCATCTTAATGATATTTTGTCTTCCAAACCATGAACATGGAATGTCCTTCCATTTATTTAGATCTTCTTTAATTTCTTTTAGCAATGTTTTGTAGTTTTCTGTGTATAAGTCCTTTACACCTTGGTTGGATTTATTGCTAGATATTTCATTATTTTAGCTGCTATTATGAACAGAATTTTTTTCTTGATTTCTTCTTCCAATTGTTCACTGCTTGTGCACAGAAATGCTACTGATTTGGGGGTGTTGATCTTGTACCTCACTACTTTGTTAAATTCATTTATTAGCTCTAGGAGCTTTTTTTGTGGATTTTTTCAGGATTTTCTATATATAGGATCATAGCTTCTGAAAATAGGGGAAGTTTTACTTCTTCCTTTCTAATTTGGATGGCATTTATTTCTTCTTCTTCCCTAATTTCTCTGGCAAGAACTTCCAGTACAATGTTGAATAACATGGTGACAGTAGGCATCCTTGTCTTGTTCCTGATCTTACAGGTAAAGTTTTCAGCCTTTGATCATTAGGTAGGATGTTAGACATGAGCTTCTCACATATACCCTTTATTATGTTGAAGAAGTTTCTTTCTATTCCTAGTGTTTAAGTGTTTTTTTTATGAAAGGGTACTGGATTTTGTCAAATGCCTTTTCTGCATCAATTGAGATGACCATGTGTTTTTTTCCTGTTCATTCTGTTAACGTTGTGTATTAAATTAATTGATTTTCTTATGTTGAACCAATGTTGCATACCAGGGATAAATCCATTGATCATGGTGTATAATTCTTTTAATGTGCTGTTGGATTCAGTTTGCTAGCATTTTGTTGAGGACTTTTGCATCTATATTCATAGGAGATATTGGTCTGTAGTTTTCTTGTGGTAAGTGGTGTTACATATTAAACGATACAGTAC
The DNA here is from genome assembly GCF_015220235.1 of Choloepus didactylus. NCBI lineage: Eukaryota > Metazoa > Chordata > Mammalia > Pilosa > Megalonychidae > Choloepus > Choloepus didactylus. The sequence continues at coordinate 89,576,681 of NC_051314.1, forward strand.
AATAATACTAGCATTTATAATTACCCAGATGGTCACCTTTACCACAGGCCTTATTTCTTTATGCCACTTTGAATCACTGTCTGCTGTCCTTTCCTTTCAGTCTGAAGAACTCCCTTTAGCACTGCTTCTAGGGTGGGTCTAGTGGTGATGAGCTTCCTCAAAACTTTTGTTGATCTGAGAATGTCTTAATCTCTCCTGCATTTTTGAAAGATAGTCCCACTGGATATAAAATTCTTGACTGACAGTTGTTTTCTTTCAACACTTTAAGGATTTCAAACCACTGCCTTCTTGCCTGCATGGTTTCTGATAAGAAACTGACAGTCTAATTGGGACTTTCCTGTATATAACACATTGCTTTTCTCTTGAAGCTTTCAGAACTCTCTCCTTGTCTTTTGCATTTGATGGTGTGATCAGTATATGACGGGGTGTGTTTTTCTTCATGTTTATCCTGCTTGGCGTTCTCTGGGCTTCTTGGATGTGACTATTCACATCTTTTGCTAAGTTTGGGGAGTTCTCTTTCATTTCTTTGAATATTTCTTCTACCCCTGTCTCTTTCTTCTTTTTCTGGGACTCCAATAATGTGTATGTTGGTGCACTTGATGGTGTCCTGGAGATGTCAGGGTAATTTTGCTTTTAATATTTTTTTCTTTCTGCTCCTCAGCCTGACTCATTTTAAGTGTCTTGTCTTCAGGTTCACCGGTTCTTTCTTCTGCCAGTTCCAATCTGCTCTTGAAACCCTCTTGAGAATTTTTCATTTCAGTTATTATGGTCTTAAACTCCAGTAGTTTTGTTTGATTCCTTTCAAAAATTTCTATCTCTGTACTAAGATCCTCATATTGCTCATTCATTGTTTTCCTAATATCCTTTAGTTCCTTCTCTGTAACTTCCTTCATTTCCTTGAGCATTTTTAAGATCATTTTTGAAAAGCTTTGCTTGGTACGTCCACATTCTTGTCTTCTTCATTGGTGTCTTCTAGATTTTTATCTTTTTCCTTTGGATGAACCATCATTTCCTGTTTCTTTGCCTTGAACTCTTTTGCTACACACTGAACATTTTAATATTTTAAAATGTTAACACTGGGATTTACTCCCTAGGATGTCTGTTTGCTGGTTTTGTAACCAACTGGTGATAAGACAAGAGATTTTCTTGAACTTTAGCCCCCCTATCAGGAAGGCCCGCCCAAGGCGAATGCTGTGTGCAGTATTTCCAAGCCTCTGTCTTGTCCTGGGATTTTGCTTGTTAGTTGTTTTGGAGTTCCCCTATTTACAGGAGTTTCATTTCCCCTTTGTTTCCCAGGAGACAGATCTCCCTCTCCTGGGTGTTTGAAGCTGGGCAGGCCTTTGTCCCAGACTGCTTGCCTCCATAGTTTTTTATTCTCCTTTTGTTGTCTCAAGCTGCTTTTGCCTGGAGGCAAATTCTGGGAGGAGGGCATACTGGAGGGATTTTCCCAAGCCAGTCTTCCCCAGGCAGGAATCCACAGACTGGTTACAAAGTGTCCTGGGGAGGGAATCAGGAAGGGTGTCAAGAGCTTCTCCAATGGCTCTCCAAAGCTGGGCTTTCCTGGCCTGCCCAGCAAATGCAGCCCTTCAGCTGACTGTCCCCTGCAGCCAGGAGGAAGCTCAGTGTCTATAAGTCTCTACTACCACTGCCCCTTCTCAGGAGGGTTGAAACAATGGCTGCCCTCAAAACCAGGCACTCAGCGATCCATAAATTCAGTAATCAAAAGCCATGATCAGTGATCAGCCATGTCCACCCTTGTTCTTGGGGAAGAGGATCTTTATGTCCCTTTCTGTCACCAGCAAGCTAGCCAGGGGCTGGACTCCACGCGAGAGTGGACGATGGGCACTGGTAGCTGCCATGCTGAGAAGGCGGAGAGAGCAATTTACTGTTGTTTACAGTAAATTCATCAGCGTCTTCCTCCCACTCTTCCTTTTCCCTGAATGTTGTACAGTGTTCTTCTGGACTCCAGAGTTACAAAATCATTGATTCATACACTTCCTGGCTGTTTAATAGTTGTTTTGGTGGAAGGACTGAGTCCTGGAGCTCCCTACTCTGCCATCTTCCCACAATGGAAATTAGATTTTAACTTTTTAACCATATTTTTGTCTTTATCTTATTGGTCATAATTTTAATTAAGTATTTATTGTATGGTCATTTGATTATTGTCTTTCTGTCCAAGCATAATGTAAGAGGGCAGGAACCATGAGCATTTTTATGCACCGTGATATCCTCAGCACCTTGAATACCCCTGACATACAGCTGACATCCAACACATCATGTGAAGGATTGGATGATGAATCAACTTAACCTTGATGCCAGATTCAATGTAAGTCAGGACCAAATGATTCTTATGAAGTTAGTTAAAGGATACAAGTTAAGAAACACTGACGGAAAGAAAAAGAAGGTGAGATGAATGCCTAGAATTAGAAGATCCAATTAGCCTCATCGTTCATGGCCTTACAGGGAATACACAGAAGAGAGTCATGGTAGTGACAAAGAACAAGTGCTAATGAGATAAACATCAAAACCTTAAGATGGTCATAAGAGATTAAATGTTCAAAGTTCTAGCTAATTCTGAACAGAAAAATTTGACATTTCTATTATTCGAAGCACAGACTCAAGCTTAAGAAGTTTGCCACCTATCCCTATATTTCTTATTTGACTCAATTTTAAAATGGAAACATCATGAAGCCAGACATTCAGATGGATCTCTTAATAGATCTGCTCAATGGAACAACATCCTAATGAAAATCACACCGCTTGGGACTTTTCTGACTGCACATGTTCTTGCCCTGTGTACACTGTAATAAAATACAACTGTCTGAGTTTCTGTTAATGAAGTCTCACTGCCTCCTGTGACCAGGACTTCCTGTGCCTGAAGCCAAGGCCAGGTCATCGAGATGGTGGGAGGAGAGTCAGCTGCTGGAACCCCAGTGGCCACGGGGGTTGGCCTCGCCCGTACGGGTCCTTAACACGGAGGGAGAACCAGTGTGGGGGAGAAGTTGCCTCCGAGGGAAGGCTGCAGGCCCTGAGGTGTGTATGCCAAGATGGAGAAGAGCAATTCCACCTGGGATCAGAGGCAGTGACTGAGAAACAAAAAAGAGGTTGGAGGAAAAGAAAAGGAACATACTCTGACAGGATGGATTGTTTTTTCTTTTAAATTCTTTCTAGGAAAGGTGGGGAACTTGGGAGGAGGGAACCAGGGAATTGAGGCTGATGGGTGCCCTACAAGATATGAGAAACTTCTGTGAGATCAGAGGGTGGGGCTGTCCCAGAGAACTGAGGAGAGGCCCCTCGCAGAGCCAACCTGAGAGGCTGGCCCAGAAGGGAAGGGCACCGAGTGACCTGTGTCAAGTCCCTGCAGGAGGCTCTGGGTCCTGAGGGGACAGTCAGTGCCAGCCCTTGTGGGTTCACAGCCAGTGTCTGCTGATGCTTCTCCAGGGATTAACCTTACTCTGAACCCCAGTTAAGTGGGCTGGACACAGGGAGCCTGTGGCTGCCGAGAAGTGCTCACTTCTCCATTCACACCCACTTTTCTTCCCACAAGGCAGCTCACACCTTCTGTTAAGGAATCTTCAACACAAGATTACCTAGCAGCTAATTATTTAACTCTATAAATGGGAAAAAAGTATGCAGTCAGGAGAAATGTAAGGAAGTTTCTGCTAAAACAGTTCTTCACTTTAGAAAGAGAAAGTGGAGAATCGCTTCTATTTTCATTATAAAATGGTCTTTTTGGACTCTTATGGCAAAGCAGAAAGAATACTAGACTAAGAATCAAAACATTTACCTTCTAGCAATGGATCTGACACACACTGGCTCGGTGACTCTGGGTGGGTTGTGTACTCTCTTGTCCTGTCTCCCCTACTGTTAAATGATGAAAGGGTATTTAAATTCTCTTCCAGATTTGATTTTCTAACATTCATAGTTTTTCAATTAAAAACTATAAAACCTGTTAACTGCATCACTAGACAGTTTTTCTATTCTTTATCGAAAGGTGTAGAAAGTATTTCCCAAACAGGAATGAAAAGGCTATGAGATTGTACTTTGTCATATTAAGCATCAATTCATGTGTATTCATTCTTTTAAAAGACATCCGCACTTTCAATCATTCTCTCAATTACTAGTTCTCCACTTGCTCTTTCCTCTGTGACTTTTACTCTTCCAGAAGCAGTTTTAAAACTGCTTACTAGAACCTTTTTAAAAGAGGCAGATGTTTTCCCCACTATAAGACAGCCAAGATTTAATGAATGGCTATTTGGAGCAAAGCACTATAGGACAAATCTTAAAAATCAATTTTGAGCAGTGGTCTCCACTCCTTTTGGATATAATCAATGCATCTAATCATATAACAATTTCCAATACAGTTTATTTTCCTTTTTCATTCCCTGGTCCTCATTACCCAGGCCTTAGTCCTCTAAATGATCTTCCACCCATCAAGCCTCTCCCCACTGTTTCTGCATGCCCAGTACTTCTCACTTTTCCCCCCTAAAATAATCTTCCACGTTCCAATGTCTATAACTGACTGCAGGATAAAGTCCAAGACCTTAATCCCACCCTCGGGCCCTTCTCCACTGATCCATGTGCAACTGAGCACCCACAGCCACCTTTACTCGCTTACCTGGCCTCCTTTCAGCCTCTTCTAGGCACGACTCAGACCCCTCACACTTCACTCATGCTTCTCACTTACTTGAAACATCTTCCTCCCTTCTCTCTGTCAATCCAAATCCTACTGATCTTTCAAAACACAGCTGAGATCCCCCTCATCTCTAGAGCTTTCCCTGAAATCGGCATCCTACAGGGCACACTCCCTACTTTGTACGGTCTACTGCCTGGCACAGCAAAAGAAATGCTAAGAAGGTAGACTCAGAGCTATTTTCCTAGTGGGATCAGGATTTCCTTAGCAGAGCTGAGCCCACCTTAAGCGAGCATAAGCTTAAGGTTATCCTAAAACAGAGTCAGATGAGACAGGAGTCAAAGTACAAAGGTGGGGCCCTGACTACTCTTGATAAAACAGGACTGGAGAGGTTCAGGGTAAGCTGGCTTCGAGTGAGAAAGGGATAACCAGAGCAAGGGGCAGAGACAATGGGTCTGGGATTGGTGGCAGAAGCCAAACTTCACCAGGTTTTGTCTCCTGAGACCCTTCTTTTGTGTCCTTCTACCTTCTACCACCACCTGCCCCATACAAATCCTTTTAGTGCAATTAGAGGGGGACTGGTAAAAGTTGACTTCCCAAAGGCCCTTGAGGCCTAGGTGCCTGGATTTTTTCTCTCCGGCACCTAAAACAATTTCCCCTCAATCCTTGTCCTTGTAGGCACCCAATGAATGGGGACAAAGTGAACTTTTGAATCAAGTGTGAGCAAGGTCTCTGCAAGCAGATGTTTGGCTGAGGCCTGACACCCATGGCACTCAGATGATGACTCACCTGAGGTGATTATGAAATGATTACATGGTTAACTAACATTTACTGAGCCCTTATTATGTGGCAGGTATTGTTCTAAGCACTCTTCATTCATTAAAACATTTAATGCTCACAAAAATTCTGTAAGGTGATTACCATTATTGTCCCCATTTTACAACCGAGAAAACCTTTGTGTCAGGTTAGCTGCCATTCCCCAGGTCACACAGCTAGTGAGTGGCAGGACCGAGTTCTGAGCTCAGAGCTTATGTTCTTACCCACCACAATAGATGCCCAATAACTCTTGTTTTCCTTTTGCTTTAATTTAGGTGGAAGAGGCTTAACTGGACCTTCTTTACCATGAGGCCAGAGAAGACAAACTCACACGATGTTTGCTCCCTGCAGGTCTTCAACACTCCACTGTCTTCTCTTCTTCCGGGCTCCTCCGGGATCTTAGGGCCTCTCATTACCTGAAATGTGAAAATGGAAAAATGGAATTGTTTAATTATTCATTTTCCATCATCCTTAATGAGGGATTAACTGCTGTGGGAAACAAAAGGAAATAGTCTGACCTTCCAGCTGTCAGGAAGTGATAATTAACTAATGTCTCAAGTCAGTTTCGTTGGACAAATGAAAGGGTTTTACTGATCTTGATGCAAATAACCTATCATCAGGATCACGAACCAAAGTCACATAATGGAGCAATGACAGTGAGAAAACAAACACGAGCTATAAATGTCTGCTTAGTTGTGTTCACAGATGCTCTTCAGGGGTTTCCAAAGTGCCTTTGACTTACCCACCATCTTAGGGTATTGTGGGTGGGTAGAGAAAGGGTTGGAGGGCTGTGGCTTGCAGGGAGGATGGAGAGGGGAGGCTGAATGCATGGGGATGGGAGTCAATTCTGTCTCAGATGCGTTGGAGCATCAGGAAAGTAGATAGAGGCTAACTTGGAGACCTGTTAGTCACAGCTTCAGGACCAACTGGTTAGTTCTTCATTACTTGGTTTGACCAAAAGTTCCTGTGGGAATGATTCATGGAGCCATTCTGTTGCACGGCAGGAAACACAGCCTTCTAATCTAGACCTTCGCTATTAAAAAGGTCATAAATAACTGTGAATTAATGCTGTTGTGGAACTCGTGCCTTCATCGTGGCTTCTGGCAGAGCAGATGGGAGCCACGTTCCAGTTGTTGCTACGGTGCTCATCTTTTCCTTAGCATTTAATGAGCACAGCATGGTAGGAGCCACACAGATGACACAATAGCATCATTCTGTCCCATTCTCAGACAGGGTAACATTTTTCAAAGGGCCCTTGAGCCTTGGAACCCTCCACAGACAGATACTGCACGATGTATAAATATATATCCCACCAAATTATGGCAAAATGAGTCACTATTAATAACTCAAAGAGCCATGGGGATTCAGGCAGTCCAATTCCTCTGCCAAAAGTTCAGAATGTTTGCTCAGTACTTTGATTTTTTTTTTAAACTATGTTCTTGGTTTGCTTCAGTACATTTCCTATTTAGATACTCCACTGAGTTATGTGTCAAACTTTATCTGTGACCTTACTAGGACATACCAGAGTATGAAGGACAGGAATGGGAGGGCTTTAAAGCTACTGAGCTTTAAAAATGATGCATGCCTAGAAAACATTTTTCATTCCTCACTGGCATACCAACCATCACCTTTGCCATATATGCAGAAATTGCTAAAGAGAAAGTAAGGAAATGTCCCAAGTTACTTATATTGATCATATTGTATTATTAACTATTTCTTGACCATTTTCTTTTTCTATTGACATATTGACAGTATTCTCTATGTCATTTTTATGCTTCATACCAACCCTATGGAGGAGTAGGTGTTTTTCCCATCTCACAAACAAAGGCTCAGAGGTTAAGCAACTGGCCCAAGCCGACATGCAAGTGGCTTTCAGGGCTGGAATTCAAAGCCAAGGTTCTTTAGCTTGAGCCATATGAAACTGTCAAGAGTCCCACATTTCTGAATAAAACTTGCAGCTTTATGGTTCAACTTAATACTATAATGTGCTGACCTTGAAAGGAAACCCAGAAAATTGACCCCCGACATCATCCTTGCAGATTAGCAGCATTTTGCTGCCAGTTGGGAAATTATATAATATAGTACTGGGAGTGAGGGATTAGGGGAATTGTAATATAATCTATTATATTTGCACCAATTATTATTATTATTACAAGTAAAGACAAGATATGAAACTGCACTAACAATGGCAACATTCTCTGATGCATTTCATCTGAAAATCTCCATGTGTAATCATGCCCACCAGACTTTTCCAAGCTTTGAAATTTCTATTATTTAAAAGGTAATAAATGTGATTTGACAGATCATGTGTTTTAATGAGCAGGTAGTCTATACGTCTACAGCATGGATATATCAAAAGGATAATTTGTAAAGAGCAATTCAGTTTCTTGGGAATTACCTGGGGCAAAAATCTTAATGCTTTAGATAGAGTTATTGTGTATGACAAATTAGTTCTACAAGAGTTATTCTCTTAGAAATAACCCATAAGAACCCCAAATCTCCCTTTTAACTTCCTCAAATCTTTCTTTTAATTCATAGTTTAATACCTTGACATAATTAGAATGGAAAAGATTAAGGCCACTAGTGGTGGTTGTATTTAACACATAATTTCTACTGAACAGTGGCTTATTAAGTGTGTATTTGGGAAGATGTGGTGTCACAAGTTTGGGTCAAGAAATAGATAATCATAAAGGGTCAGTGAGATTTTGGGCATGAGAGGTATCTACTTTTACTGAAGGGGAAACTGAAGCACAAGGAAGACAAATAATCGACAGTGCCATTCAAGTCACTGGTGACATGACAGTGAGTAGCACCAGTTTTCCTGACTCCTGGGCCAGCGTTTCCCACCCCAAGATCAAAGCTTGGGCCCAAGTAATGTTTTGTTCCTTAGTATCGACATTTTCTTTTCCTTGAAATCATCTGGAATAAATCATAAAAGATGTGTCCAGCAAACTGACACATTAAAGTGAACCAAATATCCTATATGGTTATATTTAAGATGGGGCAGAGTAAACGAGATTCTTCAGATTTGTTGAAACAAAATAATTTTAGTTTTTCAAGTCAACTCTTACTTTAAGACATAGGAAAGAAGATGTGGATTTATCACCTTAATCCAAGGTCTGATTAACTTTTCTCAGGTACAGAAAAAATTTCTTTTCTGTCTTTTCTGGACTTTATGTTTACCTCCTGTGTGGAATACACCAGATTTGAGGACTGCAGGTGACTCAAGTTTCCAGCTCAGCATTATGAATATGTATCTGAATCAAGGTAAAGTTAATGATAGTTTCGCCATATTACTTGGTGATCAAACAAACAACAGTGCGTTAAATGGAAGAATTACTAATATCTTTTTTGGTCCAACAATTAACATATAGAAGAAAGAAAAAAAAATCCTCCTTGTTAGAAGGATGGATAATTCAGCTGGTTTCTACATTAACAATGACTAATTCTGTACAAATTGGAATGTTCAGAAAATAAATCAGAATATTGTAACAGAAAAGGTCAGTACATAATACAGTAGTGAACAAAGCAAAAGATGCCCAAAGTTCATTTTCTTTTATTTCTGTATATACCTTTTGATCATTCTGAATATTACTCTTAACTTTAATGATAGAGAGGAGGGAAATAAAATGTATATGACTGTCAGAATAAGGAGTCTTCTATGCATGAAAATAATTTTTCAAAAACAGTGTTTATGAATAGTCCTGGATTCAAAAATTTCATATTCATAGTCCCCCTTTGGCCTTAGACCAAATCAGTGAGAAGGACCCCTTTCAGAGTAAGTAGTTAACCATGGGCAGTGTAACCCTTTGGAGACACCAGGCTTATATACCTATCCCTGCATTAACGCAAATGTGCTGCATGGCTGCTGCATCTTCATTGGTGGAAAGGCAGCTTTTGTGACTGGTGTGTAATGGATATGAACCTGAGGAATTGTGGGTTGATGCCAGTGCCTGGATGGAATGGGATGTTGTATTGGCTCAGAAAGTTCCTTTTGATTGTCGTTATTGGGTCCTTGAATCACCATTTTATGAATGTGACTTGCCCACCTCTGAGTCTTTTTTTCCTGGGCTAACCAAAGGCTAATACTGCTTCCCTGTCTTCCACTTGCTCTTTAAACAATTTGAGCAGAGCCCAGAGAAGATCAAGGGAACACGGAAGTCCAGAGGAATGACAAAACGGAAAAGGACAGTTTCAAAAGGACTTTATCTGAATATCAGTCCCAGAAACTCTCACACTATTCAAGAGAGGCAGAGAGAGATTATCCATTCAAAAGACATTTACGGACTGCTATAAACGTGTGACACTATACTAAGGTGCTAAGTAGACAAAGATAGTGGAGACATAATCCCTATTTTCTAAGCACTTAAAATCTGATAGAAGAGTTTATATACTATGTGTAAGTGTGTGGAGTATTGGGGAACAAGGAAAGGTTTACATGTAATTTCAAGTAGTCCTTTCAGACAGGATAAGTGGTTAGCTACTGAGATGATATATGGTGCTCTGGGACAACTCCTCTTACAACATATTCCAACAGATGCCAAAAATGATATAGTGCATTGTCATTCCTTTGTGTCTAATGTTGCCTTCTTATTGCTGTACCTTTTCTAAATTGTTGCTGGAAAACTCAGCAAACTAAGTACAGTTGATCCTCACTGTTCATGAATTCCATATTTGAGAATTCACCTGTTCATTAATATTTATTTGCAACCCCCAAATCAAAACTTGCAATGCTTTCATGGTCATTCATGAACATGCACAGAGCAGCAAACCATTTGAGTCATCTGACATGCACATTCCCAGCAGAGGTGGAACAAGGTGATGCTCTGCCTTTTTGTTTTAGCTCTCACACTATATTTTAGTGCCAGTTTTTGCATTTTTGTGCTTTTATGACTTAGTTGTTTCAGATGTTCCCCAAGCATGATGCTGAAGTGCTGTCTAGGGTTCCTAAGTACAAGAAGTCTGTGATGAGCCTTATGGAAAAAATTTGTGTGTTAGATAAGCTTCTCTCAGGCATGAGTTATAGTGTGTGGGCTGTGAGTTCAATGTTAATGAATCAACAATATATATTAAATAAGGTGTCTTTAAATAGAAACACACATAAAACAAGGTCATGTATTAATTGGTTGATGAAAATGTTGTGACCAGAGGCTCACAAGAACCTAACCCTGTATTTTCCCTAGGAGCAACAGTTTGGTATCTGTTCATCCAGTGTTTGTGGTCACTTTATAGAACATAACTACCACAAAAAAAACAAGAACAACAGTACTTGATAATATGAAAGTTTTTCAGGTAACTTTCTTCCCTGACAGGAGAGAGAAGAGCTCAAGACCAAGCACTGGTTATCCAAGGGAGGAGAAAAACATGTTAGTCAGAGATTGTTGGTTGCTAGGAATCAAGTAAAATCTCACTCGGATTAAATTAAAAAGAGGAGTTAACTGTCAAGATAAAGCTGGCAATGTTATGGTCATCCACAAGCAGGAAACAAAGTCCAGCTAGACTTCACAGAGACCAAAGCCAGGAATGAGAAAGTCAGAACCTCCAGTCACTCAGTCTCTGTTCCCTGACTCTGGTTCTCTGTCTTTTTTCTAACTCTTCTCTTCTGACTTTTCTCTTTGCCCTTTTGAGCCTGGCTAATTTCTTCTCTCCATAGCCTTTGGCTTCCTCAGTTTATTTATAATTTTGCTCTCAAATAACTTGGATTGTTCTTGGCTTTGGCTTGTACTGGTGCCAACCTCAGCCCTCACTGGAAAGTCCTCTCAGTTTCAGACCACAACCACTGGCTGTAGTAACTTGGCTCAAATTCACACACGAGTCTGAGTGTTGTTGTTCTTGAGTCTACCTCTGGTCTACTCAGGGTGGGGCAAGGTGGCCTTTCCTTCCCAGCAGTGACTGTGAACAGCAGTAATTCTCAGAGACAGGAGCCGGGTGTGGGTGTGTTTGTGTGTAGATATCCCAAAGCGTGTTGACTATTTCTTTCTCACAGTGTGATTTGGGACAAACCTTACTTGGAGAGCGTAAGGCCCTTGTTTGCTATGGCACAAAACCGAGCAGGATAGTGTTTGGAGCATGAAAAGTTGGTTTCTGGTTCTCTGTGCTTTTTCCTTTCCCTCTACTACAAATGTAACAAAAAAACAAACTGCCAATCTAATAGAGGCACAGTTGTCACTGTGAATGCTAAGAGAATTTTTGGGTGAACTGATAAAACAGAACTAGGGACTGAGGTACTTTTCATTCATTCATTCATCCGTTATTCATTCATTCATTCAGTTAGCTTTAATAAGCCCCTATTCTGTGCCTTGTGCTACATGAGTAGAAGAGGCTTATGTACTCCAAAAGTTTATTCTATCAATCACTCTTTGGGGTATGTGTTGGTTTTCCAGTGAACCACAATCTAGATTTCACCACTGAGAAGTTCTCAAAATACTGTTGGAATCTATTGTACCTAAAAATTTCTAAAAGCAGAGTATTCATAAATTTAGATTTATAAACAATGATAGTTTCTGGCTCTAAAACTAAATTCAGTCCAGTGCCTGGAAACAAAAACCAAGCAGAAGGCCTAAAATAAACATAATATTATCAGCCTCCCCCTCCTTTCCCATCTTATGAGTAGCTTCAGTATGAGCTTTCAGCTGTGAGGGAACTCACTGTGTTTGCTACAGACAGATGTTCATATGTGTTCCAATTTTAATTAATCTAGTGATAAGGAACTAAAAGAGAAGGAAGAAGGTGATCATTTGAGAAGTATAATTCAATTGTGTATTTTAAGGGGTATATCTTCTAAAGGCTCATGTATCTTTAAAGACTTATGAGTTGTTTTAGGTATTTTTAGTTGATAAAGATAGTTGGAAGACTGAACTAGGAGCCAGGTGCTTTGAGTTCAAGTCCTGACTCTGCCGATGTAAGGTGTGTAAACACGGGTAAGTCTCTTGCCTTCTGTGAGCTTATGTTTCCTTGTCTTTTTTGAGTATTCCATCAAGGCATTAAGAGGATCAACTGAGAGGCTGAATGTTAATACTCTTTGAAAACTGAAAACTATCATTCAACAAGTGTTTGAATTTGACTGAGTAAATTCAGTATTTATTGAAGAATCACTATTTTTAACTAACCTCACCACTGAAGTTGTCTCACACAAACACACCTGTCTCTTATTGGTAATTATTTAATCAAATATTCCATCTAGCATACTCACCTTCCATAGAGGTTGTGTTTATTTTCTTTAAAAAATCATATTTTAAATATGAGCTAATTAAAGCATTCATTAAAAAGCAAATAACTCTGCAAAGCAGAAATTTATTAAAGCAAATAATATCTGAATACCCTTTTACAGAAAAGTCTGATTTTTAAAACATTGGGTTCTTTTAAAGCAAAGGATAGATTTTGTTATTGAACCTAATCCACAGACTTACTGAAGCTAGTCTCTGTTTATCCAAGATATTGTACTAGGTACTATACAGGGTGACAAGGTATTAAAAAAAAAAAAACAAACTGTCCTTGCCCTCAATGAGTTTATAATTATTGGAAAGGACAAAATACAGGGAAAGTTAAATAAATATAAATGTATTAATTGGCACAACTGTACACATTACATTAGTATCTATTAATATATATACAATATATATTATTATATTATATAATATATATTAATATATTGACAGAGGAGATAAACAATCCTTTAATCCTAAAAATAAAGCAACATCAATTTTAAAAAGGAACAGATCATAGAAACTAAACTTAGCCTTATTACCTCAAATAATGCTTATTTTACTGAGTTATGTTTATCCAGTATATTGTCTACATAGCAGGGACAATAAGATGTTCCTAAAATTCTAAAATTTGATTAATGATGGGCCATGATGCTGTAAAGAAATGGGTTTTCCAGGAGTTTGGAAAGTTGAAGCATAGATATACTGCTCAGGAATGCTGAGGCACCGACTCTCCCACCTGATCGCACCCCATCCCCGCCTGATGAGAATGGGTCTTGCTGAGATAAAATATGGTTCAAACACAAGAGAGTCTAATTATTGTAAAAATTCTCTTAAATTGAGTCAATAAGTATAGAGATGTTTGTATAAATTCTTCCTGAATAGTTATGTAAGCCATAAGTACAAAGGGCCTGGGGTAGAGCTGGAAACTAAGCTTTTCAGACTTTCTGACCCACAGATGAGCCAACAATAGGAATTTATGAACAAGGATTTAAAAATGCCTATGATTACTATGATAAAGAATACAGTAAAATTATGGACAAAATACATAAAAGGATGATAAATTTCCCTGCAGAATTGGAATCTATAAAAAAAAACAACAGATATTCTAGAACTTAAAATTAAATATCTGAAATTAGGTACCCAAATGGATAAGATTTACAGCAAATTGGACACAGAATAACCAGTGAATAATGAAGTGGAGCAGTGAGTTGGAAACCAGGTCATAGAAAATATCTACGCTGAAGCACAAAGCAAAAAAAAAAAAAAAAACAAAATGAGTGAAAACAACAGCAAGAACATGATACATGAGGGGCATTTAATGTGTATATAATTGGAGTTCCAAAAGTAGAGGAGAGAGAGAATAGATGAGGAGCAACGTTCAAAGAGATTATGGGCAAGAAATTTCCAAAGACATCAACCCATAGATTCAAGAAGCTCTGTGATCCCAAAGAAGGATGAACATAAACAAACCTGCAGATAAGCACAGCATAATCAAACTGCAGAAAACCAAAGATAAAGAAATAAATGATAAAAGCAGCCAGTGGAATAAAATACATTATCTTTAAAGAAGCAACAGTTAGATTTACAGTTGACTTAATAGAAATGATAGGTACCAGAAGACAATGGAATGACTACTTTAAATGTGTAAAGAAAATAACTGCTGACCCACAGCTATATTCTGCAGAAACATCCTTCAAAAATGAAGGTGGAATAAAGAAAGACATTTTCTGACAAATAAAAATTGATAAAATTTTTTGCCAGCATACTTGCACTAAAAGAAAATTAAAGGTTCCTCTTTGAATTCTTGGACTTGGGCTTCCAGTTGGTATTTGCTTCTGAAATTGTTTTAACATATTTAATGAAAATATTAAATATTTAGTTTCAAAAAAAAAAAAAAAAAAACCCACAAAAACTAAAGGGAATTCTTCAGGAGAAAGAAAATAATCCCAGTCAGAAATGTGGAAATGCATGAGGGAATAAAGAACATTGGGAAGGGTAAATATATGGCATTTATTAATTACTATTGACTGTATAAAACAAAAACTGTAATATCTTGTGTAGTGTAAAATGTATGTACAACCAAAATGCATGGCAAGAACACAAAAAGTAAGAGGACGGGTAAACAGTTTAAACAGCGGTGGTGATGAATACACAACTACGTGATGATACTGTGAGCCACTGGTTGTATACTTTGGATAGATTGTATGGTACATGAATATATCTCAATAAAATTGCTTAAAAGAAGGAAAAAGGTGTAAGGGTCTAATAGTATAAGGGAAGTGGTAAAAGTAATAATTTGCATAATTCTGTCATAAATCAAGGATATATATTGTAGTCTCTAGAAGAGCCACTAGAGGTTAATGAAAAAATGTATAACTTGAAAGTTATTAAAATGAAAACACCTAATAAAAAGTTTTGAACAATCTAAAAGGTCAAAAAAGAGGAAAATGGAGCTTAAAACAAATGAATATAAATGACCATAAAACAAAAAAGCCTAATGGAAAATGAAAAATAAAGATGGTAGATATAAACCCAATTATAACAGTGATTACATCAATTGTGAATGAACTAAACTCGAAGTAAAAGACTAAGATTGTCAGATTGGATAATAAAACTGAACTATATGCTTTAAATATAATGACTCATCAATATTGAAGTGAAAGCATAGACAAATATACCATGCAAACACCAAACCAAAAAAAAAAAAAAAAAAAAAGCTCATGTAGCTATAATAATACCAGACAATGTGAAAAATTTTAAGGGAAGAAACATTATTAGACATAGACACAGGTCATAATTATAAAGGTGTAAATCCAATAAGAAGATATTACAATCCTAAATCTCTATTCATCCAATAACCTAGTTTCAAAGTAAATTATGCAAAAATGGACAGAACTAAAAGGAAAATGGACAAATAAATAATCACAGTTGGAGTTATTAACATCTCTCTCTCAATAGCTAGAAGAATGAGTAAAAAAAACCCACAACAATCCAGTAAAAATATGGAAGATACAAATAGCACAATTAATAAATATGATCTAATTGATACATATATAAAATTGCACCTAGTAAGGATCAGTTCATATTAATTTGAGCATACACAGAACATTTACTGATATCAACCATATGCTCTAACATAAAGAAAGCCTCAACAATTTCAAAATATGAAATCTTTCAGAATGTTATTTTCTGATCACCATGAAATTAAGCTAGAGATCAATAACAAAAATAGAAAAAAAACCCAACTGCCTAAAAATTAAATGACACGCTCTAAATAATCCATGGGACAGAGAAAAAACCGAACAGAAATTAGAAAATATTTTCAACTGAATAATAAAAATACATGTCAAAGCACATGGAAAAAGTCTAAAATGGTTAGAAAGTCTAAATGTAGAAGGAAATATTTAGCCTTAAATGCATATATTGGAAAAGAATAAAGGAAAAAACTCAATTATTTAAGCTTTTATGTCAAGAAGCCAGAAAAAAGAACAGCAAATCAAGCCTAAGGAAAGAAATAATAAAGATAAAAGCAGAAATCAAGAAAACGGAAAACAAGCATATAATAGAGAAAATAAACCAAGGCAAAAATTGGTTCTACAAAAAGATTAATAAAATTGGTTTTAAAAAGTTAAGACTGATTAATAAAAAAAAGTATAGAAAACACAAATTAGCAAAAACTGCAGTGAAAAGGGGGACATCATTGTAGATCACACAAACATCAAAAAGATAGTAAAAGTATACTAAAAACACCTTTATGCTGGTAAATGTGATGATTTTGATGAAGTGGACAAATTCTTTGAAAAATACAACTTACAAAAGCTAACAGGAGAAGAAACAGAAAATATGAATTTTCTATTAAAAACTGGAATCCATTAAGAAAATATCTTTCCCCAGGTTCAGATAGCATGCCAATGAATTCGTCCAAACATTTAAGGAAAAATTAACACCTTTTTAATACAATTAAAGCTTTAAGAAGATAGAAATAGAAGAGCTTCCCAGATTTATACTGAAAACAGCATAACCTTGATTTAAAAACCTGGCAAGGCATTATTGAAAAGAAAATTGCAAGCCAACTTTTCTCATAAACATAATTGAAAATTCTTAATAAACTATTAGGAAATCAGATCCAATGATACAGTAGAGCGTAATACATCACGACTGAGAGGAGTTTAGTTCAGTTGCACAAGGATAGTTTAACATCCAAAAATCATAAATGTATTTTACTGCATTAACAGAAAAAGGAATAAAATCACATTATCATCTCAAATGCGGAAAAAGCAATTGATATATTCTATGATAATAATGCTAAAAGCTTTTAGCCAGCTAAGAATAGAAAGCAACCTCCTTAATCTGGTAAAGAACACCCGGAAAATACCACAACAAACATCATTCTCAATGGCAGAATACTAAAAATTTTCTCCCCTGAGATTGGGCCTGAGTCAAGAATGGTCACTGTTACCACTTCAATTCAACATTGGAACTGGAGGTCTAGTCCATCAAAAAAGGCAAGAGAAATAAATAAAAGTCAAGGAAATTAAAAAGAAGGAAATAAAACTGCCTAAATAAATAAATAAATAAAATGGACAATAAGATTGTATACATAGAAAATTTTTAAATAATCTATAGGCAAACAGAATTAATAAGTGAATATAGGAAGAGTACTGAATTCAAAGGTGTTTTAGTTTCCTAGGCTGCTTAAAGCAAAAACTGTTAAATAGTATTTATTACCTTACAGTTTTTTTTAATTAATTTATTTTTATTGAGATTGTTCATATACCATACAATTATCCAAAGATCCAAAGCATACAATCAATTGCCCATGGTATCATCATACAGCTGTGCATCCATCACCATAGCTAATTTTTTTTTTTTTTAGAACATTTTCATTACTCCAGAAAAGAAATAAAGACAAAAAAAAAGGAAACTCAAATCCTCCCATACCCCTAACCACCCCCTCTCCATTATTGGTTCATAGTTTTGGTACAGTGCATTTGTTCCATTGATGAAAGAATGCTAAAATACTGCTAACTGTAGTATATAGTTTGCAATAAGTGTGTTTTTTTCGTATATGCCCTTCTATTATTAACTTCTAGTTATAGTGTCATACATTTGTTCTAGTTCATGAGAGAGATTGCTAATATTTGTACAGTTGATCACAGACATTGTCCACCACAAGATTCACTGTTTTATACATTCCCATCTTTTAACCTCCAACTTTACTTCTGGTGACATACATGACTCTGAGTTTACCCTTTCGACCACCTTCACACACCATTCAGCACTGTTACTCTCACAACATGCTATCATCACCTCTGTCCACTTCCAAACTTTCAAGTTCACCCTAGTTGAACATTCTGCTCATAATAAGCAACCACTCCCCATTCTTTAGCCTTGTTCTATATACTGGTAACTTATATTTCATGTCTATGAGTTTACATATTATAATTAGTTCATATCAGTGAGACCCTGTAATATTTGTCCTTATGTGTCCATCTTATTTCACTCAATATAGTGTTCTCAAGGTTTCTTCATCAACCCATTTTTCTTTAAGATGGTTTTGTTCACACACCATACATTCCTTCCTAAGTAAACAATCGTTGGTTCCCTGTATAGTCACATATATATGTATTCAGCATCACCACCAATATCTATATAAGGACATCTCCATTTCTTCCACAAAGGAGGAGGAAGAGTAAAAGAAGTTAGAAAGACAAAAGGAAAAGAAAAAAAGGAAGAGAGAGAGAGGGGAAAAAAAATGACAGCCAGAAAGCAACAAAAGGAAAGATAAAATTAAACAAAAGTAGAATAAAGAGTCAGACAACATCACCAATGCCAGGAGTCCCATACCCTTCCCCTATGTCACCTCCCACCCCCCATATGCATTTAGCTTTGGTATATTGCCTTTGTTATATTAAAGGAAGCATAATACAATGTTTCTGTTAATTATAGTCTCTAGTTTGCATTGACTGTACTTCCCCTCAATCCCACCTTTCTTTTAACACCTTGCAACGTTGACATCATTTGTCCTACCTCATGTAAAAACATATTTGTACATTTTATCACAATTGTTGAGCACCCTAGGTTTCACTGAGTTATACAGTCCCAGTCTTTATCTTTCATCTTTTGTTCTAATGTCCCACATGGTCCTAACCTTCCTCTTTCAACCATACTCACAGTCATCTTTGTTCAGTGTACTTACATTGCTGTGCTACTATCTCCTAAAATTGTTTTCCAAACCTCTCCCTCCTGTCTTTTCCTTTCTGTCTGCAGTGCTTCCTTTAGTGTTTCCTATAGAGCAGGTATCTTGTTCACAAACACTGTCACTGTCTGTTTGCCAGAGAATATTTTAAGCTCTGCCTCATATTTGAAGGACAGTTTTGCTGGATATAGGATTCTTGGTTGGCTGTTTTTCTCTTTCAGTATCTTAAATATATCACACCACTTCCTTCTTGCTTCCATGGTTTCTATTGAGAAATCTGCACAGTCTTATCAAGCTTCCTTTGTATGTGATAGAGCTCTTTTCTCTTGCTGCTTTCAGGATTCTCTCTTTATCTTTGATGTCTGATAAGCTGATTAAGTGTCTTGGCATAGGCCTCTTCAGATCTATTCTCTTTGGGGTACAATGTGCTTCTTGGATCTGTAATTTTATGTCTTTCATAAGAGATGGGAAATTTTCATTGATTATTTCCCCTATTATTGCTTCTGCCCCCTTTTCCCTTCTCTTCTCCTTCTGGGACACCAATGACACATACATTCTAGTATTTCGTTTTGTCTTTAAGTTCCTATAGACATTGCTTGTATTTTTCCATTCTTTCTTCTATCTGTTCTTTTGTGTGTAGGCTTTCAGGTGCCTTGTTCTCCAGTTCCTGAGTGTTTTCTTCTGCCTCTGGAGATCTGCTGTTGTATGTTTCCATTGTGTCTTCCATCTCTTGTGCTGTGCCTTTCATTTCCATAGATTCTGCCAGTTGTTTTTTCAAACTTTCGATTTTTAACTTATGTGCACCCAGTGTTTTCATTATATACTTCATCTCTTTTGCCATATCTTCCCTGAACTTTTTAAATTGTTTAGTATTGGTTGTTTAAATTCCTGTATCTCAGTTGAAGTGTAAGTTTGTTCCTTTGACTGGGCCATAACTTTGTTTTTCTTAGTGTAGGTTGTAGTTTTCTGTTGTCTAGGCATCTGGTTTCCTTGGTTACCCCAATCAGGTTTTCCCAGACCACAAAGGGCTCAGGTCTTGGAAGGAGACAATAGTATCAGGTCTCCCTAAGGGTGTGTCTTAGAAGCTTGATACACCCTGTGAGGCCTCAAGTCATTGCGCTTTTCCGCCCAGCAGGTGGCATCTGTCAGCCTGTAGCTCCAGACTGCTGCAAGGAGGTATGGCCCGTGGCTGTTCCCCCCAGACTCTGGGGTCTGATTCTGAATGGAAGGTAGGGAGTAGCGCTTGGCACCACCTTCTTCCTCTTAGGGAAGATACACTCCCTAGGGAGAGGTCAATTACATTTGAGTAGTCTCTCTGCCTGTGCTATCTCCACCCTTGCCCAGGTCAGAGTGCTGGGAACTGAAAATGGCTAAGGCTTTCTCCACTGAGCCAAAAAAGGGATAGAAAGTCCCCTTCAGGGCCAGTCCGCAGCCACCCTCTGGCTCTCCAAGGTCATCACCAAAAGCCTCTGTCTGCTTGTTGGGGATTTGTATCTTGTATTGCGCAGTCCATGTTTGTTAATTAAAACCCCAGTTGGAGCTCAGCTGAGCTATATTTGCTTGCTGGGAGAGTGCTGCTCTCTAGCATGGCAAGGCTTTGCAGTTCGGGTTGTGGGAGGAGGGGGCTCCCAGGTTGGATTTGCAGTTTTTACTTACAGATTTTATGCTGCAATCTCAGGCATTCCTCCCAATTCAGGTTGGTGTATGATGAGTGGACAGTCACGTTTGTTCCCCCGCAGTTATTCCAGATTATTTACTAGTTGTTCCTGGTTGTTTATTAGTTGTTCCAGGGGGACAAATTAGCTTCCACTCCTGTCTATGCCGCCATCTTCTTCCATCTCCTGCTTACAGTTCTGAGGCTGAGAAAATGTCCAAATCAAGACATCATCAAGATGATGCTTTCTTGCCAAAGACTGGCAGCCAGTGATCCTTGGTTCTTCTGTTATATGGCCAGGCATATGGCAGTGTCTGCTGGTCTTTCCCTTCTCTTCTGGGTTTCACTGATTTCAGCTTCTTGCTTCCATGGCTTTCTTTCTCCTTGTCTGAATTTCATTCTTTTATAAAGGAATCCTGTAAGAGGATAAAGACCTATCCTGATCGAGGTGGGACACACCTTGACTAAAGTAGCCTCATCAAAAAATTCTACTTCCAATGAGTCCAAACTCACAGGAATGGATTAAATTTAAGAACACGTTTCTCTGGGGTACATACAGTGTCAAACCACCACAAAAGGAAATGCATAAAAATTAGTCATATTTGTGCATAATAGCAATAAGCAAATAGGAAATAAAAATTAAAAGATACTATTTCAAATAGTATCAACAAACATCAAACACACAGAAATAAACGTAATTAAAGATGTGCAAGACTGCTAAGTGAAGACTACAAAATATTATTGAGCAAAAATAAAGGAGCGCCAAGTAAATGGAAGTACATACCATGTTTATGGAATGGAAGATTCAATATTGTACAGATGTTATTTTTCTCCAAATTACTATATATTTCCATGAAATCTCAATCAAAATACAAACTTCTCTCCCTCTCTCTCTCTCTCTCTCTCTCTCTCTGTGTGTGCATGTGCACGTGTGTGTGCTGGCAGAAATTGACCAGCCAATTCTATAATCCACAAGGAAATGCAAAGGGCCACAATAGCAAGACGTTCTTGAAGAACAAATCTGGAGGGTTTAAACGATGAGATATTAGGATGTGTTATATATCTCTGATAATAAAAAGAGTGAGGTATTGGTGCAAGAACAGATAACTGTCAAATGGAACAGAATGGACAGTCCAGAAACAGACCCCCATATATATTTTCACATGATTTGTAACAAAAATAACCCCACAGTGCTGTAGGGAAAAGGGTGGTCTTTTCAATAAATGATGCTGGATCAACAGGATATCCACATGAAGAAAAAATGTTCCTTGACCTCCAACTCACATTACATACAAAAATAAATCCCATATGGATGGTGTAAATAAATTGAGAGATAAAACAATAAAACTTTTAAAGAAAAACATCTTCATGACCTTGGAGTAGATAAAGCTTTCTTAGGTTGGAAGCAAACAAACAAAAAGCACTAACCATAAAAGAAAAAAAAAGGGGGAGGATATCCTGGGCTATATTAAAACTAAGAGCTTCTGTTTACTAAAAGATAACATTAAGAGAAGAAAAAAGTAACACTCATGGTGGGAAAAATATTATATATATAATATACATTATATAGATTATATATTTTATATATTTAATATATAGGCACACATGCACACACAAACATATATAAAATAAAAGACACAAATCCAGAATATGTAAAGAACTCCTACAAATCAATAAGAAAAAGACAAACTTCTCAATAGAAAAAAGGGCAAAAGATTTAACAGACACTACATAATAGAGGATTCCTAAATGGCCAAAAAAAAATAGGAAAAAGTACTGAAGTTCATTAGTCATCAGGGAAATGCAAATTAAAACCGTGATGCAATACCACTACCTACTCACCAAAATGGCTAAGATAAAAAAGATGGGAAATAAGTGTTGGCAAAGATGTGGAACAATAGGAATTCTCATATACTGCTAAGGGGACAATAAATTGGTATAAACACTTCGGAAAACTGGCAGTTACTACTAACGCTAAGCATGTGTATAACCTGTGACTCAGCAAATACATTCCTAGGTATATACCCAATAGAAATGCCTGCCAAAAGGAATGTAATCGAATGGTCATGGTAACAGTACTCGTAACAGAGACAAATACTGGAAACTATCCAAATGCCTGTCAACAATAAAGTGGTTAAATAAGTTGTGTTATATTCACACAGTGGAATACTATATAGCAGTGAGAATGAATGATCTACAATTACACACCAAATTATGGATGACTCTTTCAAGTATAATACTGAATGAAAGAAAGTCAGATACAAAGAGTATACTGTATGATTCCACTTATATGAAGTATAATACAGGCAGAGCTAATGTACACTGTCAAAAGTCAGGAGAGTGGCTACCATTGGAAAGATTAGTGACTGGAAGGAACATGGGGTGGGGGGCTTTTGGATGGCTAGCAAATGTACCATTTCTTGATTTGGGTGGTGGTCACATAGTTGTGCTGCCCGTGTTCTGCTAATCCTTTTCTGTGTATGCGACATGATTCTTGTCTCATGACTATCTTTGCCAGAACTTTTTTTTTCCATTACAATGCTTGAACAGAACTCTATTTCTGCTCAAGTAATTATTCAGTATACTTTCAATATGCATATTTATAATTATATTTAATTGAGGTTCTGCAAAATGCTTGCTTCTCATAACTTATTACTGGGGACTGGCTTTTCTTTCCAGGTAGCTCTTCAGCATTTTACATCTTTCTGATATGGGTTCTGTGTTTTTCATCCATCTGCCTCTCTTTTCTGTGTGGTCATAATTCTACCTTATTTTTGATGCTCTTCTGCCTTCACATACTCAGTTACTGCACTGACAAAGGATGAGGAAAGAGACTGCCTTTAATAGAAAGAGTAGTTTTTCTGATTGGAACAGAATTATGATGCCATTGCCTTTTTTTTTTTTTTTAATAACTTAAGATTTCTGCTTAACTGCTTCCCAACTCCTGCCCAGTGACGGCAGTGTCATATTCAGCCAATCTGAATATATGGTCTTAAATGACAGAGAAAGCTCTCCTGTGGCAATGGATTCATCATTCTACAATAGCATGATACCACTAAACATTAAACTCATCCAACTAACTTCTCTTCTCCCATTATTTCATACTCACCAAACATATTTATGATTATGAACGTGGCTTCCCACAGCTTTCTTACAGGCAGAGAATACGATTAGGATGACATCAGGTTCTGATCCATTTGATTCTTGCTTTAAATTGATGGGTAGGTATTCTTTTGGTTTATATAAAAAGTCATTTTCCCTGAGTCTAATTAACTCTGGGACACCAAAAATATCAAGTTTCAGGACCTGCAAGCTGGGTTGTGCTGATGTTATCAAGGTGGCCCTGTCTGGAGAGCCCACCATCCAACCTTCCCCCAGAGACATCCTCCAAACAAACAAACACATTCTGATACTCATTAGGTTGAGGCATATAAATAGAGTCAAGGTTCTCAGTGCCTTCCCAACGAGGGAATTTAGAAAACAGAAATTTAGAGATCTATTAGTTTTAATAAATACAATTGATTGAACGAAAAATTCTACTTTGAGATAAATGTGGACAACTGCCAGAATAAGCATGTTTTCCATTATCCTGCTGTTTCCACAGAGTAGGAAATGTCAATGAGCAGACTCATCCTCCAGCAGCTTGTTCAGATTTGCACCTGACCTCTTTTACAGAAAAGCATCCAAAGAAACCTTCCTTGGTTTCCTACCATGTATTTCCAACACAATGTTAAGAGACAAGTAACAGCATGTCAAAATTGCTCTCTGGAGAGAGTGATTTTTTTGTTTGTTTGTTCTATTTTGCTCTTCCCCGAAGTTCAAACCCCTTTGGATACTCTCAAGTGTGTACTGGGATTGCGAATCATCACTCCCGGCTAAGGGTCTCCACCTAGCATGTTCCCCACAACATCCCATCTTCAAGTCCCCAGGGGCTTTGAAAAGCCCAGGCATGAAGACTGATGGACTCACTCTATAGTCTGCAGAGGCTCTGAGAGAATTCCACTGCAAGGAAGGCAGGGTTGAACCAACAGCAGGTCCTCCAAATCAGGGCCTGCTCTCCTCTGGTACAGCGGTACTCAGGGAGCCACATAGTTAGTACAAGCATAATTGTGGTGAGACACCTGTCCAGCTCCATTTATTTTGTACATAAACCCAGGTTCAATTCCATTAGGTTCAATAAACATTTATTAAACATCTGTGCCATGTCCGACCATTTCCGAGAACCAAGGCAATAAGGATGGATAACGTGACCAGGGCTCCCCTCCATATGTTTATAGCTTTATGGTTTCCAAAGCACTTTTCACATGGCTCATCTCAGCTAACCTTGTTGTGGTAGATTGAATCCTGTCTTCCACAAACCATGTTCAAGACCTAACCCCTGGCCTGGGCTGTGGACTCATTTGTGAATAGATCCTCAAAGACCTTATTTAGATGAGGCCAAAATGAATCAGGGTGAGCCTTAATCCATGTGACTGGAGTACCTATAAGCAGTGAAAATTCAGACCCAGCCAGTCAGCTAGAAGAAGCCAGAGAATGAGACAGATCACCAAGTGACAGAGACAGAGACAGAGACATAAGCCAAGGAAAGTCAAAGTTTACCAGCAAACCAGCACCAGAATGTGCAGACTCTGGGAGAAAAGCCTGATGCTTGACTTCTAGCCTCCCAAACTCTGAGACAATAAATTCCTCTTGTTTAAACCAATCCATTGTGTGGTATTTGTCACAGCAGCCTTGGCAAACTAAGACACTCATGAAATAGAATAGTACATGTATTGCTACTGCATTTCCATTTTACAATGGAATGCTAAGAATCTGAAAGGCTGAGTCATTTACTTAACATCAGACAGTTAATAAAGGGAAGTTCAGGGACCAGAACCCAGGGATTTGATTCTTTATTCAATGCTCTATTTCACCACCTCACCCTTTTTTTTACTTTACCATTTGGCATATTATCAGAGGATGTTTCAGAGCCTTGGTACATGCCAGGTGAGAGACACTACTTTCCTAGCTTATAATTCTTCATTAGTAATGTTATGGACAAGATGAGCCACAGGGATCATATTACCATTGCTTAATTCTAAGAGATAACTTTCATGCCTGAACATTTAGAGGTTTCCTACAAATTATATTTTTATTTATATACACTTTGCTTTGTTAATTCAGAAATCTGGTTAATAAGAAATGAGTAAGATCTAAAATTCTGCATGTATTGAAATTTTTGAATGCCCAAAGTCCATATTTTCTGTTATAAATATTCTGGCTCCTTATTATATCCAGTTTGGAATTAAATTATATACTGTTTTATATCCTATAATTATTTCTAATAATACTACACATTCCTGGAGGACAGCGACCATATCATGGCTCTGGGAGTGTGGCCAGGATTAATAATATTTGCTTAATGGAATTTAAATTATGGCTAGCCCTGCTACTCCCTAATTAGGAAGCATGAGAGCTAGTGGTTAGGTGAGAGACTGGAGCTAATGGTTAGAGCTAGTGGTGAGGTTCAAGATTAGAGTCACAGATTTGGGTGACATCTGGTTCTACCATTAATCTTGGGCAAGTCACATAAGCCAACTAACCCTACTGCTCTCATCTAGAAATTAGGGATGATAATAGCCATCTCTGAGGGCCCTTGTAAGAATTAAATGCAAAGCTTAATATTCAGAAAGAATGCATTAGGTGCTAGGTCTTGTTACCAAACCCATTTTCTTGGATCTTTCCAGGAGTCCTTCTACCTTCCTTCTGTTTTTATATTTGTAATATCACAAACTGAAAGTTCTGAGTTCCAAACCAAATTACCCATGGAGCATTCACCATAGAGAACCTTGTATTTGTTGAAATTAACTGAGTAAGTATTTGCAACATTGCTGGCTGTATAGTGGAGACAGTTTATTCTTTTCTCTCCAAATTTTATTTTATTTTATTTTGGGTTAATGTTGGCTGGCAAATAATGGTCTAATGGTTGCTCCAAATTAGATATTACTTTGAATAAGCAGATATCACCTTTACAAAGCTCTGATAAATTAATTACTGCTTTAGGAAATTATATTTTTAAAGGTCATTAAATAGGAGTCTCAATGCTTCATACAGTTCTCTTAACTGAGTTTGTTAAATATTATCTGTATTTATCAGCAGAGATAAATTTAGCCCCAGTTGAGGGATATAATAGCATTTAGGAATTCAATTAGATAATCCCTTCAGGCTAAAGGCAAGTGAAATGAAAATTAGAATACCTACTATTTATGACTAAAATTTTTAAGAGATAACTGTAATGCCAGGTACATGGTTTTGAAACCCAGAATTTTATAAAACAAATTTTTGTCTGCTTATTTCATTCCTAAGGCTGAGAATTTTGAAGTATTAAAAAAGTCTGCTTATTTCTCTTATTCATAATTATGGCAAAGAGAAAGTTATCCTTTTGCAACCTCTAAGTTTCTTCATTTTAATGGTTGTTCTGTGAGCAGAAATGTATTTTACCAGTGAGATTAGCAATGACATTTTCTTATTCCTTATATTTTTCTGTATCTTCCAAACTTCCTGAAATGAGCACATAGTACTTTCAGAATTATGACAAAAGGATTTTAGTTTTTAATTTATTTTTGTTTTTCACTGCAAAACAAAAGGTGGTATGGGGCAGGGGATCATGCCACCTTTACAAAGTCCTGTCTAAGAATGAGCTGCAGGAGAGAGGATGCACAGCTGTAGATGTGGGAGTTGATACCACCCAAGGAAAGTGAGTCTCCAAACCTGGAAATGTGGACAACCGGTCAATATCAAACATGTAACCATGTGCATCATTCTAGCCAGGTTTGTGCGGCTATTGTAGCATTTATGTATTGCTATAATTCTCAGACTAAAGAATAGTGCCTGGCACTTACTTAGGAGGTGGCTCTGTAAATATTTGCTGAATAAATGACCGTAGCAGCACTAAGCCTTGGTAGCAATTATGGTACCTCAAAACGGGGGAATATAGAGTCCTTCCTTCCTGAGAAGCCAGGAAAAGGTTTTGCTACAGTGGCTATATACTAAGTAGAAATCACTATAAAGCAGAAACACTGACACACATGACTTAGTCATAAATAACACTGAAGTACAAGTTTTTATTGTACTTTTTCTTATCACAAAAGCATTGTAGAAAAATAGGAAATACAGAAAAGGAAAGAGAAGAAAAGGTTTTTTTTTTAAGTACTGTTAAGAGTTAGGTATATATTCTTTCAAATGATGTGTGCATACATATAATTTATGTATTTTTTTCTTTTAAAAAATTGGAATGTACTGTTTGTAACTTTTACTTTACAGTTTATGTCTCTAAATACTCCCCTGCCACTTGGTTTCTAATGACAATATAGTCTGATAACAGATGGATGTACACTAATTTCTGTTGCCCATTAAAGTTGAGACAATTTTTTTCTGTTAGAAATGATGCTGCAATGAACATGTCGTACCCAATTGTAATCAATTTCTTGATGGATTAAATGATGTCTCAACTACAGAAAACTTGCCTTAAGTTACTTTTCCTGAAGAATTAAAGTGACTGACATTACTGGGAAGAGAGAGGAGGGGCTTGTGCCTGCCCAGCGTGGAGCTAACCAGTCAGATGGGAAAGAACTGAACTGAGACCCACTCTAATGAGTTAGTGTCTATGTCCTAATAAATTGAGTCAGCAGGGCCTGGGCAGCAGCAGGCACATTATTATCAGAAAATCAAATTTTTGAAGTTGAAAGAAACTTTAAAAACCATCTATTTTCATATCCTCAATTTATTTTGGGCGTTAATGAAGTGATTAAAGGATTATTGTCCAAGACTAGAACAATATTGCTAGGTTTCTATAATCACACAGGGGTATGGGTTGAAGACTCTGAGTAAATGAGACTTTGGGCCCTAAGGCTGACAACTCTAGGGGGCAAACAGCCCCACATTCTAAGTTCAAGTTCAGGTAAAGCGACTATGCAAGACTTTCAAAGGGATGATCCCAAATGGTTCTGCAACCCTTAGCTAGAAAATCCCATCCAAACCTTGAAAACATTATGCTGAGAGAAACCAGATGCAAAAGGCCACATACCACATGATTCCATTTATATGAAATGCCCAGAATAGGCAAATCCATAGAGACAGAAGTAGATTAGTGGTTGCCAGCGGCTAGGGGAAGGGGTAATTGGGGAGTGACCATTAGGGTACGAGGTTTCTTTCTGAGGTGATGAAAACATTCCAGAGTTAGACAGTACTGACGGTTGACAACATTGTGAATACACTAAAAACCATCGACTTGCACACTTTAAAATGGTTAAAAGGGTGAATTTTATGTTATGTGAATTTTATCTTGATAATTAAAGAGAAACAAACAAACAAAAAAACCCACTCTACCCAACCTACATGTCAAGGAAGACAGGAGGTAGGTCAGATAGGTGAGTGGGGGGTGCCTTAAGAGTTAGTTGTCCCACTGCCGAGTCTCCATGCGGAGAGGATAAGGGTACATTCCCCCGGTCCATTTCCATCTTGAATTTGGAGACCACAGACACAGATACTGGAGCCAGTATCTTCCCTGAATATTTATCTCTATACAATGTGAGGCAGGGCATTGAGTGAGAGATCTGGTTCTACCATGAATCTTGGCCAATTTACATAAACCAACTGGAGCAGACCAAGGGAAAAGCAGGCTGCTGCAGGAGGGAAGTGCACTTCTGAGTCGTTGGGCAAAGGCATCTGTTTCCTGTGGGCCAAGGCAAAAGTCACATTGTAAAACCCTACCAGGGGGAGGAGACTTCAACAGAAATCAGGGGCCTGCAGAGCCGGCGACGCCAGGCAGGGAAGTCTCCAAAGAACACCCTCAGTGTTCCCAGGTTAAAACAATAGGCACCGTTAGATATCTGTTGCTATCCAAATTAGACTGATTACAAGATTCACGTTAGAATTAAATGAGATGAAGAGTGTAAAAGCCCTTCATAGAATTTAAGTGTTATTAAACTGATAATTATTAGTAATAATGATGCCAATTTATCAAACGAATACTCGAACAATTTCTTTTATCTCTAATTCCTTGTCTTTGATTATAATCTGCAAAATTCTGGGAATCACAGGGCTAAAAGAACCTCTGAGATTTCATCTAACCAAATCCCTGCCTCTAGAGAGAAGTTACTTTCAAACCCAGCCAGAGAGTCTATGCCACATGTCCACACCCACCTCAGTACACTGGATTCATAATCATGCCAAGTATCAATCCACTTTCAACTAACCAATGGAGCCACTATTGAGTGGTCAAAAATACCAACAGATTATGCCATATGGAAAAGGCCAGAGGGATATCTACTGGTCCTATTTTAAACTCCTGAGAAGGCAATTCAACCATCTGTCTTGGCAACCCAATTCAGGCTGGAACCACCCTGTCAAAAATGTTTCTCTTCTGTTTAATCTAAATCTTTCAAATTGAGCCTCAAGCTAATTTCTTCCCATTCCATTTTCAAATAACTTGGAACAAAATTGTTTACACAGTGGGTTATGGGATTATATAAAGTCATAGGGTTATGGTGGGTAGTACAATGTATAAAACAGTCAGTGATTAGAGTTTAGTGCCTGGTACATAATAATGATTTGATACCTATTTGTTATTATTGTTATTATATGTATCAGGACTCTTTCAGCCACAAGTGACATAAACGCAACTCAAATTCAATAGCTGAAGCAAAAATTAAAAAAAAAATCATAAAACAAATAGCGAGGTGGAGATTGTAATATAAAATGAAATACAAGGGTGCAAAAGCCTTCTTAAATAATATTCCCAGGGCTCCTCTTCCCTCTTTCCCTCTGACTTTCCGGCAAGCTTTCTAAAGTGCAGAGAGTGGAAGGCACTAGCAGTCCCAGACTCAGGTAGGGTAAACCATACCTTAACTGTATAGAATAGGTTCCCCATTCATCAGTTCATTCATCAGCTATTTACAGAAAGCCAGTGTCAGGCAGGGTTCCAGGAGCTTGTAAATAAAGCTATGACCAAGACAGATAAACCTCTGCCATCACAGAGTTTACCTTTGAGTGGAAAGACGGGATCTTTAGAGGAAGGTAGAGAAGTTGAAGCAATGCCAGAAAGATTTAAAAAAATATGTATCTTCCATAAGAGGGTCACGTCTTATACCACTATTAAAGTCAGGTTTTAGATCCTCCCGAATCTAAGTAAACCTACTCCTTTCACAGCTCTTTCTCCCTTGATAAATGCATGTAATCAAATAAAAAATCATCTTCAAATAGTTAAGTAGACTTGTAGATTTTGAAAGCATTTAGCTTATTTATGCTGTGTAATCTTTTCACAATCTTTCTATGATATGCCTACAGCTATAATAATACAACCTCCTGTTTCCATTTTTTAATGTCATTTAATCCTTTTAGGCTATTTTGGTATTAAAACATTTCTCCCACTTTCATAGTTTATTTTGAACAGGATGTTAGTTACTTAGTAAAGTACAGTAAAAACCTGGTCATTTATTAGTCATTTATAAAGTATTCCTTTAAGTCATTTTAATTCTATTTCTCTGTGTTAATAATTTTAACCCTGTATAATGAAGACCTAGAGACCAAGTTTTAGAGAACCCAGAAAAGTGTGGTCTAACATTAGATTATCTCTGCCTCTGCTTCTCTTCTGGGAGTTTAGTAAGGAATGCTTTCAGGAAGCAATTCAGGCTGTTTCTGCTTATGATAAAATTCAACTTTTTATAAAACTGGAACTAATC
Source organism: Choloepus didactylus (assembly GCF_015220235.1). Taxonomy (NCBI): domain Eukaryota; kingdom Metazoa; phylum Chordata; class Mammalia; order Pilosa; family Megalonychidae; genus Choloepus; species Choloepus didactylus. Next base: position 89,607,912 of record NC_051314.1, read on the forward strand.
AGAATCAATTAGCCTTACCTGAAAATCTCTTGATGTACCAGTGCTATTCTGGGTTTACTCCACAAACTGGCTGACTAAATCAATAGTTCACACAATTCTTTTTGAACTAAGACACTGGTCTGAATAGATAAGTACTACCACATAAATGGATTCAAGGGCAGTGTAGGGATCAACTTTCACTTAAGTCAATGTGGCTCTTGGGGGCGGGGGGGGGGTGGTTGTCACCTTTATTTTTTCAGTAATATCATAAGTATTGGGCTTTGCTTGCCACTGTTTTCTCAATTTCATGTTTGGTCTGCTTTTCAGTCTCCCTATCCCTTCTGCTTTGGTTAGCATCTCTTGTTAGGGCAGTATTATTTCTTTTAATCTGAATATAATGATCAAATGGGCCTTTTGACTTGGTCAAATCCCATAGTTAAAACTGACCTCGTGATTAGACAAAAATTCCCTCCACTTCGTTTTTGTATGGCCTTGTCCTCTGGGGCTCTCACCTTCCCCGACCTGCCGGACCAAAGCGTAGTCAAATAGGGAGCACTTCGGGAAACGTCTCTAGCGCAAACGTCCCTTCTGGGAACTGTCCCTGTAGGGGCGAGTCACTGGCACATTTGCTGAAAATGGTCTGGCTCTGGGATTTTTTTTTTTTTTTTTTTTTTAAGTTTAATACCTTTAACTTTGCGTTCCGGTCGGAAGGTCGGCTCCATGCCTTCGTTCCTGCCTTCTCATCCCCGAATTGAACATCATCCCTAAGCCGCCTCTTGAGTTACGGAAAGGATAGAACTTTCCCAGGGAGGTACGGGCTGTTACTGCTGCGCTTTTCCTTTTCCTTTCCTATCCCCCAAGTAGATATCCTTGTCCTTGGAGAGGAAACGTCCTCGACTTCCCTTTCCCCCCGACCTCTTCCCCCAAATGTGGGCGGAGACGGAAGGTGGCGTCTGTGTTTATTTTGTAAACCTTTAAAACCAACAGCACTCAGTGCAGATAAAACCTCTTTAGTCCTCGCCCCAAAACAATGCTGTAAGAGATCGGGGAATTGAGTGAGGAAATGTGACCTGCACAGCGGCGACCAAGTTAGACCCAGGGGTGCTAACCATCCATCCGGGGCGTCTCCTCCTAACCTTCCCCCCATTACCAGCACCCTGTTCTGGGCTGGACAAACGCATGCAATTGGCAGTAGCGGGTGGGTGAGTTCTCACCCGGGAGAGGCGAGCAGGGCTTCCCAGCGCCGCGAGCCCGGGCCTTGGGTGTGGACGCCACCCGTGCGCCGCCCTTGGGGTCCCGGGAGGAGTGGGAGGGGGAGCGGGTACGGCGGCGGCGGGAACTAGGGGTAAAGGGGTGAGAGTGAAGCCGGCCGTCGCTCCGATTGGCTGCGCCGCCGCCCTTTTCTTTGCGCCGCGCACCCCCAGCCACGCGCCCTTCCCGCGCCCGCTCGCAGCCCGGAGGCGATTCCGGCAAGAGAGAGGACGCGCGCGGGCGGGACCGGGCTTCCCGTACCAACCCCGGAGCTAGACTCGTGTTGGGGGCGCGCGGGAATAGAACCCCGGGGGCGTGCGGGAAAGCCCAGACCTCAGCCACCGGAGCGCGGAGAGGCGGGGCCACCCCAGGCCTGCTCCTCGCGCCCCTACCCCTCCGACCCGGCTGCGGGAGCTGGGCGCCCTTCGCGCGGGCACAAGCCGGCCAGAAGGCCAGAGTGCCGAGGCAGTACCTTCAAGCGTGCAATGAAAAGAACCCGGGAGAAGCTATCGGAGCTGGCGGAGAGGTTTCCTGCGCCCGGGGTTGCTGCTGCCGCCGCGGCTGCTTGAAACTCCTCAAAGTTGAGAGCCAGCGAGAGGCTGCCGCCCGCCGGGAGCTAAAGGGAAAGGAACTCCGAAGATGCGAAAGTGACAGGGAGACAGACACACAGACCTTCAGAAGACAGCAGCATCGGCGGCCTTCCCCGGAGCCCGCAAGTCTTCCCAGCTCCGTGAGTTGTTTTCTGAATGGGCGGCTTGCTATATATTTCCGCGTAATTGTTTTTAAGATGTTTGTGTATTTTTGTGTCTGTGGGAGGAGTTAAAAAAAAAAAAACACTAGGTGCAACTTAAAAAAAAAAGGTATTGTTTCTGATTGTAAGAAGGTTGTATTGATAGATTGTGATTGTAAATGTCTGTTTTATTTAACAGTGAAAAGGCAAAATAGAGCTCCCCAGTATAACATAAAACCTTCAAGTTAGTAGAAAAGGAGCTAAGCAAGGTATGACTCTTATGGGTTACCTAATGGTAGTTAACTTCTGCTTTCGCATCCCCTCTTAAATATTAAATACTAAATATTGTTTACCAGGCTCACAGGTGGGAGGCCGAGCTGGTGGAAAAGACGCCGGAAAGAGACTTCGGGGCGACCATAATGTCTCTACGTCTACATACACTGCCCACCTTGCTTGGAGTTGTCAGACCGAGCTGCCGAGAACTGCTGTGTTTGTTGGTGGTCACCGTGACTGTGAGCGGTGGCGCCTTCGGAATGTGCCCCACCGCCTGCATCTGTGCCACCGATATCGTGAGCTGCACCAACAAAAACCTGTCCAAGGTGCCTGGGAACCTTTTCAAACTGATTAAAAGACTGGACTTGAGTTATAACAGAATCGGGCTTCTGGATTCTGAGTGGATTCCAGTGTCTTTTGTAAAACTGAACACTCTTATTATTCGCCATAACAACATCACTAGCGTTTCCACGGGCAGTTTTTCCACAACTCCAAATTTGAAGTGTCTTGATTTATCATCCAATAAGCTGAAGACTGTGAAAAGTGCAGTGTTCCAAGAGTTGAAGGTTCTGGAAGTGCTCCTGCTTTACAACAATCACATTTCCTATCTGGATCCTTCAGCATTTGGAGGGCTGTCCCAGTTGCAAAAACTATACTTAAGTGGAAACTTTCTCACGCAGTTTCCAATGGATCTGTATGTTGGAAGGTTCAAGCTGCCAGAACTGATGTTTTTAGATGTTTCTTATAACCGGATCCCTTCCATGCCAATGCACCAAATAAATTTAGTGCCAGGAAAACAGATGAGAGGCATCTACCTTCATGGAAACCCATTTATCTGTGACTGTCCCCTTTATTCATTGCTTACCTTTTGGTATCGGAGGCACTTCAGCTCAGTCATGGATTTTAAGAATGATTATACCTGTCAGCTGTGGACTGACTCAAGGCACTACCATCAGGTGCTTTTGCTCCAGGATACCTTTATGAATTGCTCAGACAGCATCATCAATGGTTCCTTCCGTGCACTTGGCTTTATTCATGAGGCTCAGGTTGGGGAGAGGTTAATTGTTCACTGTGACAGCAAGACTGGTAATGCAAATACCGATTTCATTTGGGTCAGTCCAGATAACAGACTGCTGGAGCCGGGTGGAGAAATAGAAAACTTTCACGTGTTCCACAATGGAAGTTTGGTTATAGAAAGTCCTCGTTTCGAGGATGCTGGAGTATATTCTTGCATTGCAGTGAATAGGCAACGACTGTTAAATGAAACTGTGGATGTCACCATAAACGTGAGCAACTTCACTGTAAACAGATCTCATGCTCATGAGGCATTTAACACAGCTTTTACCACTCTTGCTGCCTGTGTGGCTAGTATTGTTTTGGTACTTTTGTACCTCTATCTGACACCGTGTCCCTGCAAGTGTAAAACCAAGAGACAGAAAAATATGCTAAACCAAAGCAATGTTCATTCATCTATTCTCAATCCTGGCCCTGCCAGTGATGTGCCAGCTGATGAACGGAAAGCGGGTGCTGGTAAAAGAGTGGTGTTTTTGGAACCCCTGAAAGATACAGCAGCAGGGCAGAATGGGAAAGTTAGGCTCTTTCCCAGTGAGACGGTTATAGCTGAGGGCATCTTAAAGTCCACGAGGGTGAAATCCGACTCAGATTCAGTCAATTCAGTGTTTTCAGACACACCCTTTGTGGCGTCCACTTAATTTTGTGCCTGTGTTTGTATGATGTAGTTATTTATTCTCGCCATATTTAACTTTATGTATGGTCTGAAAAATAAATAGCAGGACAGAAATTGTGTTGTTTTGTTATTTAAAATACAATTAAGTGCTCTCTTTAATGGTTAATAGGAAATATGGTAAGGCATTTGGTTCTCCTACATGCCAGAAAAAGAGGGGGTTGTTTTCCAAAACTTAGGTTCTAGATAGCAATATCTTAGTCTTGAGCACCACTGATAATTTCAAAGTTGGCCCAGAGGTGAAATGACTAACCTGTTCCTTGTATTTGGGATTCTTAAAAGGAAAAAAAAAAGTTATTAGTGTTCTTAAAAATAGACATTTGCTAACTTTTTAGGATAGAAGTTGAAGTATTTTAAAGAAAAGCATTAGTGTCCTATTTCATTGTTAAGAAATATAGAAGGAAGAATAGAGCAGCAATTATTTATAAAGCACAACTTAGATTTGGGAATTATTCAGCTAATACCATTTCAGATCAGTGGAATACACTATACTGAAAAAAATTACTGGACAATGTCACATCCTTCATGGTTTTAGCTAAATAGTGCAATACAGATACATTTGTTTAACTGTCTTCTTTCCATCCTGTACATTTCCTATCCTTGTACAAAAGATCTCATTGAACATTTAAAAATTATTTGTTGCCATAACTTATGTAGTCAATAAAAAATTTAAGTAACTTCTTAAAGATTTGTTCTAACAAAGTAATATTTGTTCACGTTTGTGTATCTGTAAATCTTAAAATTATGTGAACTGTTAAATGGATTCTACTGTATTATGCTTTGAACAACTTGAATTAATGTAAATATATGTATCCTGTGACTTGTTCTGTTTTATTTGGTTATTTAAAAACATAAAGATATTTTATGTGATCAGATTATGCTATTTTATGTAACACAGCACCTATAGTAATTACCTCTCCAAAGTTCTTAGGGTTACAGTGTTGAGTTTATTTTTCTAAGGGGGAAAAAGGGCTCTAAATGTGTTCTAGACCAATTTGCACATGTTACTCTGATATCATTATTTACTTCAACCAGGTTTGGAAGATGCATAAGCTACAACTGCTGCAGTACGTGAGAGCCCAGGAGACCTTTCTGTCCCCATCTCTTCCATGATGTCCCCATCTCCTCCAATCTGGACCTAGATATCCTCAGCTGTAAATGAGGGTCTCAGAACAGATGATTTTTAAGGTCCCTTCACACTCTAGCACTGATGATTTTCTGGTGGTCTTAGCTCCATCACAGACTTTCACTGGCCTTCTGAAATCGTACCACATACTGATGGAATGCAGGAATAGGAATAGGATAGACTAGAATAGGTCAAAGGGACCTTCCAGATCATCAAGCTCTTTCCCTTTGTCAGGGACAAATGAGGGCCAGAGTGGGTCGTAGGTTGTCTGAGATCACACAGTGAATTGGTGACAGGAATGAAAGGAAAGCCCTGATTTCAGGAATGGGCATGAAAAAGGAGCGAAAGAATGAAATAAAAGAGTGGTCAAAAAATGGCAATGGAGAATCAAAAATGCATTGCGACTGGGGCTAAGAGAGATGAGTGTATTTAAAAAACGGGAGTGGGCAGTAGTGACAACTGCAGCGAAGTAGATAAAGATGAAGAACGACTTTTGGCTTTGGCAATAGAGTTTTGGGGGAATGGTGTCTATATTAAGAAAAGTGGACACTTAGTGTGAGCTTAGTAAATGCCAAGCCCTCAGTGGCAGAAGCTGGTTAGCAGGGGGCTAAGTGAGTATAACTTCAGGGAATAACATGCAGAACCATGCATTGAAAATTGCCATTTGCATGGTATTAAAAAAATGACTAGCCCTGCCTCTTAAACATGGATCTCACCCTTTAGACAAGATCCCTCAGACCGTAAGATGTTTACAGGCAAACATTTTATTCCAGATACTGCCATTCAAATAATTAGGAAGAATTCTGTGATTATGTATGAACTTTGAAATCACCCCTCCCTGCTTGCTGCATATTTAGAGAAACTCAGACTCAGATGCTGTGATTTGCTCAGGGTCACACAACTAGTTAGGCTGGACACAAGGCAGAACTCTTGAACCACTAAAACCCTCCAATAATGGGAAGGGCTGCCTCAAGAGAAGTTGCAGAGAGGATCTCTGAGCCTTTTCTGGATTGGATCCTAATGTGTTTCTGGCCCCAAAACACTTTTTTTTTTTTAAACATTTTTATTGTGGTACATGTATATATAATATATTTTAATCACTTTTACCTGTATGATTCATCTACATCTACAATGTTGTGCTACCATAATCACCACCATCCATTACCAAAACTTTTTCTATCATCCCAAACAGAAACTCAGTACCCATTAAACCTTAACTCCCCTTTCCCACCCTAAAGCTCTAAAACTTTTGCTTGTAGGAAATACATGTTGTGTTTGTCAGGGGAATATGGACAGTACTAGAAATGGGTGGCTGGTCCTGATACCCATGCCTTGGTTAAAGCACAGGTTATAATCTGTGCTTATATTTATAATCCAAGATACTTATAACCCAACCAAAAATAGAATAAAATAAAATAAAATAATCCCGAATACTGAAAAGCAAAACTGCATTTTGAGCATAAGTAGGAAGGACAGTGATAACAAAGCATGGAGTTGAATGCTATGATGTGGAATTTTAAGTTCTTAAGTGTATCATTTTTTTTTTTTTTCTTGGTAGAAGCCTGATCACATGTATTTTAAATATAGGAACAAAACTAATTTGTGTTTTAAAACTTTGTCCCACTCAAAACTTTTATATAATTTTCCTTCAGAGTAATAATCTGGCTTTATGTAACTGGGTTATTCTTTTAAACTACTTAGTATTTTTTATTACATAGTTGTGAGAAAATTGGAAATCACTGTAGAAACTAAGCAGAGATCATAGAGATGAAATTTTCCCTGGCTTAGAATATTTTTTTCACTGTAATGAAGATATCAAGTCCACTATTTCCTATGTGTTTATGATATATTCTATAGTTACTGGTGAGTTAAATTTCTTAAATATACTTTTAAGATTTATAATTTGAAACAACGGCCTAAAATATTTTCCTATTCTTCTCAACTTCTGCATTAATCCTCGTTGACTTAGTGGGAGTTAAATGTATTCATTTTTAGCTTTAAATGATTGAATTATTTTCACAGAAAAATGTTTTTTACTTCTCTATGATGTTTATCAGAGGGGATGTGGGTGAGACCTGGGAGTAGAAATATAAGAGGGATAAAGAGATATGCTTTTGGTCCGAATTCTGAAAAGACATTGGGTTTTGGATGATCCTGCTAAGCACTCTTAAAACAGGATTCAGTCTAAACATCCCCCAATACTGTTGCCGTGAGTGCTGTCTGATTAGTGATCCTTCCAGTGTCAACTGGTTTACCAATGATCTAGCACTAGGTCCCAAACTGGACTTATCGATAGAATCATGGAAGGAAGTTAGACAAGGGTTTCCAGCACTTACCCCTCTGCACATCCCCCACCAGAGTGCCAGATTCAGGAGGTTTGGAGTAAGGCCTGTCAATCTGTATTTTAAAAAACTCACCAGGCAATTCTGATTCTGCCTATTTTGATGAAAGATATCCTGAAATGGGACCTTATCAAATTTTGTGTTTGGGGCTATATCAGAATACATTATTCTTACTTGGTAAAGGATTTATTAATAAAAGGAAGACTCTTAGTGCTCCCTTAAAAAAAAACAAAACTATTGTAGTATGTTGGAAAAACAGAGGAGTTTGTTTCTCTGATACTATATGAACCCTATGAGTAAACTGTTGGCTGTAATTTGTAATTTGTATTTTTCTAAATTATAAAATACCATGGAATAATTACTTTGAGATGACTAAACCCTTGATCCTTTCATTTGTTTTAAACTGACTATTTTTAGTTTGACAGCAGCTACAACAGATCAGATTTTTAACAATGAGCTTTGGCGCTTTCAAATTTGATTAGATCATAGTAAAGTGAGGGCATGTTCCAAGGATGTTTGAATACCGATTTCATCTTCAGAAAACCAAACTCTTTTGTTTTTCCAATATATTAGATTAATATTTTTAGAGAGCACTAAGATTATTCTTACAGTTCTCTCACCCCTCACTGCCCAAGCCCCCAAACCCATGTTGTGTACTTATCATAGTATGAAAGTTGGTATAGAAAGATCACGATTAGTTTGCCCTTGCAAGCATTATTGTTAGTAGTATATACAAAGTTGCATTAACACCTCTTGGAACAACGTCTTGAAAATTTAGAGGACTGTTTAAGGGGCCACTGTTACTTGTGGATAAAGCCCAGGGAGGGGTGCTCCTTTGACTGGTTCTCAGTTCTGCCACTAACCAGTGCTGTGATCCAGGTTTTCAAGAGGATCATAGTAAACAGTATGGAAAAACATTCACTTGGAAAATTATAAAGCGTGGTATATATATGGTGTTAACAGTGGCTTCAATTTATTAAGTACTACTAAGTGCCAGGCACACAGTGAGACTGGTATTTATTCATTATCATATCTCATCACAACAGCCCTGAAAGATGGGAAATATTGCCACCAGTTAAGAAGATGAGCCCCGCCTCCCCCAAATCTGGGTTCATTGCTCTGCGCAGTTTAATGCAGACACACTGAACGAGCTGTGGAGGAAAAGAGGGAAGGGGAAACTTCCCAATTCTGCCTCCCAAAAGTAATTTTTTTTTTTTTTTTTTTTTTTTTTGGCATGGCTTTTACATGTTTGAGACAAAGAAAGATAAACTTCTTGGGTAACAAGTAACAGGGATCTGGAGAACTTCACTAGTTCCTTATTTCAGTTGTTCACTACATCCTTTAAGATACCTGGGGCATGGTGCCTCCAAGTCTGGGGTGATAGTTGAGAGAACACAAACAATGGTGATTAATGTATAGCTCAATTAGTGCCTATTCATGTCTGGGTACATACTTTAGATACTGCTCTTCTGTGAGACTTAAACTCAAATACACAGCTTGCTTACAGTTTTAAGGTTACATTTAAAATGCTAACACTACAGTTACAGATGTGGAAAATGAGGCTCAAAAAAGATAAATAAGTTACCCATGTAACTCATCTGATAGGCTGTTTTTATCATGATAATCATTTGAGAGATATCTCTGCATAGTCCTCTTAAAAGTATTCTACCAATATAGGTGTTCTACCAGTGGTTTGTAAAGCACAGGCTATAAATAAACTTCCTATAAATCTTAGAGTGGGGGGAGGAAGAATGGAAGGTCAGGAGCTTATAAGCCATTCAAACATAATAAAGGTGGAAATGATTTTTCCCCCTGGAAAAACACAGTGTCACAAGTGGCAAAATTGGAGCTCTCCCTGATAGACTAGACTTCTCCAGTCTATTGACTCCTTTTAATCTGGTTGCCCTTCACACATGAAATTGCTTAATATGCAAAACGAATATCTACTTTATCATTATAAACTATATTTCAAAGTACTTTAATGAATAAATGGTTACATTCAATTTTTTTTGTATTAAAAATGACACATTTGAAGGGTAAACAGTTTTATTTGAGAGGGTATGAAAGAATTTTTTTTTAATTTCCAGAGAAGCAGTAGGGACAGTTCAGATCCAGTGGGAGATTTTTCAAACTAATTTTAAAATTAGATTTCTCAAAATAATTTAAAACTTATTTCACAAGGTAACTATGCCTGCTTACCTGATTAAATTTCTCTATGAGGTAATACATCAACAGAGTATCAAGTTCATGTTATCGGAGAATTTTGTAGTATCTCTAGAATCTTAGTGTCATAGAGTCAAGTATCATAGAATCATAGGATCAAGGGTCAAACTCTTGGTTACAAATGGCCAGAAGAAGATTACTGAGCACTGCTAGACATTGTGGGGGACATAGTGGTATCTAATGACTACTCTCTGTCCTTCAAGGTGAATGCAATACAACGGAGAGAGGAAATAAACACAATTAAGAGTTACTTAATTGAGTCACTTAATAAGTGATTTTAATGGCAAATAGGAGGTAAGAAAAGGAAGATAATTGGCAAAGACCTCGCCTTAACCAGATGGACTAATGTGGCACAGACTTGAACCCTGGAAACTGCCCCATAGATGCTTTGAACTTTTGAACTGAATGCTATGTTGGGATGCTAATACCTTAGGAAATGGTGCTCTGAAATGTATGTCAGGGATTCGATTTAAAACTCTGCTACTGATATATTATCATTCTTGATAAATTTAAAGGAGAAAGAGACCTTAAGATTTCATGCTGATCCTCTATCTGTACTCCCAGCCCCAAACCCTGCTGTCTCTATGGTTAAGATGAAGCTTTCTAATGGGTCCTAGCCATATCGTGAGGAATGAGAATAATGCATTATATATGTTATATATGTTGTGTTGTTCTTAGGAGGAAGGTTTATTATTAGTATTATTATTATTATTAGGGATGTTGTGGGTTTACAGAACAATCAAGAAAGAAGTTATTTTTACCTCTACTTTACAGATGAAAGAACTGAGGCTTGGAAATGTTAAGTTACTTGTCCAAAGTCACAGAGCTTGTAAGGGAGTCAGAATTTGAACTCAATTCTTTCTACATCCAGAAAATAGTCTCAATTCTCTGTACTGTAACACACTAAATTGTCATATTTCTCAGCTCCACGAGAGGGCTTTACTCATCATGTTCTTTTTGCCCTCCTCCTTCCTTTTCTCTGGCTGGAGGCAAGTTTCAGTGATTCTCCTCTGTGTCCTTCTCCTACCCAACTTCAGTGATCCCGCCTAACCCTGGTGGCTCACTCCTTTGGCCTTTAGCCAAGCTGGGTTTTATGGTTCTGTATCTTCCTGATCAGACCCTCAACTACTAGAAGATATGTCTTTTATCTCTTTACCCAGCACCTAATATATAGAAGTGTTTCTATGTCTTAGCTTTTCAATTATATTCACTCATTCATTGAACAAACAGTATCAAATACTTAATATGTGCCAGTCCTTGTGCTGGACCCAAAGTTACAACAACAATCAAGCTGCTTCCAGATTTCAAAGGGAGGCAGAAATATAGTTTTATCATGAAGCAAGTGCCATGATACAGAAATGCCCAAAAGGTAGGGAGGTTCTGGAAACGTTCCTGGAAGAAAATGCCTGAGCTGGGGCTTCAAAGAAGACTCTGTGTTTAGAGAGGTCTGGTTTGTTTTCCGCAACTGAACATGCAGACAGGATGGAAGGTGAGCCTGCAAATGTACCTCACATCCCTGGGGATTCAACAAAAGTGGCTGTCAGGAGCCAAGGGCTCGGGCATGTCTCGGCAGCGCCACACTTCTGTGGAACTGCTGTAGAATGAGGACTTTTGGTAGTTTACCTCTGGACCTTTGGGTGGAGTCCAATATGAATTTTCCTCATTTCACATTCCACTCCACACTGTAAATGCTTCTGCAATGTATTTCTCTTTCATAGCTCTTCAAAAAGGAAACATACTGGAGTGGCTCATGTAAATGATTCTAGCATATTTTGTTCGGCTAAAATGAGTTAGAAATATTAGCTTCTCTCGTGTAACAATGTGGGCTTTATGGTAATGATGAAATAATCCTACACAACTCAGTTATCACTCTGTAGACTAAGAAAGCTTAGAGCCAATGTTTATCCAAACCTCACTGTAATTAAATTTACATTTCTAGCCCAGATATTGATTTGACTAAGTTAGTCTTATAACAATAAGTGATTTGGGTGGGAAGAGACAGAAAGGTGATTTTCTAGGAAAAAGCCATCAGACTGACCTACAGAATTAAATTGCAGTAGTTCAGGCTGCTTATTGAGCTTTTGTGTATATTTTTTGCCCCAGCTCTGCCTGGGTTCGATACTTCTCCAAAGCATTCATGCTTCACTGAATCTTTCTTGAAGTCTGGACTTGTAGAGTTATTGCTGTTTTCAAAAACTGTTTTTTTTTCCCCCAACTGTATTCCTTTTTCCAAAGTAAATTTTCTTGCCTGAGGGGACCCACAATGAAAGGACTGTGATGTGAAAGCCTAAAAGAAGCTATTTATGTTTTTATTTGTTCTTGGTTTTTAAATCTTCACAGTTAATTACAACCTTAGGGAAGCCTTCAGCCATCAATCTGAACTACTTCAAATCAGTGCAAAAAATAGCAAATATTTCCCCTAAGCAACCATTTGTAATAACTTCGACTTCTTTCTAAAATTCAGAAGAAATATAGTTCTTGATCCTGGGCCAAATTTGTCAGAAATTATTTGCATTTGTAAATATTACTCACATAAGGACTCATTTTAAAGGGTATATCATTGATTATTTTATATAATTTGTAATATAGGACTTTAGCTATACTTTGTAGTTATTTAAATGATACATTTGTTACTACATTTTTTTGTTTGTTTAACTGGCCAACATTAAGCATCTTAGGAATTTGGCAAGGTTTTTGAAAATGAAATCATTTACAGACTTTACAGGGTCTGAGATTTCCCTTTGGGAACTAGACCCAGGCATTGCTCTTCAGGGATTTTCTACTTACAATGATGAAGTAACTGGCTAAACCCCCTGCTATTTGCCACTCAGGCTATTTTGTAATTCTGTTTCAGTTGTAAGCACTGTGCACTTGGGGAGTGAGAATGCCATCCACCAGAATCAAGTGCACCAAATGTCTCAAACCCCTTTAAGAGTCTCAGCTATAGAATTTGCCCCCACCCCCCACCCCAGCTCTTCCTGTCACCTTCCTTTCTCTCTCTCTCTCTGTCTCTGCCTCTCTCTCTCTTTCTCTCTCTCTCTGTCTCTTTTTCTCCCTCTCTCTCTCACATTATTGAACCTTTTTAAGTTCCAGGCATTGAGCACTTTTGAGTACTTTATCTGTCTATGGATATTCTCATGTGACTTGTTCATCTAGCAATGCCTTCTGGGTCTTTGCATAAACTCAGTTCTCCCAATGTTCTTTCTCATATAGGTTAAATGGCAACTTCATACTTCCAATTGCTCAGGTCTAAAACCTGGGTATCTTCTTTGCCTTCTCTTTTGCTCCCACACCCTATATCCAATCTGTAGGGAAATTCCCTTGACTCTATCGTCAAACTATATAAGAACCTGACCTCTTCTCACCACCTTCACCCCATCTCCTGTCCAAGCCGCCATCCTCCCTTACTAGATTATATAGTAGCCTCCTAACTGCTCTCCTTGCTTCCATGCTTGTTTTCCTAAGGTCTGTTTTCAAAACTGCAGCTAGCAGGATACTACTAAAGCATGAATTGGCTCATGTCCTTTGCTTAGAACCCTAAGATTCAGTTTCTCTCAGCCCTGGCTTCTCACTGGAACTTCTTGCAGAGATTTCAAAAGCATTCCCAGGCCTGGGCCCCACCACTGCAGATTTTGATTCACTTGCTGTTTCTTGTTTTGTTTTAAAATTTTATTGTGATAATACATAAATAACACAAAATTTCTGATTTTAACCATTTTTAGTGTACACTTAAGTAGCATTAATCACATTCTCAATGTTGTAGTACCTTCAACAACATCCATTACCAAAACTTTTTCATCACCCCAAACAGAAATTCTGTACCCAATGTGAGACGAAATGGGGGTACACTGATGCGCTCAATGATCAATCCTGAGACCCCGGGATTTCAAAGAGAAAGAGCTTTATTGCAATGCACAAAGCAAGGAGAACAGGAGGTTAAGACCTCAGATCTGTCTCCCCGGAACTGCAGAAACTTGGAGAGTTTTATAGCATTCAAAGGCAGGCAGGCTTAGGATAATGAGTATAAAGGTTTGAGATAACAAAGTTAGAATAATCTAATTATTGAGCATGCACAGATTGTTTACATGCTTAGTTACAGAATGTAGGTAAGAAAATGGTGGCCTTAACACGATGCTGGGGGTGATTTTTAGTGCTATAATGAGATATAGGCCACTTATAGTTTAAGGTTTAAGCTACTGTGCATGTCAGGAGGGCCAATTCTGGCTGGAACTAGCTTTTCCTAGTAAAATAGCTTAGGAATTGAGGTGAGCTAGCTCTGGGCTAACTCGAGTTATTTCATTAATAAACATTAAGAAGCGGTCTCCATGATCACAAGACTTCAAAGTTGTAAAACAAGATAAAAGGGTACAGGCAGAGCCAGTCACCAGTACAGTTACAAAGTAGAGATTATACAATTACACATTAAGGCATCACCATCAAAGCCTCCAGACCTCTGGTACAGTTCAGTGAGTTATAACAGTTGCAGGTATTTACTCTGGGCTACTTCAAAAGTTTAACAGGCAACTAAGCTACAGTTCAGTGGTTTACAATAGTTACAAGGGTTTGCCTTCTGGCTACATCAAAAAGTTAATACACAACTAGGTTACACTTCAGTGAGTTTCAGTGGTTTAGCTATTCTGCAATACACTGGGAATTAAGAAAACATCTAAATTCAGTAACCATAATTATTGTTAATTCTTAATACTTGGTTATATACCCAGTAAGTAATAATGCCCCATTCCCTGTTCCTCCCCCACTCTCCTTAAAACTTTAATCTATTTCTGTCTCTGCTGATTTTGCTTGGTTTGAAAAGCTCCACAGGTAATTCTAAGACGTAGCCAGGGTTGAGAAGCATTGCTCCAGAGGCTTCTGTCTTGTCCTATGCCTCAGTTCTCTGGCCTCATCTCCCACTCTCTCCTGCACACACTTGACTCTTGCCTCATTGGCCTTTTGAGCACACGAGGCACGCTCTCACTTAAGGGTTTTGTGCTCTACACCCTCTTTCTGGAATATTCTTCCCCTGATACCTGCCCTGCTTGCTTTACTTCCTTCAAATCTTTGATCAGATATTGTCTTCTTGCCAAGGCTTTCTCTGACAAGATTAAAGTTGAAGTACCTACCCAGCCCCAAGCCCACCCTTCCTTTCTTCCTTTCCTGTTTTATTTTTCTCATCACCATCTGACGTACTACATATTTACTTACTAGGTAAGTACCATGAAGACAGGAATTCTTGTCTGTTTTGTTCATTGTTGCTAGCCCCACTGCTGAGAACAGAACCTGGCACAGCAAATAATATATATTTATCAAATGAATGAAACACGTTCAGGAGGTGTAACCAAGAAATTAAGAATTAACAAATGATTATGATTACTAAATCTTTATATAGATGGGTTTTTTTTTTTCCTTTCTATATTGTAGAATAGCCAAAAGTTAATACCTGAAAATACTGAAACTTAACTAGTCTCAACCATGTTTATACTTACTACTGTAATGGTCACTGTAGCCCAGTCTTAGCCCTGTTTATACTTACTATTGTAATGGTTATGAAAGAGACTGAAACCATCACGTACGAACCCACTAGAATAGCCCTCACTTAATAATTTTTCAAAGCTATCAATTATTAACAAAAGACTTGTGTTCCTGTTTTCTTCTTTCCTCAGTTATCAATGACCTAACTCCAGGACAAGTTCCTGTTTTCCTCTTCCCCTACAGAATTAGCTAATGCTAGTAAAGCACACAGGGAACAAGGCAGCGTGAACTCAAGGTCTCCCGGAACATAAAATACCCTGTGAGCAGAACCAAAGTGAGCAGAAACAATAGGAAAGAGAAACATCGGACCCAAAAGAGAAGTGAGAGATCCGACCATTACAAGTTCCAACAATGTTACAAGCCCACTTATCAGCAGTAATAGCCAACTTGCAGTTATTAATTTGAATGATTAGTTGTCAATCACCACAATCACCACGTGCCAACATCCCACACATCCTTGTTTCCATCTGCCTTTGTTTGACCTAATAAAAACCTACACTTCGTTGGCTCAGAGAGGCAGATTTGAGACTGTGTCTCCTGACCTCTGCTGGCTTGGCTTTGCAATAAAGCTCTTTCTTCTTTCCCCAAAGCCTGAGCCTTGGTTCAGAGGGCATCAGGTGAGGACTCAGTCTGTGAGGGTCTACCTCAGAGGGAGCTGCAAGACTGTCCACAGTAATGAACTCTGAGCGCCTACTATTTACGGTATATTGATTTTCATGTGACACATTTTCTATGTTGCCCTACAGTTTGTAACATTCTTCTGCATCTCTGAAAAGAGCACAAGAAGAGTTTGCTGTGCTCAGTAGTGAATAAATGTCTAAATACACGAAAGTACCCATTTAGCATATATTTCCCCCTGGTTTAAGGCATCCCATTTGGTGTTTATGAAAAGATGTCATGATGAGAACATGAGCTGCAGAAAGCCTGAGTCAGTCTCTTCTCAGCATCTGCTAACAGAGTAATGCCAATTAGCATGTGTCAAGAAATCAGTCTGGGCTTAAAAGGCATCAGGCAGCGGGCCTGACACAAATTTAATAAGCTGTCTCCTATCTTTGGAGCAGGTTTTTTAAAAATCTAGTTTTGTCAAGAGGATTTCTGACTGCTTTCGTGAACAAAATGCAGAGAAGCTGTGTTTACTGAGTCACATCCTTGGTGCAGTGAAAGATGACCTCTGTGTAGGTGGTGTGGCTGACAGGCCAATTAACTGCTTCCCTGTCAAAATGTGGAAACTACTAGCAACTCCCATAGCAATGGAAGGAACTTGCAATCCCCAAAGAAAATAAGGAGAAGAAACCTGAGTAGGGTGGGGTAGGGTGGCATGGGGAACTCTCCACACCCTTGCATAATATGGGCATCAGCCCCTCAGAACATCCCCCTACTCTATGGGGGGACATTGTGTGAGTTAAGTTTAAAGAATGGATACAAAATGCATTGTTGGCCTTGAAATGCAGGATGATAATGATTACCAAAAGTGCAGCTGGCAGCTGGGCCAATTTCATTGGCTCTTGGGAGCGTTACCACTGCTGAGTGACCCTCTCACCTCCAACAATGTTTTGCAGAGTGGCTATTGCTGCTCTCACACACCCCAACTCTCTTTTCTTTCTATTGAGTGTAATACAAAACCCAGGAGATCAGGGGCAGCACACCATTTTCAGTAGGTTATTCTTCTTAGCATATTATAGTCTACATATTTAAAGCATTTTTTTTTCAGGTCTCTGCAGTGATATATGCCATTGTCATCTTATCAACCCAATTTCTAGCTATTGGTAATAAAATCAATGAATAAGAAGTGATAATGAAAAAAGAACAGCTAACATTTATTGAGCACTTGCCATGTGCTAGCCACTGTTTTAAGTGCTTTACATGAGCTAACCTGTGTAATCCTCATAGCAGTCTATGAATTGGGGATTATTGGGAAAATCTATCTGACTATGAAAAAAACAGAGCACCAAGAGATTTAGAAACTTGCCCAAGATCACAGAGCTGGTAAATGGCAGAGCCAATATTCATATCTGTTATTTCATTTAATATAGACCCCACTTTACAGATGAGAAAATTGAGAGAAAATAACTACTCACCAAAGGCCCTGTGGCTGGTAAGTAGGAAGACAAGATCAGAATCCAAGTTTGTCTGAAGCACTTGGCTGTGCTTTAATTGGCTTCTTGGTAAGGTCCACTCTTTCTGATTCATTATTAATATTCTAAATGTGGTATTACCATAACCTTTGCTGGAAGTTGGTGTCCAGATATCACTGGGTACTGGGCAAAGACTCTATAATAATTAGCTTCATTTTTTTTTAATAGCCCATACATAAAAATCTGGGCAGCAGCACATTAGTGCTTCAAAGAGTGATTGCTGTAGGCCCAGTGGCTGCTTTCTGCATGCCTGGCACAGTGCCAGGAACCTGCTTGCATAATTGCAAAGAAATATACCAATCTTATGAGTTAGGCATCAGTAGACCCACATTCTGATGGAAAAAGTTGCTGGAGGTTACATAACATAGCTAGTGGGTAGCAGAGGTGGGCTCTGATCCCACCTTCCCTGATTCCAAAGCTGATGCTCTTTGCACAGCCACCCAGTCCTCTCTCTACAGCAGGGAACTGCAAAGGCCATGTGGTGACAGTACCTAGACAGCTCAGCCACAACATTTTCTCCATTTATTATAGAAGAATTAAGAATGCTTGTCTTTGCTTTGGGGAACTCTTGAGCATGAGCTCCAGGGCCAAATCTCTACCTGAGCTTGTCAGCTGTAATCTACCACAAGCTTCAGACTGTTCCTCTGGTCCACTCCAGCCATCTCAGAAAAAAAAGAAGCTTCAACTGGCTACTAGGAAGGCCCTTTGGATTGGGGATATTCGGCATAAATTTAATGTTTCTGTTGGAAAATTCTGTGAACTTATCCTACATAAGCTAGATTCCAGTAGCACCTTGACACTTGTGCCAAAAAGCTCAAACTGAAGCTGGTAAACACACAGGTTCTTCTTTATGCTCTGGAATGGCTAAGATTATTTTAATCATTGTTTTAAATGTTCATGTTCAATTCACTTTCAGGCAACTTCCAGAAAGTAATTATTGGCAGCTGGATAAAATTAACTGAATGTACCCAATATAAATATTTCTGAAAACAGAAGTACTGACAGGGATCACAGACTTTATGTTCATACATATTATTCACATTTATAGTCTTACGATTGTTTTTATTCTCATGGAACAAAGCCCCATTGAATTTGGCACCAAGTTTTAAGTCTGCTAGTTTGAATTTTCTCTCTTCCCCTTCCTGTGACCCTCTGTTTTCCCTTTCTCTCTCTCTTTATTTTTTATTAAATCATTACCCGTTCATAGTAATTTTAGTTCTAGTCTAGAAAAGCTTTAGCTCTACTCTCCAAGATGAATATATTCTTTAGAACTTCACAGTTTGGAGTTGGCTAACATATGCCATTTATAGTCTGAAAGCACATTGTTTTACCATTCAGATCTATTTCTAACATTAAGTTTTAATCATTTTTATCACCAGTCCTTCTTAAATGTTACATGCCCAGTAGAGATTATATTCCTGTGTTATTCCTAAAGCTGCTGCCATTTCAGTAAATGTCAGTCTAATGGGGTGTGTGTGTGGGGGAATAATAACATTTAATCCACCGTACCTCCATTTCACCCAACCTTAAAATGTTACGTTCATTTCCTTTAGGTGTCATAAAATATCCCATAATATTGTCACAATTGATATTCAGAATCATAACTAAGATTTTATATGTTTCTGGGAAATAATTGTAAAACCTTAAACTACATTTGTGAAGTATGTCATTAGCACATAGCCAGATTTTAAAAAGATTTTTATGGCAAGACATATTTGTTAACTGATTGACATGATGCACCAGCAGGCAGTTCTACAGTCTTGGAGGTCTGGGCATTCACTGTAGGGTTCCAATTCCTAACCCCTTGTTTAACAGACCTTTAAACGTAATAACTGGAACTACATTAATTCAACCTTTCCCAGCCCTTAACTATTTTAAAAAAATTAAAAATCACTGGTTTGATGATTAGCCAACCAAAGATGATTCATAGTTTAAAAGGAACATTTCCCCAATGCAGATTTGTTTATTTTGTGGCAGTTGAGCATCTCTCTGAAGCATTTAAACTTAATAACCATACATTTACACAACAGAGCACAGTCCTAACAACCTATCGCTTTCTTTGGAGACAAACATTTCTTAGAGCATTTTTTTTTCTTTTTAAATCATGGCACTCTTTTTTCCTAAATGTTTTTTTCCTTATTCTTATTGGTTATATTATTTTAATGAAAATATGATTATCTTAGGATAGCAATTAATATGCATTTAAGTATTAAACATTTAAATGGATATTAGCTTTGGTCAAATATTACAGTAATTAATGGCTTTCTTTTTAATTTTTTTTCTATGTCAGTCTATAGCTCAGGTATTTTTAAATCAGGATATTTAAATTGCAGCTGTTAAAAATCTTTCTATCTGTTCCCTTAGCTCTTTCCCTCCCTACGTCTCACCTGGCTTCTCTGGCATTGCTGTGACACTAGTTTTTGGTCTGTCTTTGGGATCAAAATTTGACAGTTACCTAATACACATTCCTCCATTTCCCATTTACCTTTCTTAAAACTGCATCTATCTTTAGGAACATAGAGATGTTAGGATGCCAAGATGTTAAGAATGGTGCCTGATTAGATGAGAATGTCAAGGCTGACTTTCTGATTTACAGCTTGGGTCATGTAGTGCAATCTGGTGCTATTTTCCAAGATGGAGAATATGTTTGAAGGAGAAGAAAATTAGCTTTGTTTTGGATCCATTGAGTTTGAGTAACCTGTAGGGCATCAAAGAAGAAACATCTGTATAAAGATGGATGCAGATACCTAGAACTCGGAAGGAAGAGCTAAGCCAGAGATTTAGATTTAGGTCAGCAACATTTAGTTAGTAGTTCGAGACATGGGAGTGCATGAAATAAACCAGAGAATTTGTAGAAGAGAAGAGAAGAGGGCAGAACACTGGAGACAGCAATATTTTAACTGGAAGAGCAGGAACCAGAAAAGGAGGGGCCAAAGAGGTCGGAGGAAAGCCAGAGAAGTATCACTGGAGCCAAATGAGGAAAAGGAGGAGGTATCCTGCAAGGCCAAATTCTTCAAAGAAATCAGGGAAGATAAAGCCTGGGAAATGTCCAATGGATTTAGAAACAGGTGACCTTGGCACAAGTAGTTAAGTGGAGGAGGAGGAGGACAGATGGCAGTGGGAGGAGGAATGCATGAGAAATAAGGAAGTGCAGGCATCTCTTTCAAGACAAAAAGGGAAAACAAAAGATTGAGGCTGAACTATGCAGGGGAATGCAAATCAAGAGAGGGTTGCTGAAATTCAGAAAGTTGGACATATCTAAATGTTGGGGTTGAAGAGCCAGTAGAAAAGGGAATGAATGAAGAAAGAGCTCTGAGACAGCAGGTAGGAAGAAGGCAGGCAACAAACACATGGGGGACAGAGGAGGGACATTTCCTCCCTTCACAGAAGAAGGAAGTAGAAATGGATAGGTGAGGACACAAAAAGGTTTTGGAGGTCTGGGCAGAAAGTTGAGGGAATCTTTGCCTAAAGCTCTCAATTTTCTTGGTCAAATTGAAAAGGAGGTTATTTGCTGAAGGTGAGGGGAAGTGATAGGTTGGGAAGGAGCTTAAAGAAAGTAGAGAAGATGTGAAATAGTTGTGGGGAGTAAGAGATGACTAGGAAATTTTAAGGGCTTTCACCTTGAAGACAACAACATTTGCACACATATCTGATTTTTAACCTGCTAGAATGGGCAGGGTAGTGTAGGAGAAGAGAATGGACCATTAGATCAACCCATACTTAGTTTCTCCAAGCTGGTGTGAAGGAAGGACAAGTGGTCAAGGAATTTCAGGATGCTGGCTAGTCACAGGGTGATTGAGCTGGTGGACCCCTGAGAATAAGCTGAGTAGAGAAGGAAGTGAAGGCAGGAAGGCATAACAGAGAATTGGATAAGAGATCTTGACGAGGCTGAAGAACAGCTGTAGTAGGAATAAGGAAGTGGGTACACCCTAGGGAGATGAGGTTTGGAAAATTTATGATTTTTGGGGGGGAAGAGAAACTCTAGAGGAAGACAAGGTCTAGGATGGTGGCTAAATGGAAATAAAAGAAATGAGGTTGATAAGGTTAATGAGGTTATTTCAAAGGAATTGTGAAGCTAAGGCATTTGAATGGTCTTCCATGTGGACAGAGAAGTCACCTAGGATGATGGCAGGACATGAGTTGAAGAGGATGAGTCAGGAAAAGCAATGCTTGCTGCTGTAACAAGAACCCCCAAACTTCAGTGGCTTACCACAATAAAAATTTGTCTCTCATTAGTGTCACAGCCAATTCAGGTTGGGCAGCTCACCTGGCATCTCTCCTGGCAGTTGTCCTCTAAGTAGAGACTCAGAGGTTTGGGCTCCTTCTATGTGTATCTTTGCCATCTGGGGGCCATTTTTACTAGCTATTATTACCCTCATACAAAACATAGAAAAGGTAGCACAAAAAAGGAAACCACAATCTCACTTATGAGTATAAATGTAAACATTTAAATAAAATGCCAGCAGTAATAAAAGAAAAATATAGCATGACCCAGCAGATTTTATGTTAGGAATGAAAGAAAGAGGTTATGTCTATGTGGACCTGGCTGAACTGGATGGAATGGAAACATTTGCTTTGCTCAACCCCCTGCAGCTCATCCAAACATTCATATATTATTAAGCCAGAAATATTGGTCCTCTACAATGCAATCAACAAAGAGAGAAATCTGTCAGAATCTCTGTCAATTGAAATGCATGCTGTAGGAAGGAGGAATTTTTGAGCACACAGGACCCAATTCTGAGTGCAGTGTATAACAGAAGTTTAAGACATGATTTCTCTTGTCTGAGATTTTAGTCTGGTTGGGAGAGATAAGCCATGAGATAAGCCACACAGCACCAAGTGGTAAAGGCTTAATAAAGCTACAGACAAGGAACCTGTTTAGAGTTGAGAGGTAGAAAAGATAATTGCTAATTGTCTGTCTATTGCAGAGAAACCAAATCATTTCATTTTCTTCCTCGGCACAGGGATATTGCCTTTCCCAGCCCTCACTGAATCTTGGAGGAGTCAAGTGACTGAGTTCTGGCCCCTGGAATATGGGCAGAAGTGACAGACACCACCTCCAGCCTTGGCCCCTGTTGCAGGCTGAATTGTGTCCCCCCAAAAGCTAGGCTGAACTTCTAATCCCTGGGACTTGTGCATGTGACCTTATTTGGAAATGGGGCCTTTACAGATGTAATCAAGTTAACATGAGATCATTCTGGATTAGGGTGGGTCCTGAATCCAATGACTGGTGTCCTTACAAGAAGGCCACGTAAAGACACAGGGACACAGAGACATGCAGGAAGAACACTATGGGAAGATGGAGGCAGAGATTGGAGAGATGCAGCTACAAGCCAAGGAACGGCAAGGACTGCCACAACCACCAGAAGCTAGGAAAAGGCAAGGAAGGATTCTTCCCTGTAGCTTTCCAAGGAAGCGTGGCCCTGCTGACACCCTCCAGCCTCCAGAACACTGAGAGATTAAATTTTTGTTGGTTTTAGCCACCAGTTTGTGGCACTTTATTATAGCAGTCCTAGGAAACTAACAAGCTCCTTAAACATCCCACTGGCTCTTTCACATTCTCACTGCTGTTCTTGCAAAGAATAAGCAAAGGCTCAATATTACAAAAACAGGCCAATTTGTTTTCTAATCCTCTGTTTTCCTAATTTCTTCATTCATATAAACGATATTCATTGTGTGCCAATATATGCTGGGCACTTTGCCTTCATGGAGCTCACACTTTAGCTGATTTTTCTATTTTATTTTATTTCAAAGATCAAATCTTGAATTTATTAATTCAACCAATTTTCGATTTTCTAATTCACCAACATCTGCCTTTTGTCTTGTAGCTTCCTTGTTCCTCTTTTCTTTAAGTTTCATTTGTTGTTATTACTTTCTAAATCCCATATATTGGCTTATTTTTCATCTCCTCTTATTTAATAATGAAAGTATTTAATGATCTAGGCATAACTTTAAAGTTAATTAAATTAACTGTATACACTTGAATGGCTATTTCTCAGCATTGTCAATTCTATGACTTACACAGTGGATGCAGTCAAGTCAGAAAACCAGTGGCAGGAGTTTCAAAACCCATGGAGAGAATATGTGAATAATTTCCCAAAGAAGTAAAATGCATTATTTGTCAAAAAAAAAAATCAGAATACTTTATGGTTGAGTGGAAGTATTTTCAAGATATGTTTTCGCTACATGTGAGTTTTACTTTCCATGCTGATTTTAGAGCCAATTCTCCATGTAAGATGTGATTCAAAAGTATTTATTTATTTATAGCTGCTATTGTATCTCATGTGATTGTAGGCATGACATTCTTATTATCATTAGTCTAAATATTGTGCACTATGGTTTCGATTTCTTTGATTTTATAAGAGTTGATATGAACTATCACCTCAGCTGATAACTTAAGAAAAATCCCAGGTTCTAGGAAGTGTTAAAGACTTCTCTGGCTGCTAAATATATATAATTGATAGATACACATACACATAAACACATACAACTTTACAAATTGTCACGCTTACTCTTTACTGGTCTGCCCAAGGCAGACTAGAATGTGAATTAGTCATCTTTATCTGCTCAAATTATGAATATAAAAGATCAGCAGAAAAGGATGATCAAATCGGACTGCTACAGAAAACCCCAGTACCACACATGTTTATAGCTAACCAATCCTCATCCCATTCTCTATCAAAGTTATTTAGCAGAAAAGGGTGAGGGAGCAGAACAGGCACGATTACAAGGTTAACGAAGGGCCAAAGAGAGTGGGCTACCAGGAGATATAAATTATTGCCGTAGGTTGAATTATGTACACAGGAAAAAAACATGTTCTTAATCTTAATCCCATTCCTGTGGCTAAGAACCCATTATAAGTAGGTCCTTTTGAAGATGTTGGTTTTAATTAAGGTATGGTCAACTCAGTCAGGATGGATCTTAATCCTTTTACTAGAGGCCTTATAAAAAGAGAAAGCCATGAGGAGGAAGACAGGAGCTAGAAGCTGGAAGTCAATGGAACCTGGAAGAGAAAGGAGAAGATAGCACCATCTGATGGGAAAGCCAAGAAACCCAAGGATTGCCAACCAGCTAGAATGCTGCCAATTCTGGGAGAAAGCAAGCTTTCTACCCTCTGAAACTGAGCCAGTAAATTCTGGTCTTTAAGCCAGCCCATTGTGTGGATCTGTGATTGCAGCCGGAAAACTAAGACAGTTATCTTTGTATGCCCAAGGGAAACGGAATGTGTTTTTAAATAAAAAGGCCTTAGTTTGAACACATCACTGGTAATTATAGGGAAATCACTTATCCTCTCGGATCTTTCTTACTTTCCTTGTTTAGGGATATTCATTAATTGACAAGGCCCCTGGAGGTGTTAATATTCTGAAACGAAGGAGAACATAGGATGTGCAGTCCATCAGTCCTGACTCAGATCCCAGTTCCACAAGCACCTGTACATGGCCTTGCACAATTACTTCTTTCTGAAAAAATGTAGTTAACAACACCCACTTCTGTAAGGATGAAATGAAGGAACATAATGTAAAACACTTAATCTTGTGCCTCAATAGCCAATAGAAAGAGCCATCATTCTCTAGTGCTTTATGATTTGCAGAGTTTTTACCTACATTCTCTCATTTGTTGCTCTCATTAATCCTAGGTGTAAGCAATGACCTCAGAGAGTTTGACTGCACAGCTAGGAAATTGCAGGGCAAGGACTATCTGTTTTGGGTTACTATGAAATCCCCATTAAGTAGCATAATGGCTGATACATGATGCCTGGCATGTGGTAAGTACTTAGCAAATTTTTGTTGAATTACCAAACAATTGAATTCTGAGTTCAAATCATATGTTCTTCCTACCTCTTGCCTTCACAGTGATATGGTGGGACTCAAATGAGAAACATGCGAAAGAGCTTTGCAAACTGCAAATATCTACTATTATTTTTAGTACCTTGTACTGGGGTCTGGGAGGCAGCCCCAAGTCCTGTGTGATCCTAAGGTGTAACTGTCAACAGAACCATGAGAGGGCAGCAGGCCCACTCTGCAGCCCACTCCAAAACATCTCTGTGGATACATTTTAGACGGGAAAGGAAGGGCCCTTGCTGGATTTCTCATTCATCCGAAGCTCATTAAAAGGGTTTTGTCCTAGGTATTCTGTAAGATTCCCCTACATTTAACCCTACGTTTATATATTTAAGGTGGTTGAGAAAGAGGGAAAGGGAGAGGTCAAATTGGGTAGCATTGGGGTCTCAATCCCCCACCCCTACTCCACCCAGCCATCCCCTCTCCTTCCCCAGCTGCAGATGGGGCTGTAGAAAGTGTGTATCTCTTCATCCCCTTAGGCCAATCAGCCTGTGAGAAAGAGATCAGTGGAGCAATAGTCTACTATGGTAGAATTGATTTATGCCTTTGTTCCCTTTAACATTTAGAACTCATCATCTCCTGTGGCACAATCTCAGGAAAATAACTAACACTAAACGGAGCAATTACTTTATACCAGGCCCTGTTCTTGATGCCTCAAATGAGGTAGGCATGATAATTATCTACACTTTATAGATAAGGAAACTGAAGCCCAGAGAGGTTAGGTGATTTGCCCAAGGTTGCACAGCTGGTAAGTATGCAGCAAAGCCAAGTTAGGAAGCCCTGTAGTTTGGCTTAAGAATGTGTACTCAATCACTGTACAGCCCTTCCAAAATGAAGTCATTTCCCAAATCTCATTGCAGCTAGATTACTTTGGCAGTTTTGCACCTCATTGTGAACATAGCTTCCTGTTAAAGGCATGGATTATTTTTATATCACCAAAAGGACTCCTAAGTAATTGGCATTTTGTAAGTAGCAAAGTCTAAAATGCAACACAGGCTCTCTAACAAAATTAGGCTCCAAAACTGCATAGCTTTCCACAAAGCTGAAATTGCATAGACAACATTTCTTTTAAGGGAATCATGGCAATTTTTGGAATAGATGATTGTCAGGGGAAATGACAACTGTTCCCACCTCCAGGGGAGGAGACTTACTGCATGAACAACAGCAAAGAGATGTCAACCCACTCCAGCACAGGTGCCAGGGTCACCAAGAAAGGCAGAACTTATGCAGGCCCTGGATGGAAAAACGTTTGCTCACAAAGAGAAGAGATATAGCCAGGCCTGCTTCACTAGTGGCAGCAGTCCCCTGTGGCCAACTGGTCTTGCTGACACAGGGAGATGGTCTGCGTGAGCCCCTCCTATGAGCTGTAGGTGAGGGTCCCGCTTCCTCACCGCCGGGAACAGGTATAGCAGCAATGATGAGCCGAGTGTCATATAACTCATGTACTTCATCAAGCAGTCTCCAGTGACGGTTCATCTGTGTTCCTGTCCTTGGAGCCAGGTTAACACATCTAACCCAAAGCACAGGGTTTATTGTGGGTCACAGGAAAAGGCAGCAGGCTGCACTCAGATGGGCCCCTTTCACAATGATCATAGAATTTAGAATTTGAAAAGGGATTCAAGTTGACCTGGCTCAACCTTTGAAAGGCTAAATGATTTGTCCAAGCCTCCACTAGCTGAGTTAGAATCTGAATCCAAGGGCCTGAAACCCCAAGTTCAAAGTGCAGAGCTCTTTATCCCCTTTATAATAAATTTCTCTTTCTTCCTAGCCCTCTTCTAGGGACTTCAGTATATTTTTAATACTGAAATTGAGACTTTTTCTCAGAGTGAACTTAGGAAAATGGATAAAAGAATTTCCCAATGTCCCCACTCACTTTATTAGGACTGTGCGCCCTTCCTTAGTTCCTTCTGTCAATGATAAAATAAAAGTTTTAGACAATGCATCAAGAACTGCAAAGGGTCTGAGATTTTACCCTATTTACAGCTAATTAGTTAACCTGCCAGTTTAATGTATGCCTGTAGAAGAACAAGACTCCTGGTTCAGAGACAAAGGGCAGTTTATTATTCACAGCAGCCACAGTAGCCAGAGTATCAGAATTTTAATGCTATTTTCCCAGCCTCCAATTCCCACAGGGCGACAGGAACAAGGGTAGATAATACTTGTATAGACAGTGGATTGTGTTACATCTAACCCAAATCTTTTTAATGGGCAGTAGGTACACCTGTTCTTTGCTCCAAAGGCAGACATTATATTTATTATATTGGACAGCAAATATGCCTGTCTTTTGATCAAGAGGGAAGGACTATCTCTAGCTTTCAAGGTTGTTCTTTAGACAAACATCCCTGAAAAGGCAGTTTGTAACAAAAGGCATTCAACACCCCTGTTTGTAAGATGTTCAGAAACATTGAGAGTCCCATGGAGAATTGTCTCCCAACAGCATGAATCTATGAAAACTAGCCCTTTTCAAGTCACAGAAGGTTATGCTATTTTTAACATGCCAAAGGTAACTGAATTATGTGAATAATCAAGACATCAATTTCAGATTGTTTCAATAAAGCTTTGCAGCAAGAAAGCTGATATTTGACCCACTCCAGCAAAAATAACACAATACTAATGGGAGGATCCTGGTGATTAAAAAAATATACACATGGGCATACATCTTTTCCAAGTATTTCATTGTTGCAAAGAAAGAAAGAATTTTTTTTCATACACAAGTACACATCATTTTTTTTGGGGGGGGAGGTGTGAAATGGAGGGAGAAGGGCGAGTGATAACAGAATTTCTCAGCAGTAAGCAGCATGTATTTTCATGTACAGTACCCTACTGGGATGCTGCTGCCAAGCTGATATGTGCTAATAATTCCCATGTTAGGATACAATTTCTCTTTATTATGATAAGAGAAAAAAAAATTGCCTCCTTAAATAGTAAAAGTATATACAGCTTCTGTAAATAATTTTAATTGACCACGAGGATTCTTGCAATTTATGCTAGTTATGAATAATACCAGCTACCATTTGTTGCGTACCTAATGTTTAGGTGATTTGCAAATGTTATCTCATTTGCACTTTAATTAAGGTATATGAAGGAACACACAGCTAGAGATGGAGGAGCCAAGATTCAAAGACAGATCTACCTGCCTGCAAAGTTGGTATCTTTCTATTTTACTACTCTGACTTATTGTTTACCTGGGACACCTCTTGGCCTGGGGTTTGGATTTCCAAAAAGATCTCAAAGCAGTACCCTCTGTGTTACTAAGCAAGTTGCCTTAGGCCCCTTCACTTGGGCCTGCTGGGATTCTCAGCAGTCCCTCTTCCTCACAGCTCAACGACATCATGTAGAGTTGTAGAGGTGGAAGGGACCCCATGATTCCCTTTTGGATACCATCCCCAATGGATGTCCAACTATTTTCTGCTTCAGTGCTTCCTTGGTTGGAAGCTCTTATAATCAGAAGAGTTTTTAAAATATTGCTCTATTCTGTCTCTTTGTAATTTGCACAGATCATTCTAAGTCTGCCTCCTCTTCTAAGGGGACTTCTCACAAAATCCAAGAAAAATGTTTCCAGAGAAGCATGCTGAGCAACAGACAGTAATCTGGGAGGTTGCTATAGTTATATCTCTAAATATATTATTAAATATTAGGATACAGCTACTTCTCCAGCAGGTTAAATCATGCCAATAAATCACTCTAAATAATTGGTAACTGAGAGGTTTTGGGGCCAACTTCAGTGACATTCTTGTTGGTACTAATCCATTTTCTATTATGAATGTAACAAAATTATTAAAGCACTAGTAGTAAGTTTTAGAAAAAACCCAATATCTAATAAATGTTGAATAAGCATGTTTAAATGCCCCATGAAGATATTATCAATCTTATTAACATTTGCAAATTAGATTATCCAGTAGGCTTGATAAATGGCCTGATAGATAATTGCCCTCCTTGGAAGCCACCATTTGTGGCAGTTAACAGTTTCTCTTCCTTAGCCTTTTAAACCTCCGACCCAGCTACTTTTTCCCAACTGATTGCTTTTTAAAGCAATTCCACTTCAAATACACATAAAAGAACCCAAATAAATCCTCAGATCCGGGACAAAGTATCAAGTAATTCAATAGTCTCATAAAGGAAGGTTGTTTTGCTCTTTTGTACTTTAGAATTATAGGAGGTATCTTTTTTTTTTTTTTTTGTATTTTAGGCAATTGTAGTGGGTTGAATAGTGTTCCCCAAAACATCATGTCCACTCGGGACCTCAGAACCTCATTTGGAAGTAGGGTGTTTGCAGATGGAAACAGTTAAGGATCTCAAGATTCATCTTGGATTTAGAGTGGGCCCTAAATCCAGTGACTGTTATCTTTATAAGAAGAGGAGATGACATAGAGAGACACATAGAGAAGAAGGCACTGTGAAGAGGGAGGCAGGGATTGAGTTACGAGTCTGCAAGCTAAGGTGAACCACCAGAAGCTAGGTGAGAAGCCTGGGAAGTTTTCTCTCTCAGAGCCTCCAGAAGGAGCCAACCCTGTCTGCATCTTGATTGTGGATTTCTAGTTTCCAGAACTGTGAGAGAATAGATATCTGTTATTTTAAATCACCAAGTTTATGGTAATTTGTTATGGCAGCTGTGCAAAACGAATATAGCAATATAGAATGCTTTAAAATAATGAAGATGCATAAATGTTTATCAATAAAGAGTACATGAATTAAACAAGATGCATCGAGAAAAGTAAAATAAGATTGAACGGAAGATGTCACTACATGCTGCTCCTAGTATTGGCTTAATTAAAACAAAATTATTCTTCATAAATAGCCTGTGAGGCAACGGGGTTGCTTTGCTTTTCTATCTCTTATTTTCCACAGTACTGACCACACTGTATTGAAATGATTTCTCTTCCCCACTGAACCCTTGATTATTCCCAGTTGAAGCTCATTTGCCTACCAGAGTGACAGGCACATGGTGAGTCACAGTAGATGCTCAATAGATGGGGTGACCATGTGTCCAGGTTTACCCAGCACAGGGCAGTCCTTGTTTCTACCTGTTTTCTTGGCATAATTATTAATGTCTTCTTTCATTCTCAAAGGTATCCCAGGTTGGATGATCAACTATATGGCCACTCTATCAATACACGCTTATTGCATGTATGGTGTAGATGATTTTGAAAATACTGTTATGGGCCTATTTGACAAAATGGTAGAGCTAATATTCCCCCTATCTTTATCAGTTTTTATTGTAAAATTCATCTATGTAATGAATGCAACCAGAGTAGTCCTATTAAAACAAGTTAGAATCTGTCATTTTTTCTGCTCAAAATTCTTCTTTCCCTTCTTACTTCACTCAGAATAACAGCCAAAGTCAGTCTCTAAGCCCCTATGTGATCTGACCCTGCTTCTCTCCGATGCCTCACCTGAGCTTAGTCATATTACTCTCCTTGCTGACATTCAAACACACAAGCATTTTCCTGAGTCAGGGATTGTTGCTGATAAACGTATGTCAAAATTTGTTGACTATAGCTAATATCCACTATTTAGGTATTAATAGACTTAAAAATATCTATAAGGGAAAAGAAAAAGATTGAAAATTAAAGACTTAAGTGTTAAAATTCAAGTAGCTAGGAAAAAAAAAAAGGACAAAGTAATCCCAAACAGTAAAGGAAATAATAATGACAAATTCATAAATTAATGAAATGAAAAGCCTATAGAGATGATAATACAAAAGTGGTTGTTTGAAAAGATTAAAAATTCTGGCATTTTGATAAGAAAAAGACAGTAAACAACAATAGGTATAAAGCAGAGCAAGTTATATCATGAATTTTTAAATTATAGGAGAATAAAATAAGCAAGTTATGACAATAATAATTTTGAAAACAGACAAAATAGGTATTTTTAAGAAAAATAGAAATAATCAATACTGACTCAAGAAAGACATTTAAAAATGTTAAAATGCCAGTATCCATCAATGATGAGTTGATGGTCAAAACTTTCCTTCCAAGAAAGACAACAGGTGCAGAAGGTTTTATAGGTGATTTGTACCTAATCCTTAAGAAATAGATAATTTTTATTTTATATAAACTGTCAAAGAAAAAGAAGGAAAATTAATTTATACATTTAGTATAATCATGATAACAAAATGAGTAATTCAAGATATAAAATTGTAAGCCAATTATATTTGTAAACATTATTTCATGAAAATATCTGCAAATCAAATCCAGCAGCATACAAAAACAAAAAATGTTAAATGGTTCAGCATTAGAAATTTATTATAATTTACAACATAAACATTGTAAAGAGAAAAATTATATTCCAGTCTTAATAGATGCAAAAAAAAAATTAGATGAAATGCAACACTCATTTCTGAGTCTTTAAAAAAACTTAAACAAGTTCTACCACATATTAAAGGGCATATTCTACCACATATTTCATAAAGTGATTATTCCAATCTTCAACAAACTCTTTCAGATTACAGGAAAAGAGGGAATATCCCCAACTCATTTTATAAGGTTAGTATCTTGATACCTATGGCAGTTTGGATGTGTAATGTCCCCCAAAATGTCATGTTCTTTTAATCAAATCTTGTGGGGGCAGATGTATCAGTGTTGATTAGGTTGGAATCCTTTGAGTGTTTCCATGGAGATGTGACTCAATCAACTGTGGGTGAAATATTTGATTAAATTATTTCCATGGAGACATGGACCCTGCCCATGAAGTGTGGGTCTTGATTTAATTGCTGGATTCCTCTAAAAGAGCTCACAAACAGAAGGACCTCAGAGCAGCTGAGAGTGACATTTTGGAGGGCAGCTGAAGGAGACATTTTGGAGACGGCCACTGAAAGCAGACTTTTGCTGACACTTTGGCGATACTAGCCCAGTGTTTGCTCTGGAGAAGCTAAGAGAGGACAAAATGCCCCATGAGCAACATTTTGAAGAAAGCACAGGAGCTAAGAGAGGAGCTAGAACACAACCCAGGATCAGCAGATGCCAGCCACATGCCTTCCCAGCTAATAGAGGTTTTCCAGATGCCATCGGCCTTCCTTCAGTGAAAGTATACTCGTTTATGACTTAATTTGGACATTTTCATGGCCTGCAGACTGTAATTTGTAACCAAATAAACCCCCTTTATAAAACCCAATCCTTTTCTGGTATTTTGCATAATGGCGGCATTAGTAAACCAGAACAACACCCAAACTACATAAGGATAGTATAAAAAGGAAAACTTTCATGCCAATATCATTCATGAACATGGACATAAAAATCCTAAACAAAATTTTATTTTAAAATTCCATAATGAATAAAAAAATGTAACACTGACTTTAAAAACATAAGCTAATACTGTAAGCAAGCAGAAAATTGTAAATTAACCTTAAAATATAACCTAAAGCAGCTTTTAAATGTAATCTTAAAATGGGGAGTAGGCAGGGGGTGAAAACCTTTTGTCTCCCAAAACAGCAAGATGTAAATATAAAGTCTACAACAATACATAAATGTAAATTTTGCACCTAAACCCCAAATAAGCTTTCATCTGTGGTCCCCAGAGCTCCCAGGTATGAATAAAGTCTTTTCATCTATCTCCCTAGACGCCCTCCCCCTGCCCCTGTGGGCATCTTTGTCACCTAGTTCCTAAAGGAAATAGGAAATAACTAAATTACTGAAATTCTCCAAACCTCTGTCACATGTTAATTAAAATTATTAACTCTTTTTGTCTCTAATGGGTTTAGCCAATTAAAGAATCACTTCAGGGAGATTGCCCCAAACCTCCCAGATATAGGTAAGCCTTTCGTCTATCACTCTTGTTGCATGTTAATTAAATGATTAGCTCTCTTTGTCTCCAATGGTATAAAAACCAATTGAAGAAATACTTGGGGGCGGCTGATTTGGGAAAGCTTCCCCCCTGTCCTCCCGATAGTGTAAATAAACCCTCTTTTCCTTCTCAGTCTGGTTTGGTGACTTCTTTTGGCTGCGCTGAGTGATGAACCCAGATTTGGGAAGTGCCCCGTCTACAAAAGTAAACTTTTCATAATCAAGCTGGAGACATCCCAAGAACACAAGTTTGATTTAACATTAGAAAATAAAATTATGCTATTTACTCTACTAAAACATTAAAGCAGAAAAACTATGACTAGTTAAATACAGAAAAGAGTAATTAGCTAACATTTGATATCTCTTCCTAGTTTAAAAAATCATCAGCAAACTAATAACAGAAGAAAATTTCCTTAACCATAGATATGGTATCTAAAAACTTTACAGCAAATACTATACTTAATAGTAAAAATTTAAAACATTACTATCAGGTAAAGATGTTCATTATCACTAAATCTGTTCAAAAATTTATTAGATGTCTTGGATGGTGTAGTTATACCAGGAAAAGAAATGAAAGGAAATGGAAAAGAACGAAACAAACTGGCATTATTTAAAGATGGCATAAATATCTACCTAGAAAATTCAAGATCTAGGACATTTTTAGAATCAAAAAGAGAACTTGACATTGTTGTAATAAAACAATGTAAAAATCCAATTGTACCTTTATATACCAACAACTATCAGTTAAAATGTAGTTAAGAAAATTATATCATGTAAAATGTTCTTATATCTATAGAAGTAGGGGTTATATGAATGTTTGCATTTATCAAAATTCAACAAATTGTACACTTAGATTTGTCCATTTTATATGTATACCTTACCTAAAAAAGGAACATAAATATTTAAAAGGTTTTAAAATATTTATGCCATTTCAAATTACTACAAAATACATAGTATCCAGGAAAAAGATCAAACAAAAGATGTGTAATCCTTTAAGGTAAAAAATTATGACGGTTTATTGAAAGACATTAAATACAACCTAAATAATGAAGAGATATGCCACATTCATGGAAATATTGTGATGCTGCGAAAGACATTAAATAAGACCTAAATAATAAAGAGATATGCCACACTCGTGGAAATAGTGTGATGATGTCAATTCTCTTGAATTCATCAAGGCTTCTAAACCCCAATATCACAAGCTGATTTTAAAATTTATGTGGAATAGCAAAGGACCAAGAATAACTAAGGCACTTCTGAAGAAGAGCAACGTAGGGTCTTATGCAATCAGAGATCAAGATTTATTATAAAGTTCTTATAATTAAGACATTTTGTTATGGCATAGGGATAGGCCAATGGAACAGAGTAGAGAATCCAGCAGTAGCCCTACAAGTATGGGGACAATAGTCAACTTTAAGGAGAAGATACAAGGGAGAAGATGGAGAAAGAAAGGGAAAATGGTTGGAAGGGGGAAATATTGGTCTCTTTATACATCTGACTGGGGCCAAAATCTTTTTCCTTAATATTTAAGGAACAGGAGGCCCAAGTCACAGTTCATTTTCATAGTAAGGAAGAGGACCAGCCCATGATTTGTGGGGCCCAGTACAAAGTGAAAATGCAGGCCTCAGAACTTAAGAATTTCAAGATGGCAACAGCAATGTGGAGCCCTTCTAAGCTCAGAGCTCTTCTAAGCTCAGAGCTCTTCTGAGCTCAGAGTCCTGTGCAGCTTCACAAATTGCATCCCTATGAATCCAACTGTGCCAAGGAATATCCTATAGGTCTCTCTGTAGCACAGGGTCTCAGGAATTGGCTTTTGTAAGTCATATATACATCATTGTCAACTTTGTGGGTGTCAACTAACGTATAAAAAATGATGTCGTTTCAGTATTTTCTTTTACAACCATACACAATATTCTTGGAATTAGGACAAAAAATCTCTACATTTTTCTCAGTATTATCGTAATGCAATAGCCATGTCAAGTTTCTTCTAGAAGCCAGTTTCAGGGGCATAAACTAACTATGAGAGTTTAGGAAAGAGAGTACTTTAAATTTGCTTTCATTACCCTAACAAATTCTCTATTTGACATTTTCCTGTGGCATTCATTTTCAAGCATGAATGATTAATAGAACATTTCACCAAGGGAATGCTGATTTTATTTTAGGTTGCTTTATTTACTTATTTATTTTTACTGTCAAATAAAATGAATAAATCTGTGGCTAAAGTTATAGAAGTTATGATGTACTAACATGAGCAAATGGTAATGTATAAAAATTGATTCTCTAGAATGGAGAATAGTTGAACCACACTCAAAATTAGACTTCATAAATTAAAAACAAAATGAAACAACTGATCTACTTCAAGGAAAATGTTTTGACATGTATAAATATATAGCTGCTTCCCTAAGATTATTTTGCATGTTCCAAAGAATAACTAGTTGCAGCATATTTATTATAACATGCATCATGCTCCTACTTCATCAACATGCCTTATAAATAAAGTTATAGTTGGAATTACAATACTTCCAATTATATGCATGGTAGTTACTATTTCACCCTGATAGTAGTAATGGGAATGTTCAGTTGCAGGGGGCATTTGGAATAAAATCCAATGCAGAGCAAAATTTTCAAATGGGTTTTTTCACCTCGAATGAATAATGCAGCCCGTGTGTAGACCCTTTTCAGGGTGATTAAGTGAATGACTATAACTGCTTTCTTGTTACACAGTTTCTCATGAAATGCAGCAGAAAATTTCATTGTTGATTTCAGGTCAAATTTTTATGCAAGTGCCCCCCCCCCCCACCACCACCACCACTGGAGATATTTTAACTAAAGCCACAAGCAAGTATTTTTAAGGCCTTAAGAGAGTATGTAAGGTAATTTGATTTGCTGTTAGTAGAGGGCCACTCTAGTTAGTGATTTTATTTGACAGCCTCATAACAAAGTTCCTGAAAATGTGAGCCAGTAGCTGTCCCTTCAGGAAAAATTCAATTTGTAATTTACATTTTCTGCACTACCTTTCTACTAACTGACAAATCGACTGCAAATCTCTGCTCACCTCTGAATGGCATTTAAGATGGGAAGAGAAACAGCATAAGCCTCCTTTAGAATGATTGCCACTTAGCCACCAGTAGAGAGGAACTGGGCTGGTGACTACAGGGCAGGGTTGGTGTAAGAGAGAAGAAATAGATCTAATGAAAGTCAGAAAACTGGTAAACTCGCCACCTACAGGAACTGGTTCCAAGAATCCCAATAGAAATACAGTAGTGGAGCTTTATGGAATACCACCTCAATTCTGTTAGCCTAAGGGTGGACATATATTCATGAGATGCTCCTGGGCTTCCCACCCACCCTCTGTTTGCTGCTCAGCCACAGGGCCCCCTCTTTTCTGTATCTTGTTTGTCTTTTGTTTTTTATTTTTAAGGAATATTGATATCATAGAATAATGTCCATCATACTATATATCAAATAAAAACAACTAAGATTCAAAGTTAGAGGTGTGATATCTTTGTGAGTTTATTACCAGCTCAATGATTTATCATTAAGCAAAATCCCATGTAATCACTACTCATGTCAAGAAATAGAACTGTTAGTATTCCAGAAGCTCCCCTCTCACTCATCCCCCCAAATGTAAGGAATCACTTCCTCACTTTTCTTTCCTTATATCTAAATATCTATTCTTAAACACTGTTGTTCGGTTTTATTTGCTTTTTGAAATTGATATGAATAAAATCATTAATATGGTATACATATTTTTTTGTGTTTGGCTTATTAAACCTTAGGTTCCTGAGCTTTCATTCGTGTTGCTGAATGTAGTGACAGATAATTCATTTTCATTGCTAAAAAATAATCCATCATATGAATATACTGCATTAAAAATATTCATTCTAATGATAATGAACATTTTGATTTGGGCTGCTTCCAGTTTGTGGCTTTTATTTTTTAAATGCTGGGAATAGTCTTGTACACGTTTTTGGTGTCACATGTACACAAATTTCTGTTGGAGCTATAATGGAGTAGAATTACTAGATGTAGGATGTAGGTGTGTTCAGTGTTACTAGCTGCTGACAAAAAATTTCCCAACAACTGTTCCCAATTTATACTCCTACCAGTAGTGTACTAAACAATCTATGGTATTGTCTTTCTAATTTTAGCCATTCTAGTAGGCGGGTATTGTTATTTGCATGTGAATTTGCATTTCCCTGATGAAAAAAGAGGTTGAGTACCTTTTTATGCTTATTGGCCATTTGAATGGCCTCTTTTATGACTGGCTCTTACTGATTTTTCCATTAGCTTGTTTATCTTTTTCTTATTCATTTGTAAAAGTTATTTATATATTTTGGATGAGAGGCTTTTGCTGTTCTCTGTGTTTTAATATCTTCTCCCACTCTGGGCTTCCCTTTTCACTCTCTTAAAGATGTCTTCTGGTGAACAGAACTTATTAATTTCAAGGTAATTAAATACATGATTTTTAATCTGATGGTTCTTTTGTGGTTAGTGCTTTTTATTCCTATTTTAAAAGTCTTTCCTTACTCTAAAATCATGAAGATATTTTCCTATCATATCTTCTTAAAGTTCTTTTGTTTCACCTTTCGCATTTAAGTCTAAAATAATCTGGACTTAATATCTCTTTAAGGGGTAAGGTAAGGGACAAGTTTCTCTTTTTTTCATATGGATATTTAATTATCTCAATATTATTTATTGAAGATATCCTCCTTTCTCCCTCTGCTGTATAGTCTCACCTTTGTCATATACCAAGTGTTGAAACCACAGGCAGGAGTCCTAACTTAAAAACCAGATTCAGGCCCAAATCTTCTGCTTATCAGAAGTCCTTCTTCTCCCATTACTAAAATTCTTTTCTGAGTTTGTCTACAGGCAGTCAAGGTTAGTCACACTCAAACTCTGCCCCCAATGGAACATGCACAGACACAGACACTTTGCCCCCTGCCCCACATTTCTGAGACACTAGGAACAAAAATCACTTTCCTCAGAACAAAGATTACAGGATTGAGGAGTTGTCAGAAGCAAATAAAATGAGAGAAGTCCCTCAAAAGGAAGGTAAGATGTGGCCTGCCAGCATATTTCTATCATATACCTAGAAACAACCAGTCAGAATATGCCAACCTAAACCCATTGCTGTCCCTACCTCCCTTTGTTTCCATCCTATAAATCTCCCTTTGTTCTTGGATCGGGGAGACAGATTTGAGCTTGCCTCCTGTCTCCTTGCCAGCCAACTTCTCAATAAAACTCTTTCTTTTCTTGAAATCCCAAGGTCATAGCATTGGCCTCTATGTGCATCAGACAGTGAGCCCTTCCTTGCTCAGTAACAATTTGGCAAACAAAAGGGAATGTCTGAGGTCTCAGGACCACCTGCCCAAGGCTCTGCAGCTCCCAGTGGAGAGTGTGAACCCTCCTTGCCAACCCTAAGTGGTGCCGCCTGGACCCGTCAGTCTGGAGGTTCGTCAATCATTCGCCCACTTTTCACAAAAGAGTGTTTGAGGCATAAGGCAATATCCTGACCTGGACCCAGAGCTCCTGGACAGTATGAGACTAGTTAATATGGCTTTAATCAGTCAAAGTGCTCCTGATATAAGAAAAATACTACAAAAATTGGAGGGGGGATTAGGGATGCCCATGTCTCAGCTAGTTGAAATTGCTTTCAAAGTCTACAATAATAGAGACCAGATCCAGGAAAAGCAAATGAGTTGCCAAGACATAAACTACAACCTGCCAGGACTGAGAAAAGCCTCTATGAGTGAAGATAAACAATCATGGGTAAGACCCCTGGGCTCTCCCACTAACTGAAAAAGCCAACCCCCCCCCCCCCCCCCGCAAGACCATGACAGTGCGGCTATCACAAATAGGAGGGGCACTGAAAACAGGAGTGCCCAAACCACCTGTGCTGGTTTGGAACTGTTACGGACCCCAGAAGAGCCATGATCTTGTAATCCAATCTTGTTGGGTGGAACCCTTTGATGGAGTGTTTACATGGAGATGTAACTCACCCAACTGTTGGTGAGACATTTGATTAAATTATTTCAAGGAGATGTGACCCTGCCAATTCCAGGTGGATCTTAATTAGATCACTGGAGAACTTTAAGAGAGCTTACAGAGAGAAGGAGCTCAGAGAAACTGAGAAATACATTTTAGAGGGAAGCTAAGATATGTAATCCAGAGTTTGCTCCCTGGAAGAAGCAAAAAGGATCCACAGGAGCCAACAGAGACACTTGGAGACACTTGGAGATGCAGACAGAAAGATGCTTGGAGATGCTAAGCTAAGAGACAAAGTCCAGAGTTTGCACTGGAGAAGCTAAGAGAGGACCCCTAGACACTTAGAGAGAAACACCGTGGGAGAACAAGCAGGAAAGCACAGGAGCTGAGAGAGAAGCTAAAAGAGACAAAAGCCCAGAGTCATTTTGGAGAAAGCCATTTTGAAACCAGTACCTGGGAGCAAAGGAGGAGCAGACGCCAGCCACGTGCCTTCTCAGCTAATAGATGTGTTCTGGACACTGTCAGCCTTTCTTTTTTTTTTTCAATAATAGTTAACATTTATTGAGTACTTTCTAAAATCTGGTATCAGTTAAACATTCTATACATATGGTCTCATTTATTCCCTACAGGCCAATGAGTTAGGAGCTATTACTATTCCTATTTTAGAAATGAATAAAACAACATTTTGAAGATTTCTCGAGGATATACAAGAAGCCACAGAGCTTTTGTCCAACTCCTAAAACTGACTCCTCTTTACCTCCTTACAAGATTATCCACCCTTACTCTAAATAGCCACATACTATTATGAATTTTAAGTGCTCCCATACATGCATCCTTTACACACACTCTTTACGGTTTTTTAAACTCTCTTTAGTGTCAGGTTCGCATTTTTCAATTTCTCAAAACAGACATTTTATCTTCTTATGGCATCCCTACCACCTTTCCAGTTTGCTGCTTAAAATTTGCCCAAGCATGGAAACATCAATAACAAAACAAGTTCATTAAAATGTTATGAAACATTGAGGTGGCTTCCTATGGGTGAATCATATAGAGACTTTGTAATACATATATTGACTATTTAAGAGTCTTTATTTCCTTGTGCACCTTCCTGTTCAGATAGGTGAGATGTTACTATTCTGGCTTTGAACATGAAAGATATGACACCTGTCTAAACATGCGTGAGCCAATCTTGAAAAATCAGCATATGAAAATCCAAAAAGTTTTAATAAAAATTTAGATAGTTACAGATATGAAGGCACATTACCCAGGAGTTAAGGAATGTGGGTCATATTGTAAAGCAGAACAGTAACTGCACATCAGCAACAGATTATGTTCATAAGCAAGCTACAATAAATAACAAACATGCCATAAAACAAACAAGGCATGGGGAGTCCATTATGGTGATGAATGTTTAAACAAGCAAAGAAAGAGGCTCAGTAGAAGGCCTGCACTAAAAGGTGAGCCCCAGGTTCTAAAAGTTAGGAAGACTGCTCAAAACTCATCCTGGCCCCAAAAGCTGAAGAAAGCAGTATATCACAGAAAGAATGATGGAGTACAGAGAGAGGAGGCCAGGGGAATTTGATACAAACGAAAAAGACTAATGTGGGCTTTCTTGTTTTCATTGGGCAAAAACAGAGGACACAGAGGTGCAAGAATTGTTGTTCTGCAGGGACATAGGGCTATTATTTTAGTTTTGGCTGTGGTCAGTCCTGCTTATTTTCCAGATATAGACAAATAAGAAGCCTCATAGAGCTATTTTTATCATACAAGCTTGGCAGGCATGTTGCTTTTAAACCCGATGACATATACTATTTTTTCATGTAATAAAAAGTTTTCTTTCGCTGGCAAGGTTAATATGAGAAAGTGTCATTTATCAAGTTATCACTATAATTAGAAATTACTTCTCATTATAATTTGCTTATATCTGATATTACAGTTGTTTTGCAACAACGATGGACTACAACATCAAGTATACTTTTCTCCCACTGGCCTCTGTTCCCTGCTAGTCTCTTCTCTGAGGAGAAGGAAACACGGTATCACTCTAATTCGAAAATCTCAAATTCTTAGGAGGTAAGTGTTGATGAAGTTTGGAGTGCAGCTTAGAGTTGGGTGGCTCTAAAGGCCTTCTTAGGTTGCTCCACAGGTATAAGTCTCTGATGATAAGTCCCTGGGTACACATTTTAGGCTAAAACTTCATTTCTGAAAACCTTGCATATGATTCCCCTCCCTAAGTGTGCCACGATGTCCCTGCACTCTTATCAGTTGACCAGATGCATGAGCATCTGAGTTTTTCAGGCCAAGACCTTTTGGTTACCTATCAACAAACAAACAAAAAACTGAATCTGTAAGGAAGGATATCTGCATGTAATGTAATAAACATGGCCTTTTCCCCCTTTTATAGTTTATTCAAACAAAACTATAAAAAATGATACAATTTCATATCCAGATAATAAAGGACTGTTTGTATTACTCCTGCATCCATTACTTTATAAACATGAATGTCAACAGGTCTCTTAAATGCATTGGGAACTTGGGAAAGAATTAGTCTGTGATAAAATGCAATATACAATCACACGAATTTGAGTCCTATCTAAACCAATTAGCCATGACAAGTCACTTAAGCCATATAGTAAGTACTTACTGCTTTTAAAAGTTTGAAGATTGAACTGTCTAGAAAGATTCTGAATAGTAATAGTATCACATTATGAATTTTATTTTTAAATTTTGATCGTAAGGAAGAAAATAATTGTAAAAAGTTAAGCAAAGGAGTATCCAAAACAGGATAGTCATTCATATATACAGAATGTATGAACAGTGTAGATTCATTTCCAGTTGATTCAATCCTATTCGCACATTTAAAAAACAAAATACATCTTAATTTATCAAGAAGTTGACCACATTTAGCACCAGGTAAGGAACTTTATTTTAGCTTTTCATCATGACCTCAATATCTCGCTAAAGGAAATTAAATTTCATCTGACCAAATGTACTGATCACCACTGATTTAAAAAAAATAATAATTCTGTAAAGTAATTGCTGGATATCATCAATTCACAAATGATTCAAGGGATTAAAACCTTAAAACTGGTATACTTGATATTGTGGACAACTCTCCTACAGTGGTTTGTTTTCATCTCCTCCAATGCTTGTTCCAGTTGCTAAACCAAATGGAGTGGAGTAGCTGGGTCTGTCAGCAGAACTTTGGTGCTGGGATCTCCATTCTGATTAAGGAGTAGCTTTATAGTCACTGCTGGTTTAATCTGTGGTCTGAGACTTCCACTTGTAAGTTGTACATCCTTTTTGCTTTAGCTAAAGCGTGGGCAAGGCCTACCTGCAAAGAAAGAATTCTGACTTCATGGCTTAGTTTATACAAAAGAATTAGGTAGAAAGGTAAGTATTTCAGCACTAGTTCAAAGGAAAACTGGAACCCTCCACAGGGCTGGTTGAAGAGCTGCCAAGTAAACCACAGCTGTTGGAATGGTGGGGTTGGATGCACACTCAGGCCTGAAGGATGTCCCTGATACACTGTACAATAGAAAGGACATGCTGCAAAACAGTTTCCAAGATAGGAGCCCACTTCAAGGTTGTGGTAACTGGGAAGGCCTGGTGCCAACTCACTCAGAATAGTTCGGATCTCCTTTCTGTTGTCCAGATAAAGCTGAAGCAACAATCTGTTCAATTCTTCAGAGAATCCCAGAACAAAAACAGAGTCTTGGAGATCCAATTCAGAAATCATGAGCTTTGAGCTCTCAGTGAGGAGGTATGTTAATCCTTCCACACCATGTTGGACAGTGTCACTACTCACACTGAGTTTTCTGGCGGCGCCTTCGTAGATCTTAGGGTTCGAGCCTTGCCTCAGGAACTCCACTGCAATCTGCCCAAACTCGGCAACCACAGTGGGGTTCACTCACAGCAGGAAGGCGAGGTGCTCCTTATGCTCTTCTGACAGGTCCAGCAGCATCTTCGCTAAGCAGCTGATTGCCCCGTCAGCCTCTCTATAGTGAAGGTATCCTAGTGTCGATGCCTTAGTTTGGACACTTTTATGGCCTTAGAACTATAAATTTGTAACCTAATAAAGCCCCTTTTAAAAGCCAATCCATTTCTGGTATTTTGCATAATGGCAGCTTTAGCATACCGGAACACCACCCAAAGGACGGGGAACTAAGAGTTGCTTGTGAGTCAGCCTTTTAAACCCCAGATCACTGAGGGTGTGGGCAACCAGGACTGATGGTCTCAGGGGCACTTTACAACCCCACTGCCTACGTCA
Source organism: Choloepus didactylus (assembly GCF_015220235.1). Taxonomy (NCBI): domain Eukaryota; kingdom Metazoa; phylum Chordata; class Mammalia; order Pilosa; family Megalonychidae; genus Choloepus; species Choloepus didactylus. The sequence continues at coordinate 89,651,121 of NC_051314.1, forward strand.
ACATTTCCCACGAGGAGCCCCGGGTAACTGTGATGGTGGGAAATGATCTTATTGACTTTTTAGCAAATACTGGAGCTACTTACTCTGTTTTAAATAAAAAACATGGCTCTCTCCCCCCAAAGACTGTGGCTACTACTGGGATTTCTGGGGCCATAGATCAACTAGGGGATATTTAAATTAACATCCCCTAGTTGACATTCAAGGGGCCAAAGGAAAGGTTTATGGGATTTCCTTTGGTCCCTTGAATGTCAACTAGGGGATGTTAATTTAAAACACAGCTTTCTTTATATGCCTGAATGCCCTATGCTGCTGCTAGGACAGGATCTCCTAACCAAACTAAACACTCAGGTGACCTTCTTTTCAGAAAGAATAAACATTGAAGTTCCTCCCAAGCATGTACTGCTCAAGCAGCCTTACTATATTTAGATGGACAGATCTGAGATCCCAGAAGATATCCTCCTGAAGGTAAGTCCAGAGGTATGGGCTGACAGGATGCCTGGGAGAGCCAGAAATGCTGAACTGATCAACGTAAAAGTTCACCCTGACACAAAAACCCCTCATTAAAATCATTAATTACCCCTTAAAAAAAGAGGCCAGGGAAGGCCTACAGCCCCTAATAGAAGTTTTTCTCCCATATCAGTTAATTCAACTTTGCTAACCTCGATACAATACTCCCATTTTACCTATACAGAAGCCTGTTTCAGATTCATGCAGAACTTTAGGGCAATTAATCAAATAGTGGAAGAGATTCGCCTGGTAGTGCCAAACCCTTTATGTTACTGTGATAGTTTGAAGCTGTTATGTACCACAGAAAAGGCCATGTTCTTTTAATCCACTCCTGTAGGTGCAAACCTGTGGGACCTTTTCATTAGGCTATTTCAATTGAGATGTGACCCACCTCATTCATGGTGGGTCTTAATCCATTTACAGGAGTCCCTATAAGAGGATAAAACACATACAAAAGCTAAGAGATGAAATTAAGAGAAGCTCATAGAAAAAGCCACAGAGAAGTTTAGAGAAAAAGTCACAGATGGAGAAGCCAGAAGCTGAAGCAAAGAAAGCTGGGAGAGAAGGACCAGCAGACATCTCCATGTGCCTGGCCATGTGACAGAGGAGTCTGGATTGCCAGCAACCAGTCTTCAGAGAAAGTATTGTCCTGTTGATGCCTTAATTGGGACATGTTCATTGCCTAAGAACAGTAAATTTTTAAGCTAATAAATCTCCATTGTTAAAAGCTAGTCAATTTCTGGTATATTGCTTTCTGATAGCTTTACCAAACCAAAACAGATTTTGGTACCAAGAACTGGGGTCCTCAGTTTGGCAAATACCAAAAGTGCTGGAACAGCTTATCTTATAAATGGGTAAATGGGAGATTCTGGAAGAATTGTGAGGTGCTTGATAGAAGAGGTCTAGAGGGTTTTAAAGAGACTGTTGGTAGAAATATGGATGCTAAAGGTACTTCTGTTGAAGCTTTAGACAGAAATGATGTAAGTGTCATTGCAAACTGGAAGAAAGGCAATCCTTGTTTTAAAGTGGCAACGAATTTGGCAAAATTGAGTCCTGAGGTCAGATGGAAGGCAGAATTTGAAAGTGACAAGCTTGGATATTTAGCTAAGGAGATCCCCAAACTAAATGTGGAAAGTATGGCCCGGCTTCTCCTTGCAGCTTATACTAAAATGTGAGAGGAAAGGGATAAGCTGAGAAATGAACTCTTGGGTACAAAGAAACCAGAAACTGATGGTTTGGAAAATTCTGAGCTTCTGGAAAGTGTCCCCCGAGAATAGTGTCCCATGCGAGGATTTAACTGAACTTGAAACCAGTCAGCCATTTCAGTGTAAATTAGGATTGGAGATGCAGTTATCCAGAAAGGACTGTTGTCTGATGGTTGGGACTCCTGTGTGCTGCACGAGAAACCTACATATTTTTTGTATGAATGGAACTACTGCCAGGCTGTACTAAAAGCAACAGAAAAGGGACAGATTGAAAGAAAAATGATTCAAAGGCAGACCATGGAAGCTGAGGTCTAGAGCTAAGATACCTCAGGACAGGAGAGCAGGCCCACCCATGCACCAAAGGGTGAGTTTTTCTCAGAGCTTGCAGATGGCAAGCCTACTGCCCCATTGTTCAGGAAGAGTGCTGCAGCTCCAGACTTCAGAGAAGGTAAAAAACATTCCTCAGAGATTGGGGAGAGCCTGGCCACCACCACACTGTTCTGAGGGTATTGAGCCTGTGTTTCGGAGATGGCAGAGTCCAGCCAACATCCTGATGCTTGAGAATGGTAAGGCCCAGAGTCTGGCCAATACCCTGATGCTGCTTTATGAGGGTGGAGCCAAGAGCAAGGCCATCACCCTAATGCTTGGAGATGCTGGAGCCTTCACTCCAGTGTTTGGAGAGATCAGGGCCAGTGTATAAGTGCTTAGAAAGGGTAGGGCTGCTGCTTTATTAAACCCTGAGGACAAAAAGTCATTCTATAGATGACTCTCAGACCTGGAAATCTCATGGAGTATGTCCTGCAGGGTTTCAGAACTGTTTGGGACCCATGACACACTTCCTTCCAATTTCTCCCTATGACAGTGGGAACGTTTGATCTATGACTGTCCTTCCTTTGTATATTGGAAGCAGGTAGCTTGTTCTAAATTTCACAGGTCTGCAGCTGGAGGGGAATTCTGCCCAGGACAGACCACACGTGTAACTGATTTTGATGAGATTATATACTTAACTTTGTTACTAAAATTATTTAAGGCTTTTGTGATATTGTGATGGAATGAATGTATTTTGCATATGGAAAGAACATGTCTTCTGGGGGTCCAGAGAGTGGACTGTGGTAGTTTGAAGCTGTTACATACCCCCGAAAAGGCCATGTTCTCTTAATCCATTCTCTTTGGTTAGGTTATTTCAGTTGAGATGTGACCCACCTCATTCAAGGTGGGTCTGAAGCCACTTACTGGAGTCCTTTATAAGAGGATTAAAACATATACAGAAGCTAAGAGGGATGAAATTGAAAGAATCTCAGAGAAAGCCCCTGAGAAGTTTAGAGAAAAAGTCACAGATGGAGAATTCTGCCAGAAGCTGAAGCAACGAAAGCTGGGAGAGAAGGACCAGCAGAGGTGGCCGGGAGTCCAGACTGCCAGCAACTGGTCTTCAGAGAAGGTATTGTCCTGCTGATGCCTTAATTGGGACATTTTCATGGCCTTACACTTGTAAATTTGTAAGATAATGAATCCCCATTTTAAAAAACCAGTCCATTATCGTTATATTGCATTTCAACAGCTTTACCAAACCAAAACAGTTACTTACCACCTTATCTGGGGATTTCTGCTGGTTTGTGGTACTGGATTTAAAAGATACCTTCTACTGTGTGCATCTGAGCCCAGAATCCCAACAGATATTTGCTTTTGAATGGGAGGATCCCAAAACAAATGTAAAGCAACAATATTGCTGGATTATGCTCCCACAGGGATTTAAAAATACTCCCACTCCATTTGTAGAAACACTAGAAAGGGATTTAAGAGAGCTTCAACTCCAAGAAGGAATTTAACTACAATATGTAGACAATATCCTGATTGCCAGTGCCACCAATGGAAGGTTCAGATCAGAATACTGTCCTAATTCTGAACTTTCTGGCAGACTGAAGATACAAGATCTCCAAGAAAAAAGCCCAAACCTCACAACCTACTGTCAAATATCTAGGATTTAAGCTGCCAAAAGGACAAAGGAATTTGTTGTCAGACAGGAGAGAAGCAGAAGCTAGAGTGGGTATACCAACGACTAGGAGGCAGCTCTGTGGGTTCCTAGAAATAGTCACATTTTGCCGTATTTGGATTCCAAACATTGGACTTATAGCCAAACCTCTATACGAGGCCTTTAAAGGGAAAGACAATGAACCCTTAAATTGGACCGTTGAATGCCTGCAGGCATTTCATACTATTAAAGAGAAACTTTTAACAGCACCAGCACTTGGCCTCACAGACATAAGGAAACTTTTCAATCTATTTGTACACATGTGGCAAAGAATAAACCTTGGGGTATTAATACAAAATGTAGGCAGTACAAGAAAGCCTGTTGTCTATTTCTCTAAGCAATTAGATATAGTGACCCAGGGAGTGGCTGCAACTTGGGATCTGCTGTGGGAAGCCAAAAAATTTACTTTAGGACAACTGTGGTATATATCCTCCACTGTGTAATACCCCTCCTGGAACAAAAAGAGAGATATTGGCCCACTTATGGGAGACTAGGCAAGTACAAGGCCATATTAATAGATAATCCTAATGTTAAATTGAAGGCAGTTTCCTCTTTAAACCTGGCAACTCTACTTCTCAATACACAAGAAGAACCTACCAGTGATTGCACACAAATAATTGAAGAAGTCTTTTCTAGCTGACCTGACCTGTAAGGTCAACTCCTAGAGAATTCAGAGCTAGAGATATTCACTGATGGGAGCAGCTTCATGGACCAGGGACTCTGAAGAGCTGGGGATGCTATAATAAGGAAGTTCCAGAAATGAATGAACTTTCTCCAGCTACGTCTGCTCAAAAGGCAGAATTTATAGCCCTCACCAGAGCCTTACAGTTGAGAAATAAAAAAAGTGACCATTTATACAGACTCAGAATATGCCTTTTCAGTAGTCCATGCTCATGGTGTGATTTGGAAAGAGAGAGGAAAGATTATTAATCTCAGGGAAGAAAGAAATTAAACATGCAGACGTCATATTAGCCCTGTTAGAAGCCATTATGTTGCCACAATAAATAGAATTGTCCATTGCACAGGCATTAGAAAAATGGTAGCCTGATAGCAAAAGGAAATAATTTAGCCAACCAAGTTGTTAAACAAGCAGCAAAAATGCAACAGCCAAACAATAATATGTTTTTATTTTTTTAAATTTTTATGACTAACTGATGTAATTCAAGTACAGTCAGCAAGTACAAGTGACATAAAATGTCTCCCTGAAAGTTTGGGCGCATCCCTCGATCTGGAACTCATGCCTCTTAGGTGGAGCTAATGGATTGACAATTGAGTCCTACAGACTGGAGGCCCAGAAAAGGCCCATGAAACCATTTCCCTGTAGATTAATGTAATATTGCCTCTGTTCTCAGGGGCAAAGTTAAAACAAAATAAACAAAATGATTTTCAAGTACAAGACACTGCAGAGTCAAGTTCATTAGAAAGAGCAGGTCACCCCACACAACATTTTCATCTTAGAAGCATTCCTCACTCTTTGACTTCATCACTGAGTTTTACCACCACCTGAGTGATACAGGAAGCAGATCCTTCTACCACTATCCAGGTAGATTTCCACAGACTGCAACAAGCTGAACTCTCTCAAGAGAGTGGGGCCTCAGAGGTAGGAGCACATGGAGCAGGCTCCCGGGGCTCATGTTTCCCCTCAAGTAATAATATCTTGGCCCTGATACTCAGTATGGACTTGGACTCATTTAAGCCCCAATATTCTACAATGGATTTGGACAGGGCTAAAGAATGGAGATTTTGCATAAGCTGTGAAAACCCTGTTAAGGAGCCTTATAGAGCCACCAAGGAAGGGAGGCTTTGCAATGGACAAGAGATCATAATAGTGCCTGAACATTTAATGGAAGAGATCATCACACATTTACATCAAGGAACTCACTATGGAAGGGAGGCCACGTATCAGTGGCTATGAAAATTCATAGTTGGTCCAAATATGCAGAAAATAATGCAAACAGTGGTCCAGAAGTGCTTAATGTGTGCTAAAAATAACCTCAAACGTGAGGAACAGAACCCCAGGAGAGGGCTGACAAATAAATTTTACTGTCATGCCAAAGGCCAAAGGAAATTATAAATACCTAATAGTATTTATGGTCACCTTCTCTGGATGGGTAGAAGCTTTTCTTGTAGGATAGAGAAGGCCTCAGAAGTAATCAAGGTCCTGCTTAAAGAAATTACTCCCAGCTTTGGAATGCCATATTCCATACAAAGTGATAATGGAGGAGCTTTTTATTGCTACAGTAACCAAGGAAATAGCCAGAGCCCTAGGAATACATTGGAAGCTACACATTTCACGGAGGCCACAATCCACAGGAAAAACAGAAAAGATGAATCATACCTTAAAGAAGACTTTAGCAAACATCTGCTGAGAAACTAACTTAACCTGGGACAGAGCATTTTCAATTGCACTGCTTACAGTAAGAATAAACCCTATAAGCAAGACTCCAGTTGAGCCTTTGTGAAATATATGGGAACCCTTTCCTTAAGACTAAGTTTTATTGTAATCTAGAAAGCAATCATATTGTAAAAGAACTAGATACGGTAAAATATATACAATCTTTAAGTGCTAGTTTATCTGCTATTCACCAATATGCTTCTAGCTGCCTTATGTTTCCCACAAATGTACCCCTCCGTTGCGTAAATCCAGGACTGGGTGCTTCTTAAAACCTGGAAAAATCATCACCCAGAAGATTGATTATAACCTTAATGGAATAGGCTTTATGAAGTTCTGCTAGTTTCTCACTCTTCTGTTAGGTTACAGAGTATGAAACTGCAGATTCACCATTCCCAAGTAAAACTAGCACCTGCCAGTCGATCAATCTATGAGAACCAGATGGGAGAAAATCTCCATGAACAACAAGAGTCAGCAAGACCAAACCATCTGAATACTGAATGTCCTCAAATCCCCCCTGAGTACATCTACAAAATACTCATGTGAGCCCATAACTGACCTAAAACTACTCTTTGAAAGGGACCCACCAGATAGGTGATGATAGATCCTTGGTCTTGGCTTAACTATATTTACCTGTCTTATCATTTTTATATATCGATGAACCTTTGTAAATTACCTGACAGACTTAACATTTCCTATGCAGCCAGGGAAGATAAAATTGTTCTCCACCATGCTTGTCATACTAATAATTATGTTAAGTTTACTTTCTTGTTCTGAATCCATAAGCAGATGGCAAACTAACTCATTAATCAAGTTATGACAGGCAATAGCCACTGGAGGACAATTACAGAACTGTTGGATATGTCATCCAAACCCTCATATCTGAGACCCTGACTCATTCTCAGCCTTTTCTGTGAGTGACTTCCTTAAAATTCCAACATCACTCCCTCAGGAAGGTTGCCAAGAACTTAGATTGGAAATTCCCATAGAAGGAGGGAATTTACTCTCAGATGACCCTTTTCCGTGTTTTAACATTACCCTCATATCAACCTTAACTCAAGAAACAAAAATTGTATTTCTAAATCCCACCCTCCAACATATGGGGAAACACAACAGGTTGGGTCTTAGCAGACAATAACAATGAAATAACTTGCAATCACAGAGTAAATGGAGACCTAAATTATTCAGCGGTGTGTATAGCCAATCACACACATGAAGTGAAAAATAGGTGAGAACAGTTTGACCCCCTATGAATATAGATTAGCCAAAACAGATTGGGCACAAATACACAACAACCCAAACAAATGGGAAGAATGGAAAGAACACTGTAAAAACCATTCCATGCATGGGAGTGTGCCTTTCTGTGGACCTTGTAACATGCCCGGGCCCCTCACGGTAGGCCCCTTATCAACTCTAAGTCATAACCCCAATGTGACCAACGCTGGTTCAGACCCATTACACACACTTAACAGAGCCCTAAACTTTGTTGCTCGACAAATGTTACATGCCCCTAGGGGCTATGTGTTTATCTGTGGAAATCCTGAAAACCAACTACCATCTGCAGGATCAAATAGCACCTATAGCACTAAGACCAGGGTATTCAATTGTTTAAATAATGGTTGGATAAACGGTCAGTGTACACTAGGTTATACAAAGCCTGACATATCCATTTACAAACATTCAATCACACTAAGGGAAAAAGAGCCCTAGAATGACTGTGTCAGGCATTGGACCCATTATTGGATTATTAGCTCCTGGGGGAGGTTTTGCCTACCATGAAGCCACTCTAAAAAACCTCGCAACCTCTGTAGAAGAGTCAGCCAACACCACGGCAGCTGCTCTAAAAGCTATTCAGTCATCCATAGATAGGCTAGCAACTGTAGTCATGGACAGCTGCTTAGCCTTAGTCTACTTCCTAGATGGAGAGGGTGGTGTTTGTGTAGTAGCCAACACCTCCTATTGTACTTGGGTAAATACTTCAGGGCAAATAGAGCAGAATGTACAAAAAACATATCCACAGGCTACATGGCTACATGGAATCAATGACCTGCCTGCCAGCTCAATATGGGAATCTATTAAAACTCACCTGCTTAGCATGACTTGGCTATATTTGTTAATAAGTCCTGCAAAAATTATTATTATGCTGCTTTTATTTGGACATATAATTTTCAATTTAGTTGTTAAATTCATTTCTCAAAGGCTTACGCTTCTGGACTGTATCTGTGCCAATTCAATCTTAGAACTTTAGGATATCAACCCCTCTGAGAATAGTGACATGCAACCTGAGAATATCTCCAACTCCAAGCAAAGTGGTTCCATTCATCAAACCTTGAACTATGTCTCCAATGAGCAGAAAGAAGCCAGAGCAGTCACTGCCCCAAATCCCTCAAGATTGAGGGATGTCCATAAATAAAAGGAGGGGACTGAAACCACAGGTAGATTGCTAGGAGTCCTAAATGAAAAAAACAGATTCAGGCCAAAATCTGCTGCAAATCAGAATTCCTTCTTTTCCCATTACTAAAATTATTTCCTGAGTTTGTCTCACAGGCAGTCAAACTCAGTCACAGTCAAGCTCTACTACTGATGGAGCACATGCAGACACAGCCACGTTGTGCCCTTACCCCTCAAACAGCCCCTGAGACACTAGGAACAAAAATCACTTTTCTTGGAACCAAGATTATAGGACTGAGGAGTCATCAGAAGCAAATAAAATGTGAGAGGTCCCTCAAAAGGAAGATAAGATGCAGCCTGCTGGCATATATCTACCATATACAGACAGCCCTAGAAACAACCAGTCTGAATATGCCAACCTGAACCCCCGTCACTGACCCCACCTCCCTTTTTTCCATCCTATAAATCTCCCTTAGTTCTTGGATTGGGGAGACGGATTTTAGCTTCAATTTTGTCTCAATAAAACTCTTTCTTTTCTCGAAATCCCAGTGTCATAGCAATGGCCTCAGTGCGTCTCAGGCAGCGAGCCCTTGCTCGGTAACAGTGTCGATGTATTCTAAGCTGTTCTGGCTCTCTTTCTATTTTATTGGTCTATCTGTCTATTCTTGTGCCAGCATCTTAACTTGTGCCAATGTCTTAATTATTGTAGTGTCACAATTAGTCTTTCAGTAATCAGTAAAAACAAATCCTCTGCCTTTGTTCTTCTTAAAAAAACTGCCTTGGCTATTCTTGGCTCTTGAAATTTCTAACTAAATTTAGAATCAGCTTGTCAAATTTTATTAAAGGAAAGAAGGGAAACAAAAGTATTTGCATTGAATAAATAGATACATTTTGGAAGAACTGATCTTTACAATTGTTATTCCTACTGCAAAAAGAAATAAAAAAGAGTTACTATGGCTAAGAAATTTAAAATGGAGTTAGAAGAGTCTGGAAATTACTCTTAGGCAAATATCAGCCAGATATTACAAACTGCCAAAGTATGCAAAGTCTCAAACAATAATGTTCCTCAAAACCCCAAGTACACCATAAAACAAACCACAAGACAAACTCAGTTAATTATCTAATCTCAAGGACAACTGGAGTATCCAAAATATCCACCAGCCACAAACAACTACTTACCTAATCTTTTTTTTTAAAAAAGACCCTTGCCTGAAATGCCAAGATAGGACAATATTTGGGTGGCTACCTGAGTCTGTGCTCCCCAAATTGCAATTCTAAGACCCCAAATGAATGTCTTTGTTGCCTTGCAGCTTGGTTTGTTATTTCTTGGTTGACATTACAATGCATGAATATGGTATAGGCCATTAATTTTTTAGGTCTCATTTTATTTATTGCAGTAACATTTTATAGCTTTCTGCATAGAGGTCTTGCACATCTTTTGTCAGATTTATTCTTAGAAATTTTTGAAGTTATTATAAATCGTATCTATTTTTATTTGCTTTTTTAATGCTAGCATATATGAATGCAAGTAGATTTGTTAATATTGACCTTGTATCTAGTAACTTTGTAATTTGGTTATAGGTTCTTTTGTAATTTCTACATACACAATCATTACATTTTTGAATAATGATGTTTTATTTCTTCCTTTCCAATAATTATACCATTTTTTCCTTCTTTCCTATTGCACTGGAAAACTTCGGTGTCCTTCAATATTGAATGTTGCATGGTAGTAAAAGACAATCCTTTTCTTGCTATAGTTCTCAAGAAGAAAGCTTTCAATTTCACCATTAAGTTGACATTTATGAAATGTTTTGTAAGTATCACATAGGTTAAGAAAGTTTCCTTGTAGTTCATGTTTGCCAGGAGTGTTTGTTTTCTAAAGTTATCAGTGAGTATTGGATTTTATCAAATATTTTTTTCTGCAACAATTGAGATGATATGTGTGGTAAATTGAATCATGTCCCCCACAAAGACATGTCCAAGTCCTAACCCCCAGTCGTGTGGGTGTGAACTCACGTGTAAATAGAATCCTCTATCTTCGGAGATTCTATTCAGAGGAAGCCAAACGGAAACAGGATGGGTCTTTTTTTTTTTTTATAAAGGGGCTTTATTAGGTTATAAATTTACAGTTCTAAGGCCATAGAAGTCTCCAAATGAAGGCATCAACAAGAGGATACCTTCACTGAAGAATGGTGGATGGCGTCTGAAACACCTGTCAGCTGGGAAGGCATGAGGCTGGCATCTGCTGGTCCTTTGCTCCTGAGTTGTGTTTCAAAATCGCTTTCTCCAAAATGTCTCTGGGCTTCTGTCTTCATTTCCCACTCTCAGCAACTGTCCATCCTTGCTTCTTTCTCCCAGGGCGTTTCCCTCTAAGCGTTTGGGAGTCCTCTCTTAGTTTCTCCAGGACAAACTCTGGGTTTCATCTCTTAACTTATCATCTCCAAATGTCCTTAACAGAATGGGTCTTAATCCAATGTGAAAGGAGTCCTTATAAACAAAGGAAGTTTGGACATGGAGGTAAGCCACAGGAGGAGACCGAGGAGAGAGACTGCCATGTGGTGGAGGAAGAGATGGATTGCCAGCAAGCCACCACCGGAATGCTACAGACTTTGAAAGCATGGCCTGCTGACACCTTGATTTTGGACTTCTAGCCTCTCAAACTGTAAGACAATAAATTGCTATTGTTTAAGCCAACCAGTCTGTGGTATTTTGTTATAGCAGACCTGGCAAAGTAAGACAATATGTGGTGTTTCTGTCTTTTATTCTGTTAATGTGATGAATTACATTGATTAATTTTTCAATAAGACCAAAATTGCATTTTTGGAATAATTCCAATTTGGTCATTTTGCTGGTTTGTATATATTATGTCACCCAGAAAAAGCCATATTCTTTAATACAATCTTGTAGGGGCAGATGTGTTAGTGTTGATTAGGTTGGAAACTTCAGAGTGAGTGTTTCCATGGAGATGTGACCCACCCAACTGTGAGTGACAGCTTTGATTAGGATGTGACCTCTTGATTGAATGTTTCCATGCAAATGTGGCCCTGCTCATTCAGGGTGGGTCTTGATTAGTTCACTGGAGTCCTATAAAAAGAACTCATAAACAGAGGGACCTCAGAGCAACTGAGAGTGACATTTTGAAGAGGAGCTGCCGCTAAGAGAGGATAAAAAGTCCCAAGAGCAACATTTTGGAGAACGCCATTTTGAAACACAACCTGGGAGCAAGCAGACGCCAGCCACATGCCTTCTGAGCTACAGGAGGTTTTCCGGATGCCATTGGCCATCCTCCGGTGAAGGTACCCTATTGTTGATGCCTTACCTTGGACACTTTATGACCTTAAGACTGTAACTGTGTAACCAAATAAGCCCCCTTTATAATAGACAATACATTTCTGGTGTTTTGCATTCCAGCAGCATTACCAAACCAGAACAGTCATAATATATTCTGTTTTTTACATATTGTTGGATTCTGTTTGAGGCACTAAAATATAAGCTTCGTAAAGGCAGGGTTTTTTGTCTATTTTATTCACTGCTGTATCCCTGTGGCATATTTGCTGAATGGATAAACGAATCCCTCAACATTGTGACACCCTCTTATCTCTTCTCTGCCTGTGAACGGACAGCCCTGAGCACCTGCAAGTCTGGGGGATGGGGGTGGGTATTTGTTCCTGGCTGCCACGAGTTACATCTCCCCAGGATTGGGTACTGTATTCACCCCACTTCTCCAGAGAGCAGAGACTCAGGTATTGTACATCTTTCTCTTTTGGTTTATCACAAAAGCAGCACTGCCTCCTTCCCCACATTTCTTTGTGTTGGGGCTCTTTACATTCTATATCCAGGATTTAGCAGAGCTGTGAGTCACTTCTCTCTGGTCTCCAAAGCAACCCAGAGATTTGTCACAGATGCTTAGAAGTCAGAGAAGGGGCAAGAAAAGAAGGCAGAGAGACTGTGCATCATTTTTTGTATCCCCTGAAGATATTGCCTAGAATCCCAAATTCTGGGAAGAACTCTAATTTATTTTGTGGAAGTCACCCCTGAAAGTGGTCTCTGAATAGACTAGAAGAATCAAGGCATATGTTTTTCATCAGGAAACATGAAACAAGGAGAACCAAGACCAAAGCATGTTGTCAGAGAATAAATAGGTACTTCCCTGATTTCCTTCACCTAAAGCATAAGAAATGACTCCCAATATTAAGCACTTAATTTCCAAACATTTTAAAGTCTATTAAAAAAAACTCATTTTTTAATGGTCAATGTACCATGAAATTAACAAGGAATTTTGGAACAAAAAGGCCGTGAGCTATATTATGGTTTCTTTACAGGTGATAACTGTGATTCTAGTTGTAAAAAACTGAAGCCATGAACGAAAAACTTGACCTTAACTTGGCTTACAAGCTTACAGAGCACTTTCTGGCTTGACTTCTGCCCATCTCTCTATTCTTTTCCTTGAATTTTTGCCTTAGGTATTTTGTAATTCATTGAAATTCTCTCATAAGCCAGGTTTTTTCCTGACTCTAGATGTATACAATGCATGCACATACACACATAAACATACACATACACACATACCCTCTGCCTCGGAACACTCTTTCCTATCAGCTTCTTTGTCTGGTTAACTTCTCAGCCCTTTGGAGGTCTAAAATATCACTTCCTCTTTTATAAAGGGCTTATTTGGTTACACAGTTACAGTCTTTAGGCCATAAAGTGTCCAAGGTAAGGCATCAACAATCGGGTACCTTCACTGGAAGATGGGCAGTGGCATCCGGAAAACCTCTGTTAGCTGGGAAGGCACTCCCTGACAAGCACCTACCCACACCCGTAGGATAAGTGCTCCTGTGATGCACTTTTATAGCACCTTGATTTTTTCCTATTATATCACTCATCAAATTTCTTTTATTCACTTGCCTTTGCTTGAGTCTGTAAACTCTTAGAAGGCAGTGACCATGCTATCCTGCCCACTGTGGAATCCTTAGGCCCTGGAGTAGTACCTAGCACACAGCAGAGGCTCAATAAATGTTTATTGAGTGAATGAATGGTTGTTTAAAATCTTAAGCTGAATTATCATAATGTCAAGTAATAAAATACATATGTAACATAAATTATAATATTTAAAAATATATAATATATAGTATATAATAAAGTGAATTATTGGTGTTAACCGTGTACCTTTCTAAGCTGACTTAGAGCTGACAGTAGGGGCCTGGTCTCTGTAGCCTGAGGAACTCCTGGGAATGTAATTTTCACCCACATAAGGAGAGGGGATTTACTACTAGGAGCTCCTGCCCAGAGCCCATTGAGAGGAAGACTGCCTGGGTCTGACTCCTCATTCCATTACTTACTTGCCATGTGACCTGAGACGTGTGACAATTTTTGTACGCCTTGGCTTTCTCATCTATTAAATAGATACTATTAGCGTCTCTCATAGGATTGTTGCTGAAGGACTAAAGAATGGGGAAGAGGGTCCCTTGGGGAGGGGATATTCAGTTCTCTGATAAAGAGGTTGTAGGTACACCACTGAGAGGCTGAGGTTTCAGTCACCTCATCTGAAAATAGGGTGGGGAATACTGAATTCTCTGCAGGCAAAGACAGATACTGAGCTCCAAAGAAGAGAAGGGTATACCTATTCAAGGAGGCCCGGTTAAATGGTTTCCAGTTTAACACTGAAAGATAACATGTAAAAAGGGGAACTCCTCAAAAGTATGAACTTCCTTGCTTAACATCTTCAGTAAACTATTTTGAAAGAGCCATAGCTATAAGCATATCAGAGGATCAAACTACAGGCTTTCCCTGCCAATATCAGATTAATTAAAGAACAATGGTTGCATGAGGAGATGGGAGAACACAATGGAAAGCTGTGGAATGCATTAGTGAGGCCAACACTTTAGGTTGGCTAATCTAATTCCCATTCCCAATCCCCTTCTTGTTAGCTACCTTTTGACTGACAGTGGCCCTATGATTTGGCTCCATCTAATGAGATATTAGGGAAAGTCTACTTGCTGGGGCCTCTGGGAAACTTGCTTTCCTGATAAAAAGGAGAAAGGGGTAGCATGATACATTTTGCTGTTTGTTCTTCCCCTTTCCTGATAAAAAGGACGCATTATCATTTTCCTGATAAAAAGGACGCATTTTCCCCTTTCTTCTTCTCCCTTGTCACTGCCTAGAACATGGAAAGATGTGATATCTCAAAGTGTAGCAGCCATTTTGCAACCATAAGGCAAGAAGCATTAGACAAATGCCTGCAAGCTAAGGATGGCAGAAGGAAAAGATAGAAAAGCCTGGGTCCCTGATGGCATCATGGAGGTATTGCATCAGCCCCGAACTGCCCACTTCTGCACTTTTTGCTGTATGAGACAAATTAAGTCCTTTTAGGAAAGTGTTAGTTGGGTTTTCTCGCCATCTTATGGATTCCTAATAAATATAGCATGCAGCCCAAAGCTTTACACCATGTGAACCTCAATCACAATACTTACCATGGTATTTTAAAACCACTAGTTTTCTTTCTTTTTAACTAGACCATGAGTTCCTTGATGTGAGGGACCCAAGCTTATTTATTTCTATATCTGCAGCATATAATAGGTCCTTAGTAAATATTTGATGAATATTTACTCTATTTCATTTGATATATCATGATTAGAGTTGCAAATCAGGAACCAGGGCTAAGGCGAGATTTCTCTAGTTTTCTGGTCCAGCCAGAAGGGTGGTGCTCCTATTAAGATTCCAGGGTACCTCAAGAGAAACAGAGGCTCGCTGAGTCACCAAATGAAGTTTCATGGCTTCTCTTATTTCCAGATGCATTATAACAAAAACAAATAAATTATGCTAATAGAAAATTCCAAACAATGAAAATTTATGGTCTCAGACACAGAAATAACCTTAGTAAGGGAAGGAGTGATAGGAATAAAAACCAGAAAAGGATAGAATAATTTTCCTCTTCTTATTAAAGTGGCTGCTCATTCAGGAAATGGGCCTTTATTTTACCAGAAAAATCTAGGCATTTGTATTTTAAACAGTCTGGAGCCATGTGATTGATTAAGAAATGCTTGCTCTTGACCTTCTTGGCTTCCTTTGGAAAGTGTTCAGCTGACTGTCTCACCTCACAGATGTCTTGCAAAAAAGGGTTTTTATTCCTCAGGACTCTGTCTTTCCCATGTGCCTTCTCCCTTGCCAGGGGCTGATTTCATTTCCTCCGGCATCTTGAGGCTCCTGAGCCAACTAACCCAGAGCCTTTCTATCATTTGCTTTTCAGCTGCCTATTTCTCTATGCATTTTCTATTTTAAAATGCTTATGTAACAACTTTGGGTCCACTGAGGTGACCCCTTGAGATTTTAATCAGATTGGCTCAAACACACATTTCATGTCCTGTGGAAAATCTAATCTTCTCGAGATGTCTACCTACTTCCCAGAGGCTTACTGCAGGCTTCACAGACATCTCTTGCTACCACTTTCTACTGCTGATGCATGTGTGCTTTCCACTCTGTACTTGTGGGACTCAGTCCTGTTACTTAATTTGTATTTTTCTTTTGAATAAACCAACTGATTTATAGTATAAATGCAATTTCTTCCTTCTAATTAACATATACAACTTCTTTAATGGACGTGTACTGAGCCCCTATTCTGTGCCCTGCATTGTACTGAGTGATGGGAGGAACCACGACAAGAGAGTCACAGACCCTATCCTTATAGGGTGGCAGTCAGGTCAATGAGAATAGAGTGCTGGGGCGGCAGTGCTGTGGGAGGGACTGAACAGTGAGCCATAGCAGTCAGGGACACTACGTGTGCACTATGGGGTCCTATGACTGCGAAATACCGTCTTAGGTTTCTTACGCTTGATCAAACAACTCAACTGAGTTTCTGCCTCACTCAGTTTCACTATTTCTTATAAATTGGCTGTCTTTACTATCGCATTCCTGCTTAGAAGCGTATTCCTGCTTAACTGGATCAACACTGGAAAACAAATCCCTGTATATTAGTCCCTGCAAAAATCACTCACATTGATGACAAGTTGGTTAGTATGGGATGTACCCATCTCTCTCCCAAAAGAAAAATGCTACTATGATGAGGAATACAAACAACTTGGTTCTTTTAAATATTGTAAGAATTATTAATTCTTTTTCTAGTTTTTATTCAAGAGCAAATGACCAGATTTTTTTCTTATGATTCTTGCCATTTTCAGATAATTGTCTTTCTGTGTTGATCATATTCAATGATCACTTCCTTTGTGAAACATCTTTTGCATTTAAAGTGTGCTTTAGGGCCCTCTAGTGGCTTCTAGAATATGAAATACCAAAAATTGCCATTAAACAGAACAGAATTAAAAAACAAAATATTCTTTCTTTACATAACTAATATCAACTCTTGGAAGCTTTAGAGACAGATATTGGAAAATGTTGATAGCTCTTATATATTCTTTCTCTTTTTCCAAATTGAAGTTTGTTATCATATTTGCATTCCCATCATAGCTATATAGGGACATAGCTCTTTGCTTAAGAAAAGAGTTACCTTACAACCTAAAGATCTAATATTTTTATACCTAGAAGTTACATGCTCCATTAGTGCAACAACACATTCAAAGGCCCAGATTACCTTTTAAACTGGCTCATTCAGATAATGTGTACACTTTGAGTTAAAGACCCATGTAAATTTTTGGATTTTTGAGGGCTGATGGAATTCTGGCATCTTGTGGCTTGGTTACAGAGTTTAATCTATATGGACAACTCGGAGAATTTTCTGGCACCAACTTTTGTGCCTTTGTATAATATCTATTCTGGTTTGCTAATGCTGCCATTATGCAAAATACCAGAAATAGATTGGCTTTTATAAAGGAGGCTTATTTGGTTACAAATTTATAGCCCTAAGGCCATAAAAGTGCCAACAAGAGGATACCTTCACCGAAGAATGGCCGATGGTTTCTGGAAACCTCTTTCAGCTGGGAAGGCATATGGCTGGCATCTGCTGGTCCTGGATTGTGTTTTAGCTCCTCTCTCAGCTCCTGTGCATCCTTAGCTTGGCATCTCCAAATGTTCTTTTCTCTGCAACTCCAAGCATCTCTGAGCATCTCTATCAGCTCCTAAGCATCTCTCAAAAGTCTCTCTCAACTGCTCTTGGGGCATTTTGTCCTCTCTTAGCTCTCTGGAGCAAAATCTGGGCTAGCATCTCAAAGCGTCAGGAAGTGTCTCTCCCAAAGTCTCTCTCAGCTGCTCTTTTTGTGAGCTCCCTTTAAAGGACTCCAGTAAACTAATCAAGACCTACCCTGAATGGGTGGGGTCAAATCTCCATAGAAACACTCAGTCAAGAGGTCACACCCTAATCAAAAGGATTAGTAACTCTGCCCCCATGAGATTGCATTAAAGAATATTGTTTTTTGGGGTACATAATATATCCAAACTGGCACAATATCCTATTTGAAAGAAATCAGTGTAGGGGCAGCTTCACATTTAAGTAGAATCTAATGATTTGAAGGTGTAGTTACAGACTTCTTTCAATGTAAGCTTCCAGAGCTGTGTCAGAAGTTGGCTCCCCAGATATCACCAGCACAACCTATTGATAAGACATAGTTGAGTTTATTGTTTACCGTGGGAAGGGAGAACACCACCTCCCAAAGTTTTGGCCTTGTCTAGGAGTCAGGGAAGGAAGGGTCAGAATTTATTGAGAATTAGAAGTGTATCTTAAGATAGGTATTTCAAAGTGGGGGCTTGATTAAAATTGGGTAAGCATCTTGTCATAAGAATGCAGGGTTGCTGGAAACAACAAAGTGAGGGATTCAAAGAACCTTAAGTACAAACTGCCTATGTTTTCTATCAAAGACACAATGGGTCTTTTGGGAAGTGCCTGTAATGAACAATCAAGTCTTTTGTCTGGGCAGAAGACTACTGGAAAAATAAAGTCATGTTAATGAAGACAGAGGAATAGCATTAAGTTGTGTTAATGTAGACAGTAAAGGATGGTTTTGTTTCTCAATGACCAGGCTGAGGGTGAGGGTGGATGTTTCATTCTCAAAAGCCTTCCACACTTCACATACATTCAAGGGGTTGAAGCAGTGTTCCCTGTTAAAAATACAGATACTGAGAAGAAAGACACTACTAGTGTGTTTCATTCTTTAGAGGTGACTATGCTTTGGGATTGCTTCCCCTCAGGTTATTTAAATGAAAGCAGTTCTCTGAAGGAATAGACACAGTTCTGATAAGGTTTGAAAGGTAAAAGGTAGAGAAAAAATCTTGACAGAATATTGGGAGGCAGGAAGGTAGGACATAACAATTCAGAATTATGGGACTGCCAGGCAGAGCACAATGGACTACCAAGCCCAGTGCCTTGTGCATCCTATAAGAATGTTATAAAGGGGAAGTAAGCAGAAGAAGAAATCTTTATGGCAGTTTGGATAAGGGTCAACCCTCATCCTCTTCCTGATTCAGAGTTCAGTGTTCTGTCCTTCAGTACTCAGTGGTAGAAGGAGAAGGACTCTTCCTGACTTCTAATCCATAGCTTCATTCTTGCCCAAGAGTCCCATTACTGAAGTTAACCTGCTATTTCCAGTCTTAGGTAAGCTTGTGTTTTGAGAGAGGAAGGAAGCAAGGATTAGAATATTTGGTGACAGTAAAGTTGGGAGGAAATGGCATAGAGAGGTGTAGAATGTAGTTAGTCCCCTGAAGCAACTAATAAACAACCAGGAACAACTAGTAAATAATCTGGAACAACTGCTGGGGGAGAACTGTGACTGTCCACACATCGTACACCAACCTAGATTGGGTGGAATGGCTAAGATCGCAGCACAAAAACTGTAAGTAAAAATTTTGTAAACGTGCTGGAAGCCCCATCCCCCCACAGCAGGCCAAGCTGCAGGACCTCACTGTGGGAGAAAGCAGCATTCCTAGAGCGAGCAAATATAGGGCAACCTAGCTCCAACTGGGGTTTTAATTAACAAAGGTGAACTGCTGAATACAAGCTACAAACAGACAAATGCCTAACAAGCAGCAAGGTAAGCTGAGGTTGCTACCAGTGGAGAGGAGGTGGAGCTGACAGAAAAAAAAATTAAAAGAAAATACAGAGGCTTTTAGAGATGACTGAACTTAGAGAGTCAGAAAACGCCTGTGTCCCAGAAAAGGGAGCCCAGGAGACCGGGTTCTCTCTCTGACTGATGGGCAAAACTGGGGGGCCATGGACTGGCTCTGAAAAGGGGCTTTCTTTCCCTTTTTCACTCTCTCAACCTGAGTGGCTCAGTAGAGAAAGCCTCAGGCATTTTCAGTTTGCAGTGCTCTGACCCAGACTGGGGTGGAGTTAATAGAGTCAGAGAGACAAAGGAGTAATTCAAATGCAGACAATAACTCCCTAGGGGGTGTATCCTCGCTAAGAGGAAGGAGGTGGGGCCTAGCTCTAGTGCCTGCCCTCCCTTCAGAACTCAGACTCCAGGGCCTGGGGGAAAACAGTCAAAACAGAAACAACCTTAGCTGAGAATTAAAGGGACCACACCTCTTTACACCAGTTGGGAGCGACAGGCTGACAGGCACCATCTGCTGGGCATGTTAGGAAAAGCACAGCAGCTAGAAGCCTCACTGGAAAGTCTGTCAATATTCTAAGACACACCTCAGGGAAACAACACTGAATATAGCCCCATTCTGAGACCTGAACCCGTGCTCATATGGGAAAATCTGATTGGGGTAACCAAGGAAACCAGATGCCTAGACAACAGAAAACTACAAGTTACACTAGAAAAAATGAAGATATGGCCCAGTCAAAGAAACAAACTTATACCTCAATTGAGATACAGTTGAGATATTGTTTCACTTTAATGAAACAATCAATTAAAGATTTTCAAAGAAATATGCTAAATCAATTCAAAAACCAAATCAACAAGTTCAGGAAAGATATGGCAAAAGAGACGAAGGATATAAAGAAAATACTGGGTGAACATAAGATAGAAATCAAAAGTTCAAAAAAACAACTGGCAGAATCTATGGAAATGAAAGACACAACACAAGAGATGAAAAACTCAGTGGAGACATACAACAGCAGATTTCAAGAGGCAGAAGAAAACATTTAGGAACTGGAGAACAAGACACCTGAAACCCTATACACAAAAGAACAGACAGGGAAAAGAATGGAAAAATATGAGCAACATCTCAGGGAATTGAATTACAACATGAAACACATGAATGTACATGTCATGGGTGTCTCAGAAGGAGAAGAGAAGGGAAAAGGGGCAGAAGCAATAATAGAAGAAATAGTCAATGAAAATTTCCCATCTCTTATGAAAGACATAAAATTACAGATCCAAGAAGCACAAAGTACCCCAAACAGAATAGATCTGAATAGACCTATGCCAAGACACTTAGCACTCAGATTATCAAATGTCAAAGACAAAGAGAGAATCCTGAAAGCAGCAAGAGAAAAGAGATCCATCACATAAAAAGGAAGCTTGATAAGACTATGTGCGGATTTCTCAGTAGAAACCATGCAGGCAAGAAGGAAGTGGTGTGAAATATTTAAGATACTGAAAGAGAAAAACCACCAACCAAGAATCCTATATCAGGAAAAACTGTCCTTCAAATATGAGGAAGAGTTTAAAATATTCTCTGACAAGCAGACAATGAGAGAATTTGTAAAAAAGATACCTGCTCTATAGGAAATACTAAAGGAAGCACTACAGACAGATAGGAAAAGACAGGAGTGAGAGGTTTGGCACACAATTTTGGGTGATGGTAGCACAACAGTGTAAGTACACTGAGCAAAGATGACTGTGAGTATGGTTGAAAGAGGAAGGTTAGGAACATGTGGGACACCAGAAAAAAAGAGGAAAGATCTAAAGACTGGGACTGTATAACTCAGTGAAACCTAGAGTGCTCAACAATTGCGATAAAATGCACAAATATGTTTTTACATGAGGGAGAACAAATAAATGTCAACGTTGCAAGGTGTTAAAAATGGGGTGGTATTGGGGAAAAAATACAACCAGTGCAAACCAGAGACTATAGTTAACAGAAACATTATGCTCCCTTTAATATAGCAAAGGCAATATACCAAAGCTAAATGCCTATAAGAGTGGGACATAAGGAAGGGGTGTGGAACTCTTGGTATTGGTGATGTTGTCTGACTCTTTTATTGTACTTTAGTTTAATTCTGTCTTTCTTTTTGTTGCTTTTCAGCTGTCATTTCTTTCTTTCTTTTCTTTTTTTTGTCTCCCTACCTTCTTTGACTCTTCCTCCTTCTTTGTGAAAGAAATGTAGATACCCTTATATAGATAGTGGTGATGGTGGTGAATACATAAATACGTGATTATACAGGGAACCATTGATTGTTTACTTAAGATGGAATGTATGGTTGGTATTCTAGATTGCTAATGCTGCCAGAAAGCAAAACACCAGAGATGGATTGGCTTTTATAAAAGGCGGTTTATCTGGTTACACAGTTACAGTCTTAAGGCCATAAAGCGTCCAAGGTAACACATCAGCAATCTGGTACCTTCACTGGAGGATGGCCAATGGTGTCCAGAAAACCTCTGTTAGCTGGGAAGGCACATGGCTGGTGTCTGCTCCAAGTTCTGGTTTTAAAATGGCTTTCTCTCAGGACGTTCGTCTCTAGGCTGCAGTTCCTCAAAAATTTCACTCTTAGTTGCACTTGGGATGTTTGTCCTCTCTCAGCTTCTCTGGAGCAAGAGTCTGCTTCCAACGGCTGTCTTCAAAATGTCTCTCATCTGCAGCTCCTGTGCTTTCTTCAAAGTGTCCCTCTTGGCTGTAGCAGCTTGCTCCTTCTGTCTGATCTTATATAGTGCTCCAGTAATTTAATTCAGACCCACCCCGAATGGGTGGGCCAACACGTCCATGGAAATTATCCAATCAGAGACATCACCCACAGTTGGGTGGGGCACATCTCCATGGAAACATTCAAAGAATTACAATCTAATTAACACTGATAGTTCTGACCACACAAGATTACATCAAAGATAATGGTGTTTGGGGGGACATAATACATTCAGACTGGCACAGTTGGTGAACAAAACTGTTGTAAAAAAAAAACAGGTTGATAAAGAAAACTTGAAGGCACTACATTCAGTGAAATAAGTCAGACACAAAAGGACAAATATTGTATGGTCTCACTGATATGAACTAATTATAATATGTAAACTCATAGACATGAAATACAGGTTACCAGGATATAGAACAAGGCTAAAGAATGGGAAGCTGTTGCTTATTATGAACAGAATGTTTAAGTAGGTTGAACTTGAGTGTTTGGAAATGGACAGAGGTGACAGTAGCATGTTATTGTGAGAATGACTAACAGTGCTGAATGGTGTGTGAATGTGGTGGAAAAGGGAAGCTTAGAGTCAAGTATGTCACCAGAAGGAAAGCTGGAGGTTAAAAGATGGGAATGTATAAAACAGTGAATCTTGTGTGGACAATGTCTGTGATTAACTACAAATATCAGAAATTTCTTTCATGAACTAGAACAAATGTATGACACTAGAACTAGAAGCTAATAATAGCGGGGCATATAAGGAAAAAATATACCTATTACAAACTATGTACTACAGTTAGTAGTATTTTAACATTCTTTCATCAACAGTAACAAATGTACTATATCAATACTATGAGTCAATAACGGAGGGGGCGGGGATTAGCGGTATGGAAAGATTTGTTTTCTTTTTTGTTTTTATTTCTCTTCTGGAGTAATGAAAATGCTCTAAAAATTGAAAAAAAATTAGTTGTGGTAATGGATACACAACTGTGTGATGGTACCATGGGCAATTGATTGTGCACTTTGGATGACTGCATGGTATGTGAACAATCTCAATAAAATGCATTTAAAAAAAAAGTTGGAGGGGAGTAGGTGAAAGTAGGGGAGCCAGTTGTGGTGAACGCAGCTCCATTTCCCCTTGTTTGGGAAGGACAGCCTCAGGTTCAGGCCCTCAGGATGGCTTGGCATTAGCAGGCCACTTGGCTGCAGGACCAGGGGTGGTAGGTTGCAGGAGGCTATCCGGCCTATTCCAAATGCAATTATGAGTAGTCATTGTATTTGTGTATGTTTTAAAGGCATTAATTTATGAAACATAAACATTTAAAATATATATCACAATTTTGTAACATTGTTTTGTCATTTTTTTGCTTTTTAATATACAAGAGCATCAGTATGATATGAATGGTCTGTACCTCTAAATCTCAGAGAGGCCCTGTGGGGACAGTTTCTGGAAGATGCTCATCAATCATCTGGATTCCAAAGAACCTAAACACATGAGTATTAGCCAATTTTCTAACCCCTTCCCATAATCCTGTCCCCTAACCCATACATGAACAAACTAACCATATGGTGTAGTGGGAGGAATCCGACTTTGAGGTCAAACAGACATGGGTTCGAATCTCAGAATTGCCACTTTATTTTGCCAAGTGATCTTGGGCAAGATACTTAATTTAGCCTCAATTTCCTCATCAATAAAATGGGAATACTATTACCTACCTTTCCAGGTATATTGTGAGAATGAGAGAGCGTATAATACCCAAAACCGTTCTGACATATAGTAGGCACTCACTGAATAACTATTGAATGTGGAATAAATAAAGCACCATAATGAGTAGTTAGAAGGGAAGAAGATGATGGTCATTCCTTATTCAACAATTATTTAGGGAGAATCTCTTGTACGCTGGGCATGCTTCTGTGTTTTAAGGACATGGCAGTGAATGAAACAGACTAATTCCTTTTCCCTATTGGGTTTATATTCTAGTGGGAGAGCCGATCAATAAACTAATTTTGAAAAGTAGTTAATATTTATTGAGAACTTACTATGCGCGAGGCCCTGTTTTAAGTATATTTTCTCCTTTAATCTTCACATTAACTCTCTGAGGTAGGTATTTTATTATCCTCAAATGTTATCTCCAGAAAATAGGCACAAAGGGATGCAAAGTTATTAACTTTGCTCAAAATCACACAGTAAGTGTCAAACTGAGATTCAGAACTCCAGAGTTTTATTTCAAAGTGCTTTGTATGTCCTCCTTTTATATAAAGAAAGTATTTGAAAAGTTTATTAAAAAGGCAGGTAATGACTATGCTCTGAATAGAAAATAAAGCAGCAGAAGGAAAGTGCCAGTGGGTGAGTAGGTGGAGGTGTTGGGTGAGTGGTCAGGGACAGGACCCCTAACCTAGAGAGATGGTATGTGCTAAGACCTGAATGCAGTGAAGAAGTGAGCCTTGAGGGTATCTGGGTGAAGTGTTCCTGCAGAAAGAGCATCTGATGCTTAGGATGACCATCACCCTTGTGCTTATCCAATGGGCCACAGTGTGCTTGTTCAAGGAACATCAAGGAGGGTTGTGTAGCAAAGCGGAGTGAGCATGAGAAATGGAGAGGTAGCCAGGGAACAAATCACTTACTTCCAGACCAGAGTTATGACTTTGGATTTCTTGTGTCAAGTAAAAAATTCAGACTTGGTAAGGAGACACTACTTGAAAGGATGATTGCCAAGGGGGAAAGTGGCTGTTACAATGGAGAGAGAGGATTACAGCAATAAGGATCATATTCTAACCATAAGGTCCACAAGTGTCTCAAGAGTTAGGCCAAAGTGGCAACAGTGCCAGGCAGAAGCCCGTTCCACGTTTGGGACTGTCACCGGGAAAGAATTCAGAGATGAGAGGGGCCAGTAGAAATAGGTGGTAAAGTTTATTAAAGAAAAAGACAAAGAAGACACGTTAAAGAGATAATGTGGGCATCTTCTAGGGAGAAGTATGCCCTGAGTAGGACTGGGCTGCCTTCTTATATACGAAAATTTTACTGTGATCTTATCTCAGCCTTTGAGCACCTGGTGTCTTCTTTGTTCTAGGAGATAGATACTATGGTGATCAGAACTTGTGACCTGCCCTTGCGTATCTAAAATTTACTTTGGGCAGATGACTCCATGCTTTTTGTCATTAACTGAGAATTTGCTTTGGGCCCATGATTTTAAAAGGGTTTATGATTTGGGGAGGCTTCAGAGCTTTAGTGGGAATTTTGGCTCCATGAAGTCTGCAGATGAAGCTTTGCAGGTTTGCACTAACTCTTTTAGAAGACCAGGGACCACAGCCTCAATGCCTTATTCTCTCCTGTCTCAGAAGAGTTGTTCTTTTACAGAGAGGAAAGAACTGTTTTTAGGCAAGTGGGATGAAAGACTGGTAGATCTGAGAATATTCATGCTATTTTCTGGGAGGTGCCCTCAAAGTTCAGGGGGCTGGAGGAAGGAGAGACGCTTAACCAATGTTTGGTTAATAAGCATTTTGTTTGGCTTGATCACTGGGACAACAGTTCAGCTAACCTTTATGAGACAAAGAATGGGAGTGCAGAGGGTCTGTTTCCAGCCTTGTCAGAGGCAAACAAAGTGGGGATCCGTGAGCCTTACCTAAGTCACATGTGTGTGTGTGGAAGGGGGGGTGGCAGTTCTTTGAAGTAAGCTGGGTTGCAGAATGCAAAGGGTAGGGGGATTTCTTAATCTTTGCTGTTTTCCAGGGCCACAGGACTTGAGTAAGATTTAACATTGTCACTTGTGAGTGTGATAGAATGCTACTGGAGCATCCAGAGGAGAGGGATAATGTGATCTAAGTTTTTATAGGGAGCATTCTGGATGCTGAGTGGAGGATAGACTTGAGGGCGTATAAGGTTAAACGCTAAATAAGCCTCTCCCCAGTCTCACAACCTCAGAGCATTTCCTCAAGGACCTGAGAGCAATCTCTTTGAAATGTAATCATCAAGGAAGCTAGCGCCCTATTGCCAAGTTTACTGGAAGAAGATGAACCTAGCTGCAGCTGTCATCTGACTCCCAATTGCAAAACCTATCTCCAGTCATGAAGATACAAGAAAATTAGCAATTTTATCTTGAAAACATGAATGTAATGGGTTGAATCCACTTAGCCATATAAAAGTGTAAGATTTCTTTGTTTTTGCAATCTCTTTAGCAGGCTGTGAGGTGTATCACATTCTTCTGGTTTAATGCTTATTCAGTAGTAAAACTGTTTTCTTTCTCATCTACCTTTGTGAAGAAGTTTTCCTGGATTGAGAAGAGATTTTGTTTTAAACTATAATTCCGAAATAGGGGCAAGAATAAAAGTGGAGGGCCCAGTTAGGAGCTTATTACAGAGTCCAGGTGAGATATTTTGTATTGAAATGATATTTATGATCTTGAATCCCAGAAACATTATCAGTTACACTATTTTTCTCTAGTGCTTCTCTCTCTTTTTTTTTTTTTTTCATTAAATTCAGTTTTATTGAAATACATTCGCACACCATACAATCATCCATGGTATACAATCCACTGTCCACAGTATGATAACATAGTTATGCGTTCATCACCACAATCTATCTCTGAACATTTTCCTTACATCAGAAAGAACCAGAACAAGAATAAAAAATAAAAGTGAAAAAAAGAACACCCAAATCATCCCCCCATCCCACCCCATTTGTCCTTTAGTTTTTATCCCCATTTTTCTACTCATCCATACACTAGATAAAGGGGGTGTGATCCACAAGGTCTTCACAATCACACTGTCACCCCTTGTAATCTACATTATTATATGATTGTCTTCAGGAGTCCAGACTGCTGGGTTGGAGTTTGGTAGTTTCAGGTATTTACTTCTAGCTATTCTAATACATTAAAACCTAAGAGGTGTTATCTATATAGTGCATAAAAATGTCCACCAGAGTGACCTCTCGACTCCATTTGAAATCTCTCAGTCACTGAAACCATTTCGTCTCATTTTGCATCCCCCTTTTGGTCAAGAAGATACTCTCAGTCCCACGATGCCGGGTCCACATTCATCCCCGGGAGTCATATTCTGCATTGCCAGAGAGATTTACAACCCTGGGAGTCGGGTCCCACGTAGGGGGGAGGGCAGCAAGTTCACCTGTCGAGATGGCTCAGTTAGAGAGAGAGAGGGCCACATCTGAGCAACAAAGAGGTACTCAGGGGGAGACTCTAAGGCACAACTACATGCAAGTTTAGACTCTCCTTTGCGGTAACGAGCTTCATAAGGGCAAGTCCCATGATTGAGGACTCAGCACATCAAACCGCCAGTTCCAATGTTTGTGACAACATCAACACCAGTCCAGGTGAGGAAGTCCAACACATCCGCACCTTCCCCCAGATCCTCAGGGCTGGGGATGGGGAGGCTGTAAATATATTTTTTATTATCTGCCCAAATTACTCTGGGATGTGTCACTATTTCACTCCAGCCTATACTAACCTACCGTATCTCACTTCCTATTCAAAGTTCCATGCAATTGTGGTGTTTGAACAAATCGACTGTAGAGTTGTACCGTTTAGAAAATTTAGATCCTGTACCAAACAGATATCTCTTCCCTTGGTCTCACACGGAAGTTGAAGTTTTAAAACACAATCAGTTTCAACCTTTACCCTTTGGCCTGGCTTGCCCTGGTCTTAACCAGACCTGCTTCATTCATATCATCTAGTGCTTCTCTTAAAGTACATGTAGTCAGCTACAAGTCAGAACTTTATCTTAAACAAAAAAGGACTTTAAAAGAGAAGAAAGGCAAATATATAAATTATGTTCAACCTGTTAATTAAAATAACCCTGGCAAAAGTGTAAAGATGAGACAGGACAAAACATCTGCTATGCTTTGTGGTTGACCCCAATATAAGTCAATCGTCATATGTTTTTATTTCTGGAAATAGCCTCATTAAGAAAATGCTTATAAGAAGATTAGGGCCTACATTGTAAGCTCTTACAGTGGTCTCATTTGTTTCTGAGCTTTGTTATTTCTAAATTCTGAGATGCTTTGCTCTTTGTGTACAGTCTGGTAGCTCCCTAGAACTTTGGGTGTCTGTGTGACACCTGAGATTCAAAGTTAAAGTTCTCCAGTTCTAAGATACTAGAAGCAGCATTAATTCTAAAAAACAATTCCATACAATAACTGTTAAGGAGGCTAAAGAAAGAATCAGACTTCAATTAAAGAAGTGAATGGTGCTGATCTACTTAAGAACCAAAGTGAATTAGAGTACAGGGTAAAGAGTGATATTAACTGTATTTAAAATTTTTAATTTCTATGAGAGACCAAAAAAGAAAGATTTATTTTGTTCAAAAATTAAAAGTTCCTATAGCACACTAGCTGACTTAACCTGTCTGGTCAGTTTATTTGAACAACTTAACTCAACTTTATTTGACATGGACCCTGTGCTGGTTTGGATGTATTATGTCTCCCAAAATGCCATTATCTTTGATGTAATCTTGTGTGAGCAGATGTATCAGTATTAATCAGATAGTAATTCTTTGAGTGTTTCCGTGGAGATGCGCCCCACCCAACTGTGGGTGATGACTCTGATTGGTTAGTTTCTGTGGAGGTGTGGCCCTGCCCATTCAGCATAGGCCTTGATTAGTTTACTAGAGCACTGTATAAGCTCAGATAGAAGGACAAGCTTGCTATAGCCAAGAGGGACACTTTGAAGAATGCTCAGGAGCTGAGAGAGTTGCTGCAGATGAGAGAGCGTTTGAAGACGATCGCTGAAAGCAGACTCTTGCTCCAGAGAAGCTAAGAGAGGAAAAATGCCCCAGGAGCAACTAAGAGTGACATTTTTGAGGAACTACAGCCTAGAGAGGAATGTCCTGGGAGAAGGCCATTTTGAAACCAGAACTCTGGAGCAGACACAAGCCATGTGCCTTCTCAGCTAACAGAGGTTTTCCGGACACCATTGGCCATCCTCCAGTGAAAGTACCCAATTGTTTATGACTTACCTTGGACACTTTATGGCCTTAAGACTGTAACTTTGTAACCAAATAAACCCCCTTTGTAAAAGCCGATCCATTTCTGGTGTTTTGCATTCTGGCAGCATTAGCAAACTAGAACAGATCCTAAAATAAGAAATGATATCTAAGTATTCTTTACAGGTTAATGTAATACCCTGGTGTATTTCAGAATATTTTGGGCATAAAATGAAAACGAATTTGCAAGGTCCCTTGAGGGACTGGGGAAAAAAACATGAAATTATTAAACTTCCCCATCTGGGGAATTCCTGCTATTCTCTCAAGCAATAGGGGCTCCTAATTTACTGAAACTAATTAAAGAACTTTGGAAAGTCTAAATCTAAGATGTATTTCTTTTTGAAAAACATTGATCATCCCCATTTAAACTTGTGACAGGGAGACCTATAAAAATAAACTCTAAAATATATGAACCCTGCTAATAAAAGGATATGTACTAATAAGCCAAGTCCTCAGTCTTGAAGCTTGTACTTACAAAACTTATTTCTGTAATGATGCAATGCCTAAGAGTCACCCTGTGGCACTCGCTGTATCCATGGAGAGAGGCTGAGGTGACAGCTCCAGCTGGAGGCACCCGGGCAGCCAAGAGGTCGGCTTAATTAGTCTGGGCCACTATCGGGCTGTGAACAAAAGGAAGCTGCAGCCCACCCGGGCTGCCCTCACCCTGACACCTTCAGTAGTAAACAAGATTAAACAGCTTCTTAAAGCTAAGCCTGAACATGTAGATGTGAAAGTTGGTGGGAGCCAGGGGTTGTGATGGCCTTTCTTATACTCTAGATTACACGAAGACAAAAGGAGATTCTGATGAAGAAGTTGTTGAAGATGGAGTCAGAGTTTTCATCAAAAAGAAAGCACAGCTGACACTTTTAGGACAGAAATGGATGATGCAGAAGATGAATTATCCAGTGAGTTTGTGTTCAATAACCAAAAACATCAAAGGAACTTGTGGCTGTGGAGAAAGTTTTAATATTTGACACCCCAGGACTCCTCCTTCTGATGTAGGCTCCAGGAATGCTCCTGGAAGACTTTGGGCCTGCTAGAGAAATAATGTGACTGTCACATTCTCAAGTTTCTAATGTATGGCTGCCTTATGAGGAAATAAAGTAATACATTTTGAAAATGAGGGCCAGTGTGTTGAATTCAAGAAGTAATATTTGTATTCTTTTTAGAGAATGAAAAATGAGAATCCATTACTCTCTTTGGATTATTTTTCTGTTCTGTAAAGAAAAAGAAAAATTCCACCCTGCACTTAACTCTCTTGCATCCTTTCTATGAGAAGCGAGTTCATTGAAGTTGCCTTAGTGGTAGGATTTCAGGTAGATCTCTATCAAATGGCTTGAATTGTGCAACTCCCTCGGCATTTTCCCAACCAGATTGATGGCTCCTGAAAGTCAGAGGCAAAAAATCCTGACTGCTGGTAGTACTGTGGCAGTGCATTGCTTTTCTGCCCAAATTTGGCATGGCCTTTTTACATTTTAATAGAACAATGCCATCGTCAAATGCCTCGCTTGCCTGCCCTTTAACAGTACCAGCCACTAGATGAAAGTTGCAGGCAAAGATTTCCTAGAACTGAATGATGATCCAAAGATAGAAAATACTACACTACCTGTTTCTTAATCCATTTCTTTTACCACCCTAAGTGTCTGCTCAAAATGAGGTATGAAGCTGACTTAGATGCTTTTAATTGCAAGGTCTCTTAAGAGCCATCTAGCCCATGCCCCCTGCTCAGTTCTACAGCTGAGTAAACAGAACCCCAGGGAAGCCACAACCTGTCCAACCTCACGCTGCAAGTCAGGGCAGTGTCAGGGCAGCACCAGGACTTGCCCTCAGGTCTTCCCACCATAAGTGCTGCATTCCCTGTGCTTTTAGGTCAGGAAAGGAGATCTGGCTTCTGTCTGGTCAACATTTTGATAAGATTTTTTATAATTTAATGGAGATCATGTAAGTTTTTATTTTATTGTGAATGGTCAGTCTTATTTTAAACCCACTTATGTGAACTACCATCTTGTTTCTTCCATGAAACCATGAAAGAATGGTTTACACTAGCAGGGTAGATGTTATGGCAGCCCAGAATTATTCTTTTAGAATGTAGTAGAAATTGTGAAGCAGAACTTGGGGTTCTTTTCTTAAAATTCCCAGTGTGCTCTACTTTCTGGATCTTAAATCCAATTGCTAAAATTTTAAACCTAACATTTTAACCAAATGTTCTTATCATCAAATTTTCTTTAACACTATCCATTTTGTCATTTAGCTATCAATTTTCCTGGGTTTGACATAGTGAGTGAGATGGCAAATATGCTTTTTTTGAAAGCCAATTCTCATGAATTAAAGTAATGCCCCAGTTCCTTTATTTGTCATATTCACTCAAGTACCTGGCACGGAATGCACCAAACCTAGAACAGTAATTTTCTGTAAATGCTCATGATTTTGCATCATTAATATAATTGTTGATTCACTTATGATTTGTGCAATACTGTATGTGTAGAGAGATTGAATTGTCAGTAAAAACAATGTGATTTCTCTGTGATCATAAAAAAAGTCACTCCCTGAAAATCTCCATAAATCTCTCCATAAATCTCTCTCTAAGTCAAACTCTACAGATATACTCACTACTATCCTCCCTATATGGGACATGATTTCCAGGAATAAATTTCTCTGACACCTTGGGACATGACTTCCAGGGGTAATTTCCCTGACACAGTGGGAGGGAGAAAAGAAATAAAATAAAATTTCAATGGCTAAGGGATTTCAGATAGAGTTGGGGGGTGGGGGATCATTCCAGAGGTTACTCTTATGAAGATCTCAGCCAGATATTGCCAACACTGTTCCTGAAAACCCTAAGGAACACCCTGGGTTCTAGCTAACAATCTATAAAAAGTTATTTCCACAATGTAACATAGTTATAAATCACCTAATCATAATCCTTCTACTCCTTTGATTTACACCTATAATTTTAAGTGTATTTTTCAGACACTTAAAGCCTGTGGATTGTTAAGCCTTGAAACCCACAGATGCCTGTCTCTCCAAGAATGACAACCTGTTTCATTCCTCTGTCCCATAATGCCAACACGTCTTTTCAGCATGACGAAGTTAGAACGGTCGTTGCCCAGATATCCCTCGAGATTGAGGAAATTGACAAACAACAGGTAGGAATTGTAAACGAGAGTTAATAATTAACAAATAACTATGATTACTGAATCATTACATAGATGCTTTTCTTACTTTCTCGCATATTATAAAATAGCCAAAAGGAAATACCTGAAATTACTGAACTGTAACCCAGCTCCTTGATCTTTAATAATGATTGTGTAACTATATAACCTTTGTTTTATGATCGTGAAAACCTTGTGATTGGCCTTTCTTATACCCACTTATCCTTTAGGGATAGCTTTAGAGTCTTCTGATCACAAAGACAGTCTCTAATGTTTATTAATAAAAGAATGGAGTCATCCCAGAATCAACGCTCCCCAATTCCTACTCTTATCTTACTAGACAAAGCTGGCAGCAATCAATCTGTGCATGCTCAATAAAACTCAAGTCTTTATACTCATTATCCTAAAGCCTGCCTATCTTTTGATACTATAAAACCATCAGAGTTACTGTATTAGGTCAAGAGGCCATCTGATCTCTTGCTTTGAACTAAGCAATAAATTCTTTCTCTCTTTGAAACCCCGGTGTCATAGATTGGCTATTATGCACATCCAGCAGAGAACCTCATGTTTGAATAGTATCATGTTAAGTACAATTAGACGGCAAACAAGTTGAGAAAAACGTTTTTGTAACAAGTGATAACTAGACATTCATGTGAAGATATGACATGGACTTGCTTGCTGTCTGCCAGAAGGGTACTCCCTTGATAAGGACATTGGCAACTAGACCCCTGAGGCATAAAAACCCAGTGCATCTGCCACTGCAATGGGTGTCAGGTTGAGGCAGGCTGACACCCCATCACCTTGACCCCAGGCTCCAATACCTGGGCTGTGCTTCAGGGCTTCCTGTAATCCTTGGAGCTGCACTGGGACCAGCACCTCCTGCCAATGGCTTTGGTCCCCCACTAACACTGCATCAGTCCTGGGTCCTGAGAACTCTTTTTAAAGGTACCTGCCTGCCTTCTTCAGCCCTCCAGCAGATGGACTCTAGAGACATTGGCATTCTCCACCTTTAAATGTGTTGTGTGCCCTTGACCTGGTTATTGTATATTGGTTGTACTGGCAGTTTGTGATTAAGCAAGCAAATAAATTGCATTGAGCATTCAAACTGTTGTTGTGTTGAGTCTGCTTTCAAATGCTGAATTTTTTTTTGGTTGGCTTTCAGTTTGTTAGGACAATTGCATTCACATGACATGAGAGGACAGGGGCTTGGACTAGTGATTAGTGGCAGAGGCGGTAAGAAATGGTCACATTTGGGATGGAATTTGATGATAGTACCAACAAGATTTGTTGATGGATTGGAGATGTGGTATGAGAAAATAATAATAACACATAATACATACTATTTAAATACTTTACATGCATAAATTCATCTAACAGTCACAACATTTCTGGGATCCAGCCACTAGTTATCTCCAACCACAAGGTTCAGACAGGGTAAGTAATGTACCTAAGATTAAGGAGCTGGTAAGCAATGGAACCAAGATTTAAATACAAGCAGTTTGACATCAGAGTCCATGCCCTTAACCACTCTATGCTGTTTTCCTCTTAGAGAAAGAGAGCATCTAAGGATGATTCCAAGGAGTTTGACTGATGTATATAGGTGAATAGTTGTGCCACTTACTGATAGGGTTAACAGAAGAGGAACGTGTTTCAGGAAGAGGATAGATAGGTATTAAGAGTTCTGTGTTGGACATATTAATTCAGTATATCTATTACACATCCATGAGGAAATGTCGATTTGGCAGAGGATTTGCAAGTCTCGAGGTCAGGGGAAAATTTAGGGCTGGAGATATTAACTTAGAGTCATCAACATAATGATGGCATTCAAGACCATAGGACCAGATGGGATCACTTAAAGAATGAGAATAAGTGGAGACGGAAATCTGAGGAGTGGGCTAAACACCAGGTATTAAGCATTGTGTCTCATTGGCATGCAGCTAAAAAAAGCTATGCAGTAATAGGAATCAGTTTTGCAAGGTTTATATGATAAAAACAATAAAATCTATTCTTGAAAGCACAGAAAACCTTTATACTTTGGCCTTTATGTGGCATGGTGGTCTGTTTAGAGCTTTAAAAAAGATTGAGAGGGACCTTGACTTATGGCAAAAGCAGTGACCTGGCCCCTTGGCCTAACATAGTTGAAAGAAGATATATGAGATAACATATGCTGTAATATAAAATTTTCTCAATAAAGGGTATAATAATGGTTATTTTGAGGAAGCTAGAAAAAAAAGGAGTAAATACACTCTTCTGTGGTGATGACTGCATCCTTTAAAAAGCCTGCTGTGGCATTTACCTACCTTGGTGTTTAAAAATCATGTTACCCAGTGATTGGTAGCCTTGCTTCTGCAATAATGATGGGTCAGCCCCTAGCATACATACTTATCTCAAGTGATTTGCTAGTATGAGTTAACATTGTTTGCCATTCACATTCCCATTGATTTGATTATGGCAACTAGGAGAACCAATAGCTGCTTTGCTCTTGGCTGGACTTTATAGAGAAGTAGAGACAATGCATGTTTCTATAACATGGATATAAAATACTTTTGGTCGCATTATTAGCACAAGCTTCAGAATCAGATACATTTAGGGTCTATCCAGACCTGGCCCTTTACTGGCAATGTGATTTTGAACAAGTTATTTAATGACATAGTTTGCTCATTTGTAAAATGATACTTTTTTAGGTCATTATGAGGACTGAGGTAAAGTATGTAAAGCCCTTAGCACATATTAAGAACTTAAATAGTGGCAATTATTATTGATGTTTTACTGTGTCTGTTTCAAGAAAAATTATGAAATGACTGCATTTGTGGTAACTGTCTCTTTTATAATCAAATATTTTTCTAATGATAGCATATTAATAAGAATTGCTGTTTCCAAAGGGCAAACATGTAATAACTAACTCTTACACTTCTTTCCAATACTCTCTATATATTTAGAGAATATGATTTTGCTTTTCTGTGGTTTCATCTTCAATAGCAAGCAAAACCATTCGTTCCTTCATAACTTGCCTATAAAATTTTATTTAGCAATTAATGGAATCTCCTTTATCACTCTGAGATGATTGGAAAACAAAGCATATGAAGGTGATTCTATAATTAAAAGACAAAGATCATTATCACTTGATCTCACTAGGATTACGGCAATATATAACATGTGGCTGTAATTCCACAAAGAATCAAGTAAAGTGGTGCCATTTACACTAAGCCTTATAAGTTTGGTCCTTTATAGATACAGAATCACTTTTAATTTAAAATACAGGCAACCAGAAAGCTAAAAAAAGATATTTTTATCTACTTTCCAGTAATATTTGATATTCATAGTATAGACCTACAGGATTCCAAAGTACCTTCTGAATAACAAGGGTGAAATTAAAGTTAAGTTAATTTTATGGCCAAGTGCATTTTATTGTATTCTGGTCCTTGGTTTACTATCAATGCACTATGGTTTTGTATCATGATACACTAAGATAAGATATTCATTTGTTCAGAAAGCTCCATTTCTTACTTATTTTGGCTAAATCAGAATTTACACATGATCTATAAATGTCTTGATGATTCAACATTTTAAAAATGCAATCATATTAGATATACTCACATACCATATAATCCATCCAAAATATATAATCAATGGCTCACAGTATCATCATATAGTTGTGCATTCATTGCCACAGTCAATTTTTGAACATTTTCATTACTCCAAAATAAAGAAGAAAACATGAAATAAAAAAACTGTATAAAAAAGAACACCCAAACCATCCCATACTCCTATTCCTCCCTATTATTTATATATTTTTTGTCATTATTTTATTACTCATCTGCCCATACCCTAGTTAAAGGGAGTGTCAGTCACCAGGTTTTCACTATCATATGGTCACATGATAAAAGCTATATAGTTATACCTTTATCATCAAGAATCAAGTCTACTGGATTAGCATTCAACAGATTCAGGTATTTCCTTCTAGTTATTCTAATACACTAGAAAATAAAAAGGAATATCTATATAATGCAGATTGACCTCTCAACTCTATTTGAGGTCTCTCAGTCACTGAAACTTCATTTTGTTTCTTTTCTTTCCCCCACTTTGGTCACGACAGCATTCTCAATCCCACAATGCCATGGCCAGGCTCATCCCTGGGAGTCTTGGACAACTCAACATTTTGCATTTGGCTATTTTATATGACAGTCTTATCCCAGCACTGTACCAAAGAAAAAATCTTATTGGATTTTTTTCTCTATGGCATTTGTTTAAAGCCACTTCTACCTCAATCAAGAATTGAAAAATATCACAACTTGAGCCACTAGATGGCAAACTAATAGCAGGGATACTCTAGCATCAGGTAAACAAAATAATGTTTTTGACATCTACAGAGTTAAAACAATAGATTATATGGACATAGATTACACTAATGAATGAATGCAAACATCAAAAAGTTGATTGTAAATATGAATTTCTATACAGTAAATTTCCTTTTTCCTTTGACTTCTCTTATAAAAGATATGTTTGTTTCTCTGGATAATAAAAGTTGATGTGGGAGATATACTAAATTATAACTCAAGAAAGCAACCAATCTTTTATATTGACATTTTTTTAAGGAAAATTATCTTTTAATATTTTAATAAAGGTATTGAAGTGTCAAAACTTGAATGCTGTATAGTTAAGATTAATTTCATGTCTGCACAACATCATACAAGCCTAGAGAAATAAATGACATTTTAACTGCACACACACACACAAAATAGGGCTGAAAAATAACCCAGATCTAATTCCCTTGAGTTTCTCTGAAGTAGTTCTTCACATTCATTGGATGCTGATGGGTTTTAGAAATAAACAGGCTGGGCCAAAAAAAAAAAAAAAAAAAATGAGGAGACCCAAACACAGCAGAGGTGGCAATGCAAACAACAGCAAATGAATAAACACAGTGGTGTGGTTCTGTGAGCCCAAAGAAGTAACTGAAGCAATAAGAAAGGACATTTATCGAAATGGCTGGCTGAAATGGATGTGAAAATTGTGTGAAAAGAGTCCTTAGTGAGGCAGTGATTCATTTGTTAAATTAAAAATCTCTATATACGGAAGATATGTATGCCTGAATGAAAACCAGGCTCATTTTATGGTGAAATGAACATTTTCCCAAAGCTACGATATTTGCTTTAAACATCACTGTTGATCAAATAACTCTCCCTCAAACTTTCTGATTCGCAACTTTCTCTTAAAATAAAACCATCACTGAGGGGACATAGGTCTCCCACTATCTGGCTCTCTGCCCTTGCCTAACTATTCTCATCTCCATGAAACTCCAATTCATGTTCTAGTCAGGCAAGCCTCTTCACTTTTATGCTCTCTCTCATGCTTTGCTGTGGCAAAGACGGCTAACCCCCTTTCCAGAGATTTGGGTTGTTGCTAAGAAGCCCTGCTCAGCCAGGGCCCACGTTTCCCGGTCCCATCCCCCCTTGCATCCAAGTAGGGCTAGCTGACCAGTTCTTGCAGTGGAATATGAGCAGAAATATATGTCACTTCTTGGTCAAGATAGTTAAGAAGTGACAGTGCCTTTTCTGTGCTTTATCTTTCCCTATGTCAGCTAATGATAAAAACCGGATGGAAGTCACATGTGGAAAGTAGTGGAGGCCCCATTCACCTGGACTCTGAATGACTGCATGGACTTTTTCCACTGCTTTCCTTCATGGTCACCCAACTAGCAACATCTGTTTTGGATTTTATGTGACTGAGAAATAAATTTTTATTGTGTGTCATTAGGATTTTTTTTTTTTTTTTTTTTTTTTTTACAGCAAATGGTATTAACTTAGCTAATGTCCTTGCAAAAGCTATTTTCCTACTAGGAATACCTTTTCTATTGTGGGGGAGAAGAGACTATTTATTGAGTTCCTACATATGTGCTAGGACATCATACTTGTAACATCTGCCTAGTGATTTATAAACGCTGTCACTTTTTTTTATCCTCCATTGGGTCATTCTGTTCATGTGCAGACAGTCTCTGACTTGTGGACACTTTACATTAGAAGGCTTAATTCACTACTGGGGATGGAGTTGAGTTGATGGGGACAATACAGAAGATAGCCACATGGCCTTCTGAAATGCTTAAATCTGGCTAGAGCGTAGATGCAGACTTTAGACTACCCAAGGAGATAATAGAGAAAGATGAAATTGGTAAGACAGGGTAAGACCCAGATCAAGAATTATTGAGTGCCAAGCTAAGAAATCACGACTTTGGTCCATATGTAATGGTGGGGAGTATTAAATGTTTTGAGTAGTCAAGTGACATGAACCAAACTTTGCTTTAAGATTTATTTGGTATAACATTATATGTAGCCGACTTACAAATTAACTTTTAGAGAAGAGTTTCACAACCTTGGTACTTTTGATGTATTTGGTCATTTTGTGATGAGGGGGCTGTCCTGTGCATAGTAGGATATTTAGCAGCATCCTTGGTCTCTACCTACTATATGCCAGTAGCATCTCCCAAGTCATGACAACTAAAAATATCTCCAGTCATTGATAAACATCTTGTAGGAAACAAAATCACCCCAAGTTGTAGATCTCTGTTTAAGGGGAAAAAAACAGTTCACAAAGTGGGCATAGTCTTTAATCATTTTCATTTGAAGACACACCACTTCCCCATCTTCATAGACCAATACGAAAGAAGACTCTGTCTTTGGTCAATCAGAAGGTGTAGGTGGGGCAGCCATGCCCCTCCCCCAAAATGCAAGGAGTCTTGGGATCCCAGGATGTGGATATAGCCACCTGTAGTCCATGTTCTCCTTTCTAGCATGTTCTAGGTATCTTGACCCTGGAAATCCTTGCCCAAACAGACCTATTCCCCAGGGAATGGAGAAATCCTCCCCTCTCCCCTGTGGTGGTGTTCAGGTGGATTGAGTTTGGACATGCAGGCTGGGGTATGGTATCTATGTACCTGTGTCTGAGGCCTCTCATGGTACTGGGCAGAGGCAGTGTGGGAGGAGAGGGGGGACAAGCTCCTGGAAATCCCAAGTGGAACTTCAAGAATTCTGAGCATTCTAAATTTGAGTCCAGCCTCTCCCAGCTTTAGGTTCTTTTGAGAAACTTAGAAAGGTGATGCTAGTGGTGCGGCAACAAGCAGGGGCACCTTGTGGACAGGAGTTGTTGTGCTTCGTTGAACTGGGTGGGGTGAGGAGAAACTTGGGCCATGCGGCCTGTGGGCCTCTAGTTGACTCTTCCCTCAGAGTAACAGTTTGCATTCCACAATTCAATCAGGCATGGTAACATGGTGGGAGGAAGAGCTTGGGGCTCTGAAATCCTATTTATTCCAGGTTATAATCTGATTCTGCCTGTAGTATTTGTGTAGCAGCTGAGCAAAGAGGAGGATTAATATGCTTTGACCACACAGGGAAGGGGGAAAGGCATCCAGGGAGTGTGGGGAAAGTCGTGAAGATGTTTGGAAAACGCTTAAATGTTTGGAAATTGTTTAGGGAATGGCAAGAATGAGGGTGTGATTGGAGTACAGTGAGCTTTGGGAAGAAGAGCCGGGGACCATCTGCAAAGAACTGGCTCAAGGGCTCTCTGAAGGCCACTCGGAAGAGTTGGGATTCGCTGCCTTGGCAGTGGAGAGCTTTGGGGGTTGCTAAGCAGAGCAGGGGCAGGATGATATCTGTCTTTCAGCTATATTGCTCTGGATGGAAATGGAGAAAAAGTAGAGTCAAGGAGATCAGAGAGAAGGTTGCTTTACATTTCTGACAAGATGCTGGACTGAACAAAGACACTGGGTATAGGAGTGGAGAGGAGAGAATGGAGAAATCTCGTGAAGACTCACAAGAGTGAAAGCCACTTATAAAAACCATAAGCATATTGCTAAACGTACGGGCATATAAGGACACTCTAATGATAGGGAAGCTCTCCTGTCAACTTTTTTTTTTCCCAGAACTACTCTGGATGTCTTTTGTGGAAGGGCAAGAGGCAATGTTAAGAATCCCCTGCTTTTGAGAACAAGAATTTTAAAGGCCACTGCCTTGAACAGTAATAACTCATGTCATCTAACTTTACATATATATGTGTGTGTGTGTGTGTGTGTGTGTGTACACAACTGCCTTCAGCTATCTTCAAGACAAACTGGAAAATTTCGACAGGCAATTACATTCA
The DNA here is from genome assembly GCF_015220235.1 of Choloepus didactylus. Classification (NCBI taxonomy): domain Eukaryota; kingdom Metazoa; phylum Chordata; class Mammalia; order Pilosa; family Megalonychidae; genus Choloepus; species Choloepus didactylus. The sequence goes on from NC_051314.1 coordinate 89,691,646, forward strand.
CACTAACAAATTATTAGGATTCGTCTCTACAACTGGAAAATTCCATCACTACCAACAAGTTTCCAGACTGTCCAATGTGACTGTAAAAAGCTAATTAGAAAATTGTGAACAATGGGCTCACAAGGCCTGGGAGAATTCCAGATCATTTAGTGGGCTTATCAAGTCTTCCTCTGAACAATGGAAGAAATGTGGAAAATGCAGCAGATACTTTAAAAAGCACTATTGTTCAATACTGAGACGCCTTCTGTGCAATGTGTTTTCATACACTGTAAAGTTCATAGAATCATGGCATCTTGAATCAAAATAGGCCTTAAAAGATCATTTTAATCTGTCATTCTTTTCTCATTTTACATGTCTATAGAGAGATATTTAAATCAACATTTTTTTTTTTAACATTTACCCAGTGTAAGTTGCTGGAAAAAGTGTGACACAACAAGAATAAAAAGCTACCACATATTGAGACTTTACCATGTAGCAGATGTTGTGCTAGATAATTCACAATATATCATTTTAATGTGCACATCAATTCTATGAGATAGGTATTATGATTCCCATTTTACTTATGAAATGTATTACAAAGTAAGTGACTTATCTAACAGTACCACATTAGGAAATGGGGGAGTCCAGGTTGGAATCTGTGTTCTTTCCATGGTTCTGTATTGCATCTACAGGACTTTGGTCTCAAGAACCTTTTAATTTAGTTCACATTAGAAGCAGACAGTAAAATAAAAATAGAAAACATAAATAACAGGTCAAAAAATACACATGGACTGCCTAAGAAGGTTCCTGATTTATTTCCAAATGACAAACATCAACAGGAAGTTCTTTAGAGGTCCAAGGACTCTCGCAGTCTTAGACTGAAGCTGTCAGCAAAGCCTTTTCAGAAAAGCTAGGAAACAAATTAGGAATTGTTGTTTAGATTCTATCTGGGTGGCTGCGTCAGAAGGACATGTGAGGCAGAGGGAATGAGATGCAAAAATGTGTGGAGGTGGGAAGGAACCAAGCCTGTTAGGAGGACATCAAGGATACTAGTTTAACCTTAGTAGAAAGTTCACATAAAAGGGAGTAGGAACTAAGGCATGATAGGCCTTTTCAACCCTGAATTGGGCAGTCTTGAATCATACTATAACCTTCCAACTCTTCCAAAAACAATGGAGAATATGAAGCTTTTTGAGCAGGCGCATGACAATATACCCACCAGGCAATCAAGGAATTTAGTCATGGGAAAAAAGACTGATCCTAATTTAAGAGAAGCTATGGATTTGATATTCCCATTAAAGAAATCTCTAATGAGGACTCCAGACTATGCTTGATGAGATGGGACTTCTCACCGACTGTTTTTTGTTTATTTGTTTGTTCGTTTTTAGGAAGCACGTCCTGCTGCTTGCCACCTAGCCCCAGCCATCTTTATGAGATGCCACCTATGAGAAATAAAGTGAAGTAGCAGCCTGGAGAATGCTCATTAAAACTTTGGGGACATACATTTTCAGGACAGTGCTAAAACAGCTGCAGGCTAGATGGAGGGTTCAGCTGCTGCCACTGAATCAATCAAACATTAAAGATTTTTCAGTTACCCAAAATTGTAGATACTATATGGTAGTTGAAAAATTATCATCATGGCAGGTAAGAAAGCAATATTATTTACCATATTTTTCCTTATTTTGTAGAACTTTCCCATAATCTTAATCTCAAAACTGATAAAGATTATTCTTCTTGTACATGAAAATTAAGCAAACCATGATATATGATTACTGAGTTATTTGGATGAATGTATTGTAGCTATATGGAATAAAGTAGGCTGCCAAATCTAATTTTTGCTAATAATAACTTTCATTTAATTGATCACTGAGCATGTACTGGGGCTTTACATGTGTTATCTCATTAATCATCACAATAGCACTAACATAAAGATCTCCATTCATCAGGTGAGAAAATGGAAGCTTGGAGAATTTAGGTAACGGTACAAGATAGAGCCTGATTTCAAACTCAGGAATAGCTGATTCCCAAGTCCAGAAATTCCCCTGTACCATCTGCCATTTTTTATATCAGATTGTCCTTCAAATATGACATTTTCAAAAATCAAGATCTTGAAAGAATGGGAGACAATAACCATCAGAGTCATCCAGATTTTTTTTTGTTAATTCAGATGTAATTCTCATTTCCCATTATAAAACACAAATGCACACACAAAATCTGGGCCATGGAATCAGAATCTCTAAGGTGGGGCCTAGGAATTTGTATTTAAGATGTTACCCAGGAGATTCTAGTGATTGGCCAGACTTGGAACATCAGTGGGTTGAATTGTGGTCCCCAAGGAGAAATGTCCACATCCTAATCTCAGGAACCTGTGAATTTGGCTTTATTAAGATAAAGGGTCTTTGCAGATGTAATTAAGGACCTCAAGTTGAGATCATCCTGGATTATATGGGTGGGTCCTAAATCCAATGACAAGCATCTTTATAAGAGACACATTGGGGAGGGACATACATATAAAAGATGGAGGCAGAGATTGGAGCCAAGGAATGCTGGCAGCCACCAGATTCTGGAAAAGGCAAGGAAAGAGCCTCCCCTTATATGAGTTTCCTGGATGCTAAAACAAATACCAACAATGGGTTGGCTTAACAACAGCAATTGATTGACCCATGGTTTTAGAGGCTAGAAGGCTTGCTCCCTTCTGGGGTCAGTATCTTTCATACGGCCGGCAATCTTTGGGCTTCCTTGGCCTTTCCATTACATGGCAATGCACATGGCGGCATCTTCTCCTATCTCTTTCAGGTTCCATTGACTACTAGCTTCTGGCTGCTTCTGTAGCTTCTCCTTCCTTGTCCAATTTCCTTTGCTTATAAGGCCTTCAGATGTATTGGATTAAGGCCTATCTTCATTGAGTTTTCACACCTTAACTAATAATATCATCAAGGGTCATATTTACAAATGGGTTCACACCCATAGGACCAGGGATTGCCTTCTGTGGGGGACATGATTCAATTCCTAATATGCTTAGAGCCTTCTGAGGGAGCACAGCGCTGCTGACTTTGATTTCAGATTTCTAACCTCTAGAAGTGTGAGAGAATAAATTTCTGTTGTTTAAGGCTCCAAGTTTGTAGTAATTTTATTATAGCAATTCCGGGAAACTAATACAGGGGTCTACTGATTTAGGTAACATAAAATAAAGTACCAAAAGTAATTAAGGCAGGATTGAATATGGAAGTGAGAGAGAAAATAATTGGAAATAATACAGGACATCTTTGTGCCCAACTCAGGAATGCTCAAAATTTGATAAATCTTGATTTTGGTCATCCATCTTTCAAAGATGTACCTATAATTTATACATTTTTAACCGTTTGGAAAGTATTGAGTAGACACTTATAAATTGCACTTACATTAACTGGGAGAGGTCATTTAAGTCTATATAGTTTGGAGCAGGTAGTTTTGAGTCCTAGTTTCTCAGGAAAACTTTATAATTCAATTCTTTCCTAGGTGCTAGTGTTGAGGTTAATATCAAATAGGAAAAATAGGCAATCACCCAGAGAATGTGTATCCAAAAAGAGGGTGGGAAAGTAAGGGGAAAGGAAACAATAAGTGGTGCATTTTTACTTTGTGCCTCAGGAGGTACAAATGCCATTGCTTTCTGTTCTTCAGCAAGTTTAGCTCCCAGTGATGAAGGCTTTCCCACCTAATAGTTAACATAATTAGAAACAAGTAGAAGATAATTTGATAGGGTCATCTTCAGTATCATGCCAACCATGTCATCTTTTGAAGGACCCAGAGCTGGATACCAATTATCATTCTGCATGCCAACTAAAAATAAACAAAATTACTTCGAAGTATAAATCCTACTTTGTTGCCAATTAGGAAATTATCTAATGTTATGTTGGGCCAACCCAATATGATATTTTTTCTATTTTACTTGGATTCTTGGCTATAAACAGACCCCCTTGAGATTATACTAGCACATTGTGTTGTAAATTTATTATTTTGATTTCTTCATATTTATATTTCTAGACCCCAAACCTTCCCTAAACTATAGATTGGACCTTCCTAAACTTGACAGCTGTACTTGGATGAGTAGCCAAAAAAGAAATTTTGGTTTCCTCCCCCAAACTTGCTTCTTCCCCAATGTTCCCCACCTCAGTTAGCTGTGCCACCATTCACTTAGTTGCTCAAGTCAGAAATTATGGAGTCATTCTCCCCGCTGCTCTTTCTGGTAACCATCCTATTTCAAACCTATATCAAATACTATTGGTTCAACCTTCCAAAACATATCAGATTCTATCATTTTTCTCCCCCTTTTCCTGCTCCATCATCTGTTAACTAGCAATAGCCTTCTAAGTTGCCTCCCTGCTTCTAGTGTGGCCCACTCAGTTTATCCTCCACCCAGCAGCCAGAGTGTGACTTTAAAAATATAAACCAAATTCTGTCACTGCCCTGCTTAAGACTCCATTGACTTCTGTATTATTTAGCATTTGGGTAACTGTTGAAATTGAGACCCCCAAATAACGGCAGCTTTAACAAGATAGGACTGCTAATGGTGTCTCCATATGTCAGGGACTGAGGCTACCTCCTTCTTATTGTTCCATCATGCATCAGGTATAACCCTCATCTACATGTTCTTTATGGCTCAGTGCCACCACATCTGCATTCAGGGCAGTGGGAAATGGAAAAGAGGAGAACCTGCCTCTTTCCTTAAGACACAACTTGAAAACGTGCATATCACTTCCATTCACATCCTCTTGGCCAGAAGTTAGTTGTGTTATCACACTGAACTGCAAGGAAAGTTTGGGAATATACTCCTTATTCCATGTAGTCCTATGTCTGGCTGGAAATTAGGAGTTCTATTACAATAGCAAAAGGGAAAAGGGATACTGGGGAATGTTATGGTAAACTACATTGTGGTAATATAAATAAATACCCAAATATGTCATGGTTCAATAATATGGACATTACATTTTTCTCACATGACAGTTTTGAGTGAGTGAACAGGTTGTTGGGTGAACATTTTTCAATGTGGTCATTAGGATTCCAGGAAGACTGAGGCTCTGCCATCTTCAACATATGGCTTTGAAGGTTGCCATTGCCAGTTCCTAACCCAGACAGCAAGAAAGGAGAGCATGTGTGGGCAATTTTTATTGGCCAGTCCTGGAAGTAGTGTAAATCACTCCCACTCACATTCCATTGGCTAGTTCTCAGTCACATGACTCCACCTCACTGTAAAGTAGGCTATGACTTTTGATCCAGCTATGTGCCAGGAAGAAGAGAACACAGATTTGGATGAACAGATGATAGACTTCCCATATCATGCAGAATAAAATCCAAAGTCCTTACTATGATCTAAAGCTGTTACATAATCTGACCCATGGCTACATCTCCAAACTTTCTTCACTCTTGTCCTTGCTCATTTTGATCCAGCCTCCCTGGTCCTCTTTCTGTTTCTTGAACTTACCAAGTCTGTTTCCACCCCAGGGTCTTTGCCATTGCTGTGGATTCTGCCTGGAACCCTTTTCCCCTTTTCCCACACAGTTCACTCTCTCCCTTCATTGAGTTCTCTCCTTAAACGCCATCTCCTCAGAAAAACCATCCCTGGTCTACCTTTCCGTATCCTCCATACCCTTGACCACTTCTCATCACTGTCAAATCCCTTACTGTGCTGCTTTATTTTTTTCATAGAACTTCTCCCTTGTTTATCTTTTTATGACTTATGCCTATCCATTAGAAAGTATGCTCTAAAATGGCAGGGATATTATCTATTTTGCTCATTGTTATATCCCTAATTGCATAGAAGAGTATCATATTAGGTACACAATAAATATTTGTTGAATTAATCAGTTAAGGAGAAACTCTCTTGGTTACATGTAAGAGTTAATTTACCATAGTATTCTATGAACCAAGTCCTTTCCACTCTTACAGACTTTCTTTCTCAAAGAACATCTTTTCATATGTTTGATATGTGCATCCTTTATTTGCAATATGGGGATAATGATACACTATTTCCTAGGTGGTTGGTTGTCAAGATTACATGAGACAATGTGTGTAAAATGTGCCTTTTCTATAGGGAAAGCATTAAAAGCAAGAAAAAGGGAGAAATCTTTTAATCATTAACATATAACTAAAACATATTATCTAAATTTATGAGGAGAAATAAAGGAACTGAAATATAGCTATCTGCTACTCTGATAGTAAAGTGAAAAATGGCCAAGTTCTGAATTGCCTTTCATTTATTCAGATTGTTATTTTATAAGGAAATATCTAGGTTCTCAACTTTTCCAGCACCAGTTTTATTGCAATAATATTACAGTTTAAAATATTAAAGTCATTCTTTTAACATGACCTATTGAAGTGAAAGGAGAACAAAATTTTTCTGGGTTGAATGCATTATTGAACACGACAAGGATTTCCATCCGGTTTTTACTTTCAAATTAAGAATACATTCAATCACGGAATTGATGAATTAAATCTGCTCTATTCCAGTTGACAGAATCATTAAAGGTGATATAGTTATGCTAGTTAATCCAGCATCTTGGATAATTCTTATGAGCTGCAATGATCAAACAACCCATATAAGCAGGATCAACCAGAAAATGGCTATCAAACACTAAAACACCCTGAGAATATTTAGATAGCAAAATACTGAAGTAATTGTTTTATAAAGAATTGTTCTATTCTTTTTATTTCAATTTAAAACTAAGCTCTCCCTTGAGTCTCTAGGATAAATATCCCGTTCTTTACAGAGTAATTTCATAGGCCCAGTATTGGGTTACCAATAGACAGGGTCAGTGATGTGGTTTTAGTCCCCCTGCTTAGGAGCTGACAGTTTTCTCCTTCCCAGATCTAGCCCAAGAAGGTTGAAGATCCTGCTTATGATACCTTACAAGCATGCATGTATCTGCTGGAAGGAGCTGGAATTTCTGACAATGATTGAAAGGCAATTCCTTTGTGAATGCACTACATGAGAGGCAGCATTGTCTTCTCCCCAGCCCTCATCAGTTTTCAGCACTCCTCCAGTCCTCACCCCTGCTTGGTATTTATTACACTGTTACCCAGCCTCCTCTACTTCAGGCGGAGTTGTACACTGGGGAATGAAGTCTCTGGATGTGGAAACAGCACTGCTGATGGGGAAAGAGGAGAGGTGATGCCTTTGGCTGGTTCAGATGATGATTTCCTGTCAGGGGGGATGACATCTATTTTTCTGCTCAGTGCAGCCCCTTTTCCTGGAGTTAACGTCAGGCATTGGCATTAGGGGGAGAGTCAAAGTCTTCCTCTTGCTTTGGGATTGTTCTTGCTGTTCTGGTTCAAAGGGTAGTAGTGTTTGTGTCATCCAAGAATATGTTTCTCAATCACTCTCCACTAATGATGCAGTTAGTGGAAAGTCCCTCTGAACTTCGACATATCTTCTTATCTTTAGTTTACCATACTGGTGCCTGTTTTTATCTTTTGTATATTATGGATATTTTAATAAGAAATTGATAAGTCTGTTATATATTGCTAATTTTCTGCCATATTAACCTCAAAGACAATTTTTGTTTATTACCAAGAAAGATGAATTGAGTAGAATAATAGACTCTCAGGCTGAATGGGATCATAATCACTCTCTATGGACAAATCTCAAATACTAAGTCTCTTTGACTATTGGAGATAGAAGGGAGATCAGGAGTCATCTAGTTCAAATCTTCACTTTATCTTAGGAATTGGATGACCAGAAAGGATCAATGACTTGCTCAAGACACAACTACTTAGTGTCAGAGAGCTGAGCAGGTACTCCATATCAATTAGACAGTATTGTTCTGCATCTTTTTATTTGTTATATTGGAAGCAAGGAAACAAGGAGAGGAAAAGAGGTGGAAGAAATACCAAATATTTAGTATGCGTCAGGCCTGTACCAGATATCTTACATATATTCCCTGTTTTGATCTTCATCACAACCTATTGAAAGTATGTGTTGTCACCCACATAGTACCAGTAAGGGATTTTACTTTTATTAAAAGTAGGGGATTTTTATTTCTAATGACCAGACTGTTTGTGCTTCTGTTAGGGTACCCCTGCTAATAGTAATTCAGCCAAGAGCCTGAATTAGTAATTAGAAAGTTGATTTGTGAATTCTATAACTAGTTAAAATAAGACTTTGGATAAATTGAGGTGGCAGTTATTTTATTAGGATATGAAGCTCAATGAATCATCTCTATACCACTGGAGTATACATCTTTAATAATTACCATCTTCTAACTCTTGGGCTCCCCTTTTCTTTGCTTCAAACTGACCACCCCCTTTGGTTCACATGGCCTCTGTCCAGACAGGGTAGAGTAAAACTGACTATATTTGTCCTTCTTGTCCTGCCTCCCCGAGACTATACCTATGCCCTTGATTGTGGTTTTGGCTGTTGTCAGAGCTCTTCAGTGAAACATTTACAAGCTCTAGTTCATCTCCAAGATGGCTAATCATATCCATGATATATAGATTGGATCACTTTTCTTCCTAGAGGACAACCTTACTTATTTTCTTTCCAAAATTTTAGTGGGTGCTTTTATTACCATGCCCCTGTGTTTACTGCCTGGATTACTGTAGCAATGTAATCAAATTGTGGGATGAGTTGAAGTCACTTTCTCTCAGGTTAATCATGGAACCACAGCTCTAGAAGAGACTTTAAGAGGCCATCTTGCTCAAGACTTTTCCTACAGGTGAGTGAATGCTGTAGATCAGGGAAACCATGAGCTCACCTCTTCTTTTCTTAATTAAATCCAGAAATGATACAATAATTTATCAGCTAACATTTTAAAGTAGTGATTACTCCTTCCTTAGTGATATACAACCTTCTTAATTTAGCTATTTTTTCGTGATTGGTATTTTTCTGTCAGTGATGGGCAGCAGAAGGACAGTTCTTCTGGCTCTGGAATGACTGTGTGGGCATCGAGACAGAAGCCAGGCAGACAAATGAAAGGGGGCCCCAAGAAGGCTTGGTTAGATGAACTTTGACCCAAAAGGGAAGGTGAGACAAGGTGGGGGAGAGGTCTTGAGGTTCAAGGAGGTTTGGGCCTGAATTTCCTACATAAATTGTGTAAATTTCCATCTCATCTCAGTGGTCAATTATCACTGGAAACTATCTGGTCATTGTAACCAGGAACGAACCTGGAGAAGGAAGAGGATGGACCTCAGAGAGAGTCTCATTGGAAAAGGAAAGCTGCCCAGAGATCAGCTAAGTTGTTCTTCCTCCATGGGCAAGTGTCACATCCCTTATAACCTCTCACATATCCTAGCAGAATCTCTATTCCAGGGGCAAAGGGACTGTAAAGGAGAAAGTAGATCTGTAAATGTTCTGGAGGCTATAGGACCACCTCAATGAACCAAAGCTGTTTTCATAATCAGGTTTGTGGTCAGTGTACTCTAACTCCAAAGACCCTTATGGAGTTTTGAGAAGTAATTTTTTCTCAGTCTCATTAACTTTAAAATGGGTGAGTGCTTACTTGGCTGGGAAAAAATTGATCTTTTAGTCCAAAAAGTTACCTTGACAATCTTGTGGGGGTAAAGGGAGACAAGAAAAGTGAATTTTATTATGTATGGAAAAGTCATTTCCTTTTCTCGCCTCACGGTAACCCCTGACCATAGCAGCTACACAGACCAAAGTTTTTAGTCAGCAGCTTATCGAACGGGAATGTGGCACGTTCCCTAGGACATCCAGTTCACCAACAGCAGTGGGAACTTCCTTCTTTATGTTCCTTGTTTATTTTCATATCACATGTATAGCCTCACTGATAAATGTGTTTTCATTTCAAGATGGGATTTACTGAAAACCTGGCATTAAATCCATATGCTAGCATAGGGACATAAGACCCAAGAGACCAACTTTGAACTTAGCCTGGCGCTCCTTTGGGGATTGTGTTAATTAGGGGCTTTCAGAATCTCCATTCAAGAATGCTTCTTTCTCACCCCAAAGAGTCAAAGCTAAACTGGATTGAGTTTTGATTTAAAAAAAGCTTAAAGAAAAACATCATGGCAGAAAACAATTCTCTACAAAGGCGTAAATATCTGAGTGATGCAGGATGGAAATTATGCTGTATGTATTAAGCACTTCCCTTGGACTCATATTTTCAAGGAAGGACACCTTCTCTTCAAATGCATATCCATTCAAGTTCACAAACACCACTTAGTGCTTCTAGCTCTAGACAGTTGTTCTTAAAATAATTTTATTTCTAAGTATATTAGTAGTAAACATACTGTAAAAGGCTTGTAAAACAAAGAAACCTATAAAGGAGAAAATGAAATTCTTTAGTACATTTCTAATCAGTGAAAACCATTTTGTTATTGCCTTACAGTTTTTTCTCTATGTACTTTTTACATGGTTAAGATTAGACTATGTAAATGTAATGTAGATTAATAATTTGCAAATATGAAATCAATGCCTTTTTAATTTCCCCTTTTATTCCCTTTCAAAGTTCAAGGTGGATATATGAGGCTTCTTGCTCCAGGGAGAGGGAAGATTGGTGGTGCCTAGCAACTTTCAATCCTTCTTCCCCTTCTCAGTAAATTGTACCACCATTCAACCAGGTGCTTAGCCCAGACTCCTTGGAGTCAGGCGCGGCTCTTTTCCCTGCATACCCAACACCCATTCTATCAGCTGCAGGTTGGGCCTTCAAATCCTGCAGGTTGGACCTTCAAAATCTATCCCCAATCGGGTACTTCTTAACCATCTCCACTTAACACCATACCAGGCCAAACCACAATAATCTCTTGCCTAGACTAATGCAAAAATTTCTACCATTTCCTTTATAGGGCTCTTCCCTCCCTGCTGTCAATTGCCCACATGGCAGTCAGAGGGATATTTCAAAAACAATACTCAGATTCTATCACTATCCAAGTTAAAATTTCCAATTGTTTTCCCATCATCCTCAGAATAAAATCCTTAATAGGCTTAACACTAGTGGTTCCAAACATTTTGGTCTCAGGAACCCTTTATACTCTTGAAAATTATTGAGGGCTTCAAAGATCTTTTGTTTATGTGGGTTATATCTATCAATATATAATGTACTAGAAATTAAAACAGAAAACTTTAAAACATTTACTAAATTATTTAAAAATAACAATAATAAACTTATTACACATTAATACAAATCATTTATTTTATAAAGAATGGATATATTGTCAAAAAACAAAAGTAATATAGTGAGAAGAATGGCACTGTTTTACATTTTTGCAAATGTCTAACATCTGGCTTAATAGAAAACAGCTGGATTCTCATATTTGTTTCTGCATTTAATCTGTTGCAATATGTTGTTTTGTTTGCAGTATATGAAAAAAATCCAGTCTCACATAGAAGAGTATTAGGAAAAGGGAGGACCTCATGGAACCCCTTAAGGAATCTCAGGGACCCCCATGGTCCTCAGACCACACTTTGGAAATGGCTGGACTCCAAACTCCAACATAAGCCTCTGACTCTCTCCAGCTTTATCTCTGATCATCTCCACTTACTCTCTGTTCCCGCTATACCAGCCTTCCTGGGGGCCCTTGGACACTCCAAGCAAGTTCCCACTTTAGGGTCTTTGCTCTTGCTGTTCTCTGTGGCTGAAATTCTTTCTTTAGATCTTTGCTTGGTGCTCTCCTCCACCTCATTCAGGTGTCAGGTTCAATTTTGTCTCACAAAGACTTTCTCTGATCACCTTTTCAAAATAGCATTCACCCTCACCCACTCCCTATCACCTTACCCTGCTTGTTTATCTTCATAAAACTTACTACATTGGAACGATATATTTGGGTCTGTTTTTTAATCTTTCATGTCCCTACTTAATATGCTCCTTCTTTCCTTTACCTCTTGAATGTATGGAATACAGTTACACCAACTCTTTTTTTTTAAAGCAGTTTTATTTATTCACATTCTATACAATCCATCCAAAGTGTACAATCAATGGCTTTCAGTATAATCATGAGTTGTGCTTTCATCACAACAGTCAATTTTAGAACATTTTCATTGCTCCAAAAAGAAAAACTCCATACCCCATATACCCCTCCATTATGAACACTTAGCACTGGTGAGGTACATATGTATGTTACACTTGATGAAAGAATATAACTATAGTCTATAGTTTGCATTAAGTGTATCTTTTCCCCATATACCACCTGTGCTGGTTTGAAACTGTTATGGAGCCCAGAAGAGCCATGATCTTTTAACCCAATCTTATTGGGTGGAAACTTTTGATTGTATGTTTCCATGGAGATGTGACTCACCTAACTGTGGGTGAGGCCTTTGATTAAATTATTTCCATGGAGATGTGACCCCACCCATTCCAGGTGGGTCTTGATTAGTTAATGGAGTACTTAAAAACGAAAAGCCAACACAGACACTGATGCTTGGAGATGCAGAAAAAGACACTTAGAGATGCTAAGCTAAGAGATGAAGCCCAGAGTTTACCCCAGACAGGCTAAGAGAGGACCCCCAGACGCTTAGAGAGAAACACCCTGGGAGAACAAGCAAGTCTGCACAGGAACTGAGAGAGACAGGAGCCCAGGGACATTTTGGAGAATGCCGGTTTGAAACCAGAACCCAGGAGCAAAGGACAAGCAGATGCCAGCCACCTGCCTTCCCAGCTGACAGAGGTGTTCCAGATGCCATCAGCCTTTCCTCAGTGAGGGTATCCTCTTGTTGATGTTGGTTTGGACACTTTTTTTTTTTTTTATCTTCATTTTATTGAGATATATTCATATACCACGCAGTCATACAAAACAAATCGTACTTTCGATTGTTCACAGTACCATTACATAGTTGTACATTCATCACCCAAATCAATCCCTGACACCTTCATCAGCACACACACAAGAATAACAAGAATAATAATTAGAGTGAAAAAGAGCAATCGAAGTAAAAAAGAACACTGGGTACCCCTGTCTGTTTGTTTCCTTCCCCTATTTTTCTACTCATCCATCCATAAACTAGACAAAGTGGAGTGTGGTCCTTATGGCTTTCCCAATCCCCTTGTCACCCCTCATAAGCTACATTTTTATACAACTGTCTTCGAGATTCATGGGTTCTGGGTTGTAGTTTGATAGTTTCAGGTATCCACCACCAGCTACCCCAATTCTTTAGAACCTAAAAAGGGTTGTCTAAAGTGTGCGTAAGAGTGCCCACCAGAGTGACCTCTCGGCTCCTTTTGGATTCTCTCTGCCACTGAAGCTTATTTCATTTCCTTTCACATCCTCCTTTTGGTCAAGAAGATGTTCTCCGTCCCACGATGCCAGGTCTACATTCCTCCCTGGGAGTCATATTCCACGTTGCCAGGGAGATTCACTCCCCTGGGTGTCTGATCCCACGTAGGGGGGAGGGCAGTGATTTAACCTTTCAAGTTGGCCCAGCCAGAGAGACAGGGCCACATCTGAGCAACAAAGAGGCATTCGGGAGGAGGCTCTTAGGCACAACCATAGGGAAGCCTAGCCTCTCCTTTGCAGCAACCGTCTTCCCAAGGGTAAAACCTGTGGTAGAGGGCTCAACCCATCCAACCACCAGTCCCCTATGTCTGTGGTCATGTTAGCAACCACGGAGGTGGGGTAGGCGAATACCCCTGCATTCTCCACAGGCTCCTCAAGGAGGCACTGCATCTTTTTTTTCCCTTGTTTTTTTTTTTTTTTTTTTTTTAACTTTCCCTTCTTTTTTAAATCAACTGTATGAAAAAAAAGTTAAAAAGAAAACAAACATACAATAAAAGAACATTTTAAAGAGACCATAACAAGGGAGTAAGAAAAAGACAACTAACCTAAGATAACTGCTTAACTTCCAACATGTTCCTACTTTACCCCAAGAAAGTTACCTAATATAGCAACATTTCTGTGAACTTGCTCCTACTATATCCATCAGAAATTAACAGACCATAGTCATTCCTGGGCATCCCCAGAACGTTAAATAGCTTATCTGTTCTTCTTGGATTATTGTTCCCCCTTCCTTAATTGCTCTCTATTGCTAGTTCCCCTACATTCTACATTATAAGCCATTTGTTTTATATTTTTCAAAGTTCACATTAGTGGTAGCATATGATATTTCTCTTTTTGTGCCTGGCTTATTTCGCTTAGCATTATGTCTTCAAGGTTCAGGTTTGGACACTTTTATGGCCTTAGAACTGTAAATTTGTAACCTAATAAATCCCCTTTATAAAAGCCAATCCATTTCTGGTATTTTGCATAACAGCAGCTCTAGAAAACTGGAACACCGCCCTATTATTAACACCTTCTAATAGTGACATACATTTGTTCTAGTTCATAGAAGAACATTCTTATATTTGTACTGCTATCGACATTCATCATCCACAACAGGCTTCACTATGTTCTACAGTCCCATGTTTCATCCTCTAGCTTTCCTTCTAGTGATATACATGACCCTAAACTTCCCCTTTCCACCACAATCACACCCACAATTCAGTGCTGTTAATTATAGTCACAATGTGTTCCCATCACCTCTATCCATTTCCAAACATTTACAATAACCTTATTAAAACTTATGCACAAATTAAGCATCAGCTCCCCATTCTCTACTCTCATTCTGTCTTCTAGTAACCTATATTCTAGACACTAATTCCATGAGTTTGCTCATTATTCTTAGTTCATATTAGTGAGGTCATACAATATTTGTTATTTTGTGTCTGTCTTATTTCACACAACATAAGGTCAGGGTTCGTCCACGTTATCAAATGCATCAGGACTTCATTTCTTCTTATAGCTGAATGATATTCCATCTCATACACACACACACACACACACACACACACACACTACATTTTGTTTATTTATTCATCACTTGACAGATACTTGGATTGTTTCCATCTTTTGGCAATGGCAAATAATGCTGCTATCAACATTGGTGTGCAAATGTCTGTTTGCTTCCCTGCTTTCTTCTTCTGAGTATATACCTACTAGCAGGATTGACAGATCATACGGCAATTCTGTACTTAACTTCCTGAGGAACTACCAAACTGTCTTTCACAGCCGCTGTACTATTCTATATTCCAGCAGTGAGTGACTGTTCCTATCTCTCCACATCTTCTCCAACACTGTAGTTTTCTGTTTTTTTAAATAGCAGCCATTTTAGTAGGTGTGAAATGATATCTCATGGTTTTGATTTGCATTTCCCTAATAACTAGTGATGTTGAGCATCCTTTCATGTGGTTTTTAGCCATTTGTATTGCCTCTTTGGAAAAATGTCTATTAAAGTCTTTTGCCCATTTTAAAATTGGGTTGTTTGTCTTTTATCGTTCAGTTGTAGGATTTCTTTAAATATTCTGGATAATAAACCCTTATCAGATGTGTGGTTTCCAAATATGTTCTCCCATTGAGTAGGCTGCCTTTTTACCTTCTTGACAAAGTCCTTTGAAGCACAGAAGGAGGTTCCTTTTTGAGGAAGTCCAATTTATCTATTTTTTTTTTCTTTGTTTAAGCTTTGGGTATAAAGTCTAAGAAACCACTGTCTACCACAAGATCTTCAAGATGCTTTCCTTCATTTTCTTCTAAGAGTTTTATGAGCTGAGCTCTTATATTTAGGTCTTTGATCCACTTTGAGTAAATTTTTGTGCAAGGTGTGAGATAAGGGTCGTCCTTTATTCTTTTGCATATGGATATCCAGTTCTCCCAGCACCATTTGTTGAGACTGTTCTGATTCAGTTGAGTGGACTTGGCAGTGTTGTCAAAAATCAATTGACTATAGATGTGAAGATCTAGTTTTGAACTCTCAATTTGATTCCAGTGATCAATATGCCCATCTTCATGCCAGTATCATGCTGTTTTGACCACTGTAGCTTTGTAATGTTCTTTAAAGTCAGCAAGTATGAATTTTCCAACTTCATTCTTCTTTTTCAAGATTTTTTTTGGCTATTTAGGGCCCATTATGCTTCCAAACAAACTTGATAATTAGCTTTTCCATTTTTGCAAAATAGGCTGTTGGAATTTTGATTGGGATTGCATTGAATCTGTAAATCAATTTGGGTAGAATTGATATCTTAACAATATGTAGTCTTCCAATCCACGAACACAGTATGCCTTTCCATTGATTTAGGTCTTTTTCTAGTTCCTTCTGGTGTGCAGCAGTTAGGTCTTTGACTTTAGCTCTTTATTAATGTAGGCATTTAGGGCTATACATTTCCCTCTTCAGCATTGCCTTTGCTGCATCCCATAAATTTTGATACGTTGTGTTCTCATTTTAATTCATCTCAGTATGTACTGATTTTTTCTTTAATCCACTGATTGTCTAGGAGTATGTTGTTTAACCTCAATATATTTCTGAATTTTCCAGTTCTCTGCCTGTTATTGATTTTCAGCTTCATTCCACTACAATCAGAGAAAGTGCTTTGTATAATTTCAAACTTTTTAAATTTATCGAAACCTGTTTTGTGATCCAACAGGTGGTCTATGCTTAAGAATGATCCAGGAGGACTTGAGAAGAATGTGTATCCTGCTGTTTGAGGATGCAATGTTCTATCTATGACTATTAAGTATACTTCATTTATCATATTATTCAAGTTCTCTGTTTTCCTTATTGATTCTCTGTTTAGATGTTCTGTCTGTTGATGAGATTGGTGTATTAAAGTCTCCAGCTGGTGTATTGAAGGTTCCTCCTTGAAGCTACATTTTCCTGGACTGCCGAGGAGATGGCACTCTTTAGTAAACCTTTCTCCACAGCCCTAAGGAGGGAGTGTATTTTTTCAACTTCCACCAAGTGGTGTTGAAACAATGGCTGCACTGTTCCCCATTCTGGGCAGCCTAGAGCTGTGATTCAGAGCCACAACCCGGAAGTCCAAACTCACTGATCAGAAGCTCTGCTCAGCACTTGACCATGCACCACCACCCCCATTCTTGGCCCCCTTCACGGCCCTCTCCATGCATGGCAGCGAGCCATGGACCATATTCAAGACAAGCCTTGAGAGTGTGGAATGGGTGGTGACCACTGTTGTGGGAGCAATTCACTCAGTTTTTGCTGCTGCTTCCCAGTCTCCCCATCCCTCTCTTTCCTAGATGCTGTACAGTGCTTCCCTGGTCTGTGGAACCCCATTACCATTGATTCAGACACTTTCTGCCTATCCACTAGCTGTTTTTTAAGAGGACTGTGTCCTGTAGCTTCCTTCTCCACCATTTTCCCCTATCTATACTAACTTTTTTAATGGCCTTGGCTATCAATTATATTATTTGTCTTAGTCTGAGTCTTTCTACTTGACTGGTTTTTCTCCTAACTATGGTCATATTTTCCTTCTTCTTTGCATGCCTGGTAGTTTTTGATTGGATGCCAGACATTATGAATTTTACCTTGTTCAATGCTGGATATTTTTTATTCCTATAAATATTCTCAAGCTTTATACTGTGATACAACTAAATTATTTGGAAAGAGTTTACTCCTTTCAGGTCTTGCCTTTAAGCTTTGTTACATGATACCACGAGCAATTTTAGTCCAGGACTCAACCATTTGTGTACTCCATGCCCAATAAATTATGAGATTCTCACTTTGGCTGGTGAGATCAGGAACTATTCTCAGTCCTGTATCACCTACAGTGATTGTTTCCTCTAATTCTTTCAAATTAGAGTTGTTCTTTCCATAGTCTCAGATACCTTCTTCCTATGCATGCAACTGATCAATACTTGGTTGAAGACTTGAGAGGACCCACTACAGATCTCAGGAATTGTCTCTTTGTAAAAGCTCTTTCTTCTTCAACACTCTGCTGTGAAAACTCAGCACTGACATCTCAGAATTTCTAGCTCCATCTCCTCAACTCAGGGAGATCACTGGGCTCCACAATGGTGCTTCCTTCCTGAGCCACAGCCTAGAAACTCTTTCCAGGCAGAAATATGAGACAATCATGGGGCTCACCTCATTTTTTCCATCTCTCTGGGGTCACTGTCTTTTGTTGTCTAATGTCTAATGTTTTGGGAAATGTGGCTTCCTATTTTTGTGCAGTTCTTTGTTGTTGTAATTTCAGGTGGGAGAGTAAATTTGATACCTGTTCTTTCATCCTGGCCAGAAATGGAAACCCCAATGCAAGCCATATTGAATTCATTTATTCACTCATCTGGTCAAGCATTTATTAAGTATCCAATATGTGTTAGGCACGCACTAGTATTCCGGTTTGCTAATGCTGTTATTAAGTGAAATATCAGAAAAGGATTGGCTTTTATAAAGGGGGTTTATTTGGTTACACAGTTACAGTCTGAAGGTCATAAAGTGTCTAAGGTAAGACATCAACAATTGGGTATCTTCACTGAAGGATGGCCATTGGCATCTGGAAAACCTCTGTTAGCTCAGAAGGCACATGACTGACATCTGCTTGCTCCCAGCTGGCATTTCAAAATGGCATTCTCCAAAATGTTGCTCTTGGGGTGTTTTGTACTCTCTTAGCTGCAGCTGCTCTTCAAAATGTCCTCTCAGTTGCTCTGAGGTCCTTCTGTCTGTGAATTCCTTTAGACGACTCCAGTGATCCAATTAACACCCACCCTGAATGGGCAGGGTAACACCTCCATGGAAACTATCTAAACATTTTACTCACAGTTGATTGAGTCACGTCTCCATGGAAACACTCAATCAAAGGATTCCAATCTAATCAACACTAATACATCTGCCCCCACAAGATTGCATCAAAGATAATGGTGTTTTGGGGGACATAATACATCCAAACTGGCACAACTAGGCAAAGCATTATTCCATACTAAGATTATTAAAATTTTAGTATCACATTAATGCAAGTCTCTCTTTATAGACTCAGTATTTATGGACAGATTTCTTATTTCAAGATGTTGCTCCACTGTCTTGTTATTTTCAGATGAATTTTAATAATTCTTTACTGAATGCCCTATAGCTTTTTCACCTACTTCCTAAATGTCCATTTTTAAAAACCCCTCCCTTTTCTCTTTTCATCTAACTTAGAATCAAGATGACATCAGGGGTCAAAGAGATATTGGACATCATTCAAGCCAGAGACTACAAACTATATTCTATTAAGACTTGCAGGCTCTATGATGCTAGTAATCCATACCTCTATCCTCATGCCCAGATGTGCACACACCCTCCAACAAAATGTCTCTCTACCTGTTTCAAATACATTGTTTGTTGTGCCACTAGAATTTTGTTTAAGCAAAAGGTTCAAACAAAAGTTTTGAGAACTACTTACTTTAATTAAGCTTTCATTTTATGGTTGAGAAACTTGAGGACAAGAGCAATCAGAGAGCTAGGCAGTTATATAGAGGGAATGTGGCTTTGTGGTAAGAACATGAGTTCTAGACCCTGACTGCTTGAGTTCAAAGCTGTGTCATGTATTAAATATGTGGCCTTGGAAAAATTATTTCCTCTCGTTATGCCTCAGATTCCTTTTTTTGGCCTCTAGAGTTAGAAAAGTGATCATACTTACCTCACAGTGTTGTTGAGCAGATTAAATGAATAAAGTGCTTAGAGTAATGCTTAGTATACAGTGAGCTCTAAGGAAGTGTTAGCTATTATAAGTTGGTGGCAACACTGCTTCCCGTGAGCCCTAATCTCCTGGTTCCTGTGCTCCTCCCGCACGTTACATATATCTGGGCCATGCAGGATTTTGTGTAACTTATTATGTTTATTTGTTTAACGTCAGGTTAGATGGTCAGTTTTGTGAGGCAGAAATAACATATGTCCTACTCACATCTTCAATTCCAGCCTCTAGTTCTATGCCTGCCCGTGACAGTCACTCAATAAATATTCATTAACAGACTAATTTGAATGTCAGTTTTAGTGGCTTAACTGTCTTCTTGCTTAACACTCTATTATTTATTAATATTAGCTTGCCTAAAACCTAAAATTTTTGTTAAATTGTGGATGTTGGAGACAAATAGAGATGAGTGGTCCCTATAGCGCTTGGCAGTGGTGTTTTATACTGAAATTCTCAGTACATTGTTCAATTGCAGTTGAAATACTAAATCCATGACTTCATCACAGATGTTTCTTTTACTGACTCTGTTTCAACACTTCAAATCAACATAATTAGATTAATATTAAGGTTGCAAGTTGACCAAAATAAACATTTCCTAAGATTACTTTAGGTCACTAGCATTCCAGGGAAATTATGTATCAGTAATTTTTATGCTTTTATGTCTTGTTTGTTTTCCTCAGATTTTATGCCATTTCCAATAAGCCCTTTTCTGGTCAGGTTAGACCTGACCACCTGGAAGTAATATGCAGTTTTCCTTAAAGTAAAATAATATGTAATTCTCTGATATGGGATTTTTTTTTTTTAAACGATTGGGCCAAGTTGGCTTTTTGGAGGCATCTGAATTACGATGACTGGAAGACGTGAAAACAAGTAGGTAACTAGTCAACACTTCTGAAGACATATTTTTAAAAACAGGAAAATATATATGTTTATGATTACATTGTTGTTTTTATTCTCTTTGTGAATGCATTCTATGCTCAAGTAAAAATCTGCTGGTTATATGTAGGGAAGTCTCCAAAGAAGCCTCAGTGATACTCAGGAATTATTCCTGCTATAATGTTTTGGTCAGATTTTAGTTTCAAGCAGAGACTTTAAAAAAGCCTGTGAAATAAGAGTATATTTATCTAAGGTTAGAAATGAGTTGTTGAGTACCAGGGGGGATATAATTTTATCAGCTATCATTTAGCAATCTTATGCTAGGTGTTAAAGATGAAGTGGCTGTGGTGCTCTTTGTAAAGAAAATCACAATAGCATCATATATCACATGCTTGGTTGTTGAAGGTATTGGAGATACCACATAAATGAGGCCGTTTATTTGGCTTAAGTTTATTTTGTTATTGTCATTTTTATAAAACTATTAAATTGGATATTGACTAATAGTTTCCTTAGATATCCATTTACATACACGGAAGAGTTATACAAACATGGAGATATGAATATGTTCCTACCCTGGGGATTAAAATAATTGCCCCAATCTTGTGATGTGTGTGACAGAATGAGCAATCTACCTTCTCTCTCCTGGCTTCTCCAAACCCTTCCTGCCGACTGGGTTCATTCAAGGGTAGTTGCAGGAGTGTAAATCTGTAATGAGAAACTCTACCAGAGAATAAGTGCGTGTACATGTATGTGTGTGTGTGTGTGTGTGTGTGTCCTTAGTCCTCAAAGGGATGGTGGACACCTTTGAGATATGAATGATTATACAGCCCCTTATTCCTCTCCACCAGCACCATTGCATTCCTGTAGCAAATCAAGCACAGAGAAAGGCAAACGGTCAGACATTTTGCATTTGAGGATCTAAATAAGGACCCACTGACCTCCAAGAAGGTAGGTCCTGGTCCCATGCGTGGTCGATGCTGAGGAGTCTGGAGCCATCTTGAGCCTGAGAGATAACCGTGTTTATGAATAGAAACAGAGGGAACACATGCATATACGTGGGTATTAAGTGAGCATGTGGGACAAAAGTGGAACACAGGACTCACCTACTGCCACAGACCGGCCACCACTTTGTCCCTGTGCTCACCCTTATTATCACTACAGGAAAAGTTGTCATGTGAATTAGGGACCACAGGTCCCAGAAGCCTGTGCTCTGTAGATTGACTGAGGAATCTTAGAACACCCTAAGCTGTGAGTGAAAGGGGATGTTACAAATCATTCTGGAAAGATTCCAGCGTATGAGGCTCAGAAGGGGAATGGGGTGGTTGGATATCACAGGATCTCTGAGATCAAGGGACAGTCATCACCAATGAAAATATGCACCTAAGCTTTGGAGTAGGGAAAGGAAATACACAGACATACAACTCAGTCTTTATCACAGGACCTTGCTATATTGGCACAACAGTAAGGGTAGTATGGCTATGTTATGTTTAATTAATGATGAAAACTGATAAATAAATACAGGGTGTGTGTATTAGTTTTCTATTGCTTCATAACTAATCACCATAAATTTAGTGGCATTAAACAACTCAAATTTATTATCTCTAGTTTATCTGGGCTCTGAGTCCATGTATAGTGTAGCTAAGTCCTCTGCTCAGGGTCTCACAAGGCTGAAATCAAGGTGTTGGCAGAGGCTAAGATCTCATCTGTGACTCTGGGTCCTCTTCCAAGCTCACTGGTTGTTGGCAAAACTCAGTTCCTTGTGCTTGTAGGACTGAGGCTCTAAATTCCTGGAGATGGCCTGCTGTTTTCTGCCATGTGGGCCTTTCTATAGGCCCTTTCGATGGTGGTTTGCTCCCTCAAATACAAGAAAATGTGTCTTCTGTTTGACCCGTTTTCAGCAAAGGCCTGAACCCTCTCTGAAAGGGGTTGCTGGTTGGATCAGGCCCACCCATGATAATCTCCCTTTTGATTAACTTATTATCAACTGATTAGGGATCTTAATTACATCTGTGAAATCTCTTTACCCTTGCCATATAATGTAACCTACTCACAGGAGTGATATCCCATCATATTCACAAGTCTCGTCCACTTGAACAGAGAGGAGATTATACAGTACAATTATTCCAAGAGTCTGGAATCTTGGGGCCCTCTTAGAATTAAGCCTAACATTTGACATGGGGACAGTTAAAGAATAATGAATGCAATTCTCCTTGTAGTTCATGAAGCTTCATTCTAAGCCAATTTCCTTAATAATGTTAAACAACTATAAACTCTATCCACAGGGGAGTAGTGAATGAATCAGTATTTGTCAAGCTCATAGAGTGAATTAACCTTACAAATAGGTAACTTTGAAAAATATCTTGCCATGATAATTAGGAACAGAATTAGACTTCACAAAAAAGGTCAGGCATTTTTCTAAGAAGGACTGACCTCCTTTACTCCTCTATCTTAAAAAACTAAAATTTCAGTCTTTGTTTTTAAATCATTGGGCCAGAGTTCCTGGTCTTTGCCTTTTCCACCTCCTATGTAGAGAAGTAGAGACTGTCAGAGAAACTTCTCTCTGTATTCGGGGTTTTAAAGACCCATGTTTGGAAAAATTTATTTATAGTTTGGGGAAGGATCCTACAAGAATAGTTGTTTCTTTCTTTTCAATTTTTAATGGAGAAGAGATTGTCAAAATGAGGATGAATATTCTTCAGGTGCTTGTATAATCACAGATTTAATTTCTGCTTAGTTCAGGAAAATAGGAACGTACATTATCTCATTGAATCCTCAAATACTCTTATATTGATAGATTTTATGAATCAGCTCACAAAATTAAGTACAATTAAATTAAAATTATTTTATTTATAAGATTCTATTCTAAGGAAATTAGAAATACAGGCAAAATATATGTTCAGTGAGGCTTATCAGAGTGTTAACTGTTATCTTACATGTAATTATAGTAAATAAATTGCAGCATATTCATAAAAACATATGTAGCTATTTAAATACTTATCAAAAATATTAATGTTATAGAAAAATGCACAAGATATAGTATTTAGTTAAAAAGAAGACATTGATCTGTATATATTATCTCAATGTATATAGAAAAAGATCTAAATATACCAAGACAATATCATTAATTGTCATTGAGTGGTTGAATTACTAATGGGTTCTTTTCTTACTTAACTTACTTAAACACATTTGCTTTTCTCCAGTTACTGCAATCAGCATGTATTATTTCTATCATCATAAAATATACAAATGCTATTTTGTAAAACAAGAAATGGGGAATCAAGGCAAGGGTGAAAGAAACATTTAAAATTACTTTTAATTCAATCTGGTGACCCAATCCTAAGAATATCAGTTTATGTGTTTGGAAAAGGAAAACAAGTGGCACTGGATTAATTGTTTAGTCAAGGGAGTTTTCATTTATATGCTACTCTTATACGCACCACATAAAGAGGCAGACAGCAGAGAATGGTGGGTAGCGGTGTGGGCTCTGGAACCAAACAGCTCTGTGGGTCCTCAGACACACTTTTACCCCTTCTGTGCTTCAGTTTCCTCATTTATAAAATGGGATGATAATATCTTTCTTATAGGACTGTTATGAGGATTAAATGGATAATGTTTGTGAAGAACTGTCAGCACAAAATAAGTTTTTTTAAAACAAAATATAGTTTGTTAAATAAAAATAAAGAGAAACCATTTCTAGAAAATAAATTATAGGTAAAGAAATCATGGTAAAGGAATGGTAAAATTAGAACAGTACATGAAGACATAGGGAAAGTGATGCTGTTGGGTCAGACACAATCACAAAAGTGGTCACAATTTTTGCTCCCCGGTTTCTAGCAGCTGGAGAGGGAAATTTGACCAGATTCACCAGATTGTATGCAAGTTACCGGTTGTTTAGCAGAAACCTAGCTTTAATGTTCTCAGGTGGGCTTCAGAATCATGGTGACCCTGAGTGGTGCAGGAGCTTTTGTCTCCACTGTAAATATGATCATGAGTCAGGTGTTGCTGTCTCTGTTTACATCACTCGTGCAAACTGAGGCCCTGGCACTAATGCCCTTTAAGTGTGTGATTCTAAAGACCAACAAACAGGTATAAACACAGAGTTCTCTCTGCTGGTTTGTTAAGTTACCTGATGGAAACTTCTAGAAAAGCAAGAGAAATGGAGGGACTTCATATTTTTCTGGAAATCCTTCATTAATATTATTTCTTAACTTTTATAAAAATCGAGCAGCTGAGAATTTGATGTTATGTCCTTTGGAAAGAGACTTCCACTCCATTATTCCATCCATTTTCTCCTGATTCACCTCCACCCCCACTCTGTGTTTACTTGTTTCCATCTCTATCCTGGATTCCATAGTCCAGTTATTTGCCAGTATCCTTAAGCTTAATGTCCTCACTATGGATTCACAGCCTCCAACCTCAGCTAACCCTACCTCCCCACCCTTACACATGTTCCCAGTGAGTTTTCCCTTCCATTTTCAACAATAAAAACGAAAAAAAAATCATAACAAATCCTTCCACTCAGCTATCATTTGCACTAAAGTTTTTGTGAATATAGTCACTAACATATTATGCAAACATATATTTATAAATATATAGATAATATATATTTACCAAAATGGAATCATACAATGTAAACTGTTTTTTTATCTGATATTCTCACTTAACTATGAATTGTAAAGATCTTTCTATCTCCATAAATATAAATCAGATTATCATTAGTCAAGGCTGAATGGTATTTGAGTGAAGTATACTATGTTTAACCAAAGTACTGCATTTTATTTAAGATATGTTCAAGTTTTTGGTATTAAAACAATACTGCAGACAGACTCTGCTTTTTATGTGTACCCATTTGATGAATCTGTAGGATAAATTCCCAAAAGCAGAATCAAAGATATGTACTTCATAAGGATTTTGACACATATTGTTAAATTTGCCTCCAGAAAGTTTATACCAATTTAGTTCCTGGGGTAGGCTGAAGGATGCCCACATCCTCATCCCCCTAACCTGTGAATCCCAGTCAGAGAAGATGTGATCACAGAGGCAGAGGTTGGCGTGATGCAGGGTCATGAGCCAAGGAACACAGCAGCCTCTCAGAACTGGAAAAGGCAAGGTAACAGACTCCTCTGGGCCTCCAGAAAGAGTGCAGCCCTGCCAGACCATTCTTGACATATGACCTCCAGAACTGTAAGACAGTACATTTGTGTTGCTTCAAACCACCACGTTTGTGGCAAATTGTTACAGCTGCAATAGGGAACTAATACAGTCCAAAAGAGTAGATGACAATTTTCATTTGTTCACACCCACACCGATATAGTATCATCATTATTTTTTGTTTTTTTTTTTTAAGTCTGATGAGTCAAAGATGTTAGCTCATAGTTTTAATTTGCATTTTAAAGATCATTAGTCAGATCAATATTTTTAATGTTTATTTGCTATTTGAATTTTTTTCTTTGGTTAATTGCCTAGTCATGTCTTTCTCTTTCTGTGTTTTTGTTTGGATGTGCATGTTTTCTGTCTTAATTTGTAATATTCATTACATATTAATAAAATCAACTCTTTTGCCATATATGTTGCAAATATTTTTTCCAGTATATTATTTGTCTCATTTATGGTGTTTCCTGATGTTTAAAAGTTTTTCAGTTTTATGTGTCATGATTGGGAAGACCTCCTCTAAGTTAATCTAAGTATTTACTTGTAAATTATTTTAATACTTGCATGTTGTTCCAACCCAGCTCAACCCCAAGACCAAAGAACATGCCAAGCACGGAGTTAGACATGAGTTTAATTAGGACTTATGAACAGGAGATGGTTCCATGGCAGTGGATGGCCAGGAAAGACGGAAGTTAGTGCTCCACAAATAGCAGGGAGTGCAAGGGGGTGGTTTATAAGGATTAGGACAAAGACATTCCATAGGGTGTGAGAACAGAGTTTCGGCAGAGCCTTTTGACACAGGAGTGTAGAGATTTGTTATCAACAGTGATCAGGGAAAGGGAGTTTTAATGCTTTGTTTATGATACCATTTGTTCATTCTGTCCCCTACCCCGCCCCCTCAGGAGGTCTGGTGACCTTGAACATCTGTCTCAGTCAAGTAGGCAGCTACGTGCAATAACCCACTTTTACTACGGAGGGGAGAGGCCCTGGGCCCCGGGTCCCCACACGTCTCTTTAAAGATAGACCAGTGGAGTTTAATGTGCACAGAATGTTCATTAATATAGCTTCATATTTCACACTGCAACTAATCTTTAAGAAAATACCACTCGTCAAGTTTTGTTTCAAAGGAGAAAATCCACTATTATCTGAAAAGTGTATTAAAATTCTTCCCCCTTTTCCAACTACATACCTGTGTGATATGGTTTATTTTTGCACTTAAATCTTTAGTGGAAACCCACTGGAATTTGTCCCCAGACTCTCTTCCCTCACAACTGTTTCACCGAAATTTATGGGCCTCGTGTAGCTTGTTCCTACTTTATAATCTTGCTTCTTGGTAACAGTTGATTGGGCTGGAAACACAATTAGATTACCTCTCATGGGAATCTGTAACAACCTGAAACATTTTTAGTTTGTCATGTGGCTGTGATCTATATTCTGGGGAACGGTAGGTGGCCACAGCCCATGCCAGTCCTTAGAGAGAATGAAGCACATGACTCACGGAGACAGAAGACAGAGCACCCACAGGTCCAGTTCCTGGCTCTGGCTTGCTTCTGAAATCAGGGTGCGTTTCTCCAGGAAGGTTCTGAGACACACCCCTGGAGTCTTATAATAAATTCTTTTGCCTAAGTTATTGCAAGTTGATTTCTGGTATAATCCAACATATATAAAACACGATTTGAATTTATTGAGCTATTTTAAGTACTTATTTTCAACCACCAATCCTTTCACTTCCCATTTCTGCTGTCCCTTCTGGGACATGGCTCCATTCCTTACTTCCTCTCTTGCCTGACTGCCTCTGCCTTTCTTCTTGGTATTTACAATGGCTTAAATCACTTCTATCTTGGGAGAAAATCTGTCTTAAACCCAAATCCCCTTCTAATGCTAATCTCTCCTAATTCTTGAAAACGAAGTTTACACTAATTGTGTCCACCTCCTCATCAGTGCTCATCTTGAACCCACTGCAATCTGGCCGTCTTCCCAAATATTACCCTGAAATGGCTGTGGTCAAGGAGCTGTTACAGGGCCTGCTGCTCCACTCTAATGGGCACCATTCCCAGTGTAATCTACGTGACTAACCTGCAGGGCTGATACAGCTGCTCTGTCTGATAACCAAATTCTATCCTGCTTTCAGAGAGTGCCTGGATCTTTTAGCATTATTTGATGCAGTCAACTTTCCCCTCCTTTTAATTTTTACTTTGGAGAATTTCAAACATATACAAAAATAGGAAAAATAATATAAGCCCTCATATATCCACCCCTAGCTTCAACAATTATCAACTCATAGTCAATTTTGTTACTTCCATACTCTCACTCACTTTCCCTACTTTCCCAGGATCATTTCAAAGCAGATTCAAAACTCCTATTACTTCATCTGTAAGTATTTCAGTATGTATTTCTAAATCATAAGGATCCCTTCTATAAACATAACCACATCACCATTAGCAATCTCGCACCAACAGTGATTCATTAATACTGTCAAATTTCGAATCAATGCTTATATTTCTCCTATTGTTCTATGTATTTTTAAATTTTTAAGTTTATTTGAATTAGGGTCCAAATAAGTATTCCCACATTTTAATTGGATTAAACTCTGTTTAATTTATAGGTGCCCCATTCATCTTTCTTCCTTCTTGCAATTTTATGTTGGTGTTGTCGAAGAAAATGGGTGTTTGTGCTATTGAATTTCCTACCATATGGATTTTGTTGATTGCATTTCTGGGGCATCAACTCATTCTTCTGTCCGCATATTTCCTGTCAACTGGTAGTTAGAGGATTGACGAGATTCAGATTCATTTTTTTGCAAGACTAATTCAGAGATGGTGTTGTGTACACCCAATAGGCAGCACATGTTGTCTGGCCATCTCTCTCAACACCCTATGGACTAGGCCTTATTATACTCTTTGCCACTTTCTGTTTACTTGGCTCTCTCCATCTCAAGACTGGAGAATCCTTGAGGACAGGGCCAGTGTCCTCAGCACCTATTTAATGGCTGGTACAGTGGCTAAAAATATTTCTAAATAATGCTCCTGTGAAATATATCATCTTCATGTAGCATTTTCCACCATCTCCTTCAGGAAAAAAATCATTGCAAAATGTTTCCTTAAGTAACCAAAGAAGGTAAATTATTACGTGCCACTGCTGGGAAAGCAATTACATTTTGGAGAACTTCTCTTTCAAGAGATGATTAGGGTTTAGAGCAGGTGCCCAGGATCCATACATAATTACCTACATAGCAAAAATGGCTTGTTGGTTGAAACCACTTCTAGCTTAAGACTATAACAAATAAAACGAATCTATTTTTTTACAGCTGGGACCACTTCCACAGATGAGCAAACTGAGTTTCAGAGAGGTTAAGGCACTTGTCTGAAGTTGCACAGATCACACATGGCACAGCAAGGGGCATAGATCCAAGTCTTCTGATTCTAATTGCACATATATATGCATAAGCAATAAAACCAGCCTACTCAATGGCTCCCCAATTAGATGGGCTTTAACAAATGATAAAACACAAATACTAGATACTCCTCAACCCTGACATAAAAATCATTAAATCTTCCTGCAGGCTAGATAATTCTGAGCGAAGAGAAGCCCCCAAATAAAAATAATGAAGCAACAGGAAATCCCCAGGGCTGTAGCAATAACCAAAAAAAAAAAAAAAAAAAAAAAAAAAAAAGCCTCAGAACCGTGTGCCTGGGTTTAAAAGAGAAAAATAAATGGTTCAAAATTCTGCCATTGTAAAAAGCCTCGAAATTAAACTCTGCCAGGCACCCTTGGCCGTGGGCAGCCTGGGCTACTTAGTGGAATCCCTTCAGTACTCACTTCACACACATAATTAACTGCATTGCCACACAGGGTACTTGACTGGGCCTGGTGTCCTCACCCAAAGTAGAAACTACTAAATCAGTGTCCTCCCCTTGGCTGCACCAAGTGGGAGCTCTGCAAAGATCATTTCAGTGGAAGCTCCACAGAAATCCTCTCAGTTACTTTTTTGACTGCCAAGGGTTATCCTGAATAGCTTCAATAGCTGGTAATCATGAGAAGCCAACCCATTCCAACAGCAAAGGCCAAATGAGATAGTTCTCTGATTTATTCCTGGCAGGTTCCTAGTAATGCTTCAATCAATTACAAAATCAGTGATGCCCTCAGTTTTGGACCAGGCCATAGCATGACCTGAGTACATGATACTTGAAGAATACACCATTTGTTAGAAGCCAAATCTGAAACCAAAAAACAAACCTGATCAATAGCTTGTCAAAAGGGTTCAATGTAGCATTAAACCAGGATCACAATCTGTACACTGGGGACATGTACTCTGTGTACTTGTCCCCGAGCTCTTCAGCTGTAACCTTTTATAGAACAGCATAACAAACCTTGGAAGCCACAGTTTGGGGTTGTTCAAATGGTTGGATGCCCTTCCCACCCCCTGAGAATGTCTAATGTAAAACAGTAATGTATGTTAAACTGCTTCACCGCTTCTGAGAAGCATCCCTGATCTCCCAGGGTGTTAGCACTTCTTTCATTTGTTCTCCTGGAGTCTGGTTCATACTTTCATAATTGTACTTTCCACATGGGTGTAACTAAAGGGTACATGTCACTCTCCATTCCCTCAAAAGTATTACTCTTACACTGTTTTTCTCTGTCAGCCTTCAGCAAGGACAGTGCTTGGCATTTAAATGTTTGTAGAATGAATAAATGCAAATGACAATACATTAGACACATAATGTCTCTTACTATTTATTGCTCCTGTGTGAATGAATATGATTACTTTCAGAGAGAGGGAACCTCAAAGTAATTTTCACTTAACTGAATTTGAAGTGTCATACTAGTCAAAAAGAGTCAATCACCTTTTTCATTAAAACAAAAATTATGGACTCAGCACAGTCTAAAATGAGACAGAGAAACCTGAATAAAGAGTAAGCTTGGCATTTTTCTTCTCTGGAAATAAAACCAGATTTATGATTAATAGAAAGCAGAATAAGATCAAGACATTCAGTATTGCTTATCCCGACATTTCTTAAAAGTGTGGGTTAGTTTTTGGACTGTTGTAAGGTGTGGTTTCCTTTCCATGGCAAGCCAGGGGTCAGCTAAGGAATCCTGCCCTAAATACAGCTTTCTTATGATAAGCCCCTCGAGCAGGACTGAATGCATCTCCTTAATCTAGGTAAACCGGTTTCATTTCACATACAAATGCCAACAGAATTCCTGGAATGTTGCACTGAAAAAGCTCTGTGGCAAGGTTTAGCGGGGAAGTCGTGATAGATTAGAAAAAGCCACCATGGTTGCAGGTGGGAAAGCTGTAGCACAAGGCCAGGTACTGTCATCTTTGACTTAATGGTTTCCCAATCTGGAAAAGGCCAGCTACATGTGGACTATAATCATTTTTGCCTTGAGAGAAGATGAGCTCAGTCAGAATAACCCTAATTCATACTTCCTTTCCAAAAGCTATCCATGTAAATTTCATAGAGAAATGACTGGCAGCCAAGAACAATAAATGTGTCCTAGTACAAATCCTTTTCACAGTGCCCTGGGCAGCTTCAGCTGAGCATAATCCCCAAAGGAGCTTTCGATATGCACCTGGAGCCAGTTCCTAAGAGCAAATTGCTGCATATTTGATTGATTTGTTGACTGCCCCAGCCGCTGACCTGCACATGGCAGTGTGTGTGTGTGGGCGGGGGGGGGGGGGGGGGGGGGGGGGGGGGGGGGGGGGGGGGCACTCTTTGGCAGTAAGGGGAATAATAAGAGGAAAACCTACCAGGACAAGGCATCTGGCAGAACTTGTTGAAACTCTTTCTATTTCCAGAACTTGGAATGCTCGTGGACATCAAAGGCACTGGGGAGTCACTCTGGCTAGTCCCCCATGCCCTTAACAGGAATTGTTAGCAATCTCTGACCCCACACGACATTTGCAGATACTACAGTCCAGCATATTTCAAATGTTTTCTTCCCACACGTGGAGAGTTCTTTTCCACCACTTCCCTCCCCTCCATGGCTCACTTATACGGGCAAAAGGAAAAAGAGAAACTTGAAATCCTCAAAATAAAAGCAAAATATTGATGGGGTCATTTTCAACATTGACGTGAATGACTTTAGAACCAGGTCACATGAGTGGAAGGAACACTGACATACTTTTCCAGCTGCTGCACAATGAACCATACTTTAAAAATATTCTTATGTAGCCTCATCTGCCCTTGGGTTTCCTTTCTTCACACGACAACCCTTTACTGCAGCATAAGTGATTAGTTCTCCATCAGATACATCTGCCTAATACCAAATCCCATCTCTAGAAGGGCACTCTTAGCAGATCTCACCAGCTGTTATATGACACACATAAGAGGTAACAAGGAACAAAGATGAGAGTTCTTTGTGCTAACTGCTCATGAGAATGGAGGCAACATACCTTATCAACATATGATACATCAAAACAAGTCAAATGCATGAAGCAAAAATTTAAAAAATTCTTATGGCCACAATTTAACACAAGAATGGTTTTCGGGTACCCATCAGTAAACACATCATAGGTACTAGATATACCATCATGGAAGTGAACTAACACTTGTTCCAATTTCTTAAACAATCTCTGAACTCTTTACAGTTTGTGCTGGGATTGCAAGTGACCTCTTTTCCTCCACCAAAAGCAGTCCGCAGACATCAACAGACAAAGCCAATGCAAATTTTGAGGATAAATCCTAGCAGATACTCATGAATCCTGTATATAGAATTGAGGTTACAGGGGGAACGAAGGATTCTGTTTCACATTTGTCCCTAAGTTCAAAGGGAACTGACACAACTATTTAGAGGAGAGGCTACTGTTGCTGAGAGATCGGTTTGGGTTCATCCAAGAACCAATTGCAACAAAAGAGTGCAGACTACTTAGGAATCACTCTGCCTAAGGTCTCAAAGGAGCAAAATGGAATGGGCAAATATCTGCACCTTTAAAAATCAAGCAGGTGATAAGCAATCTAACATTTTCTTATCTTTTTTTTTCTCCCTGTCCTCTTGTTTCCTGAAGACAAATGCCTCTTTTAAATATATTTTAACCTATACAGACCTGACTATATAAAATGAATAATTTATCTGTAAAATAAACCATGAAAAGTATAGCAATTGCCTTCACTGTTGTAAGAGTGTAGTTGATTTTAACTATTTAAGTTTTTCAGATTTGTTTATTTCCCAGATGGTTATTCACACCAATCACTATGCTGAGAACTAAAGGAGAGGTGAGGTATGGGGAGCTGAGAATGGTAGAAGAATAAATGAATAGAAGCCCTGCTCTCCAGGAGACTCAACATCTGTGGAGAAATACAACATGCAAACTTAGAATTGCAATGATAGGCAGAATACCCCCACATTTAGAGCCTCCAGTGTTCCCTAGTTGTACCCCTAGTTGTACCCAGTGTACCCTAGTTGTACTTCATGAGCTCTTTTTCTCTAAAATGCTTGAAGATTCTCTGTGTCTCCCCCAATGCTAGTCACATGATGCATGATCAAAAGTGCTGCTTGAACTCTATTGGTTTAGTAACTGTCCCCTTCTTTTCTCTGATTATTAAATGGATTTGCATCCATTTAGCTGGTTTGGGAGACACTAGGCCTTGAAATTTTACAAAGCAACTTGTGTAGCTTTACTTGAATCCAGTGGATTTCATATTTTTAAAATCTTCCTTGCCTACCATCCTCAAATTAATCATTTAGGAGTCAGGGAAAATCTGTTATGTAACAGCCTTTTTTTCTGGCTAAAAGGACACCAGTTAGTGACTGACAGATCAGGAGTGGCTCTGAAATTTTGAAATCAGAGTGTAATCCACATAGAAACTCTCCTCTAGGTGACATATACAACTAGACCCCTTTATTTTAAAATTAAATGTTTACTTTAAATAAAAATATTCCTCTTTTAAATCTTTTGCAATGTTAAAGTAACATTAACAGAAGTTACCAAGTGGTATGAAGCTTGTGCTGACTTCACATTTGAAAAACTGACATTAATTTGAGCATTTAGTATTTTGAAATATTTTTTGGTCTCATGAAAAGTTAAAATTGGAAGACAAATTCCAATAAAATAAAGGCAATTCACAAAGGACCCTGTGACAATTTTTTTCTTGAGAGAAAGGGCACTGCATAGTTGAATTTCTTAGTTCTGAAGATGAATTTGGTGTGACAGCTATGGAATTAGATTAGCCAGGAAAGCCTGAGGGTTAAGTGAGAAATCTTGAGGTTGACAAGTTCTTTGCAAAAACAGCATTCTATAAAGGAACAAGGATCTGCATATTATCTATGAGCACAAAACCATGCAGAAAAAGTGTTAGGCTCATTTTTCCCCCTTACATCACGAGAGTGATGGATTTTCCACTGGGTTGACTGAGGGTTTTCCTCCCCTCTCTTGATTTAGATACAGACACATCCCTTCTTCTGTTGTAGGATGAGATCATCATTCATCTATGAATCAGGCAGCAAGAGGAGCATGAGGCTTGAATGGAAGAGGAATAACTGCTAAATGAAGTCTGAAAGAGACCTTGAGGAAAACAACACGGTAGCCATGGCATCCCTCCAGAAGCTGGTTGAGAGGTCACGAAGTAGGAGCCCGTGTGGAGACAGGTGGGGGTGTTGCCTGGAAAGGCTGGCTGGCTGCCCGGACAGGTCCTCAGGAGGAGACATTTATCTCAGTGAGTGAACCAGCTACTTTCTAGAGGATGGCCTGAGGCTTGTAGGCTCTGAAACTCATCAGTGACCCAGAGTTCTATGGAATTAGGGCTGCTACCTGATGTTTACAAAACTAAAAAGATAGTGAGGTAGAAACACAGAATACCAGTCTATTAAATTTTAAAGAGATATATACATGTGTATATATTCATATATATATGTATATGTGTGTGTGTGTTTGTATATATGTGTGTGCATATATATATTTTATATACATACGAAGTTTTGGTAGTTCTCATTGTGTGAAGCAATATGATTCTAATTAAGCTAGCAAACAGAACTAAGAAGACCCATCATTAGAATAACTAGAAGGAAATACCTGAATCTGTTGAACTGTAATCCAGTAGACTTGATTCTTTATGATGATTATGTAACTATATAGCTTTTATCATGTGACTATGTGATTGTGAAAACCTTATGACTGAGACTCCCTTTACCCAGTGTATGGGCACATGTGTAATAAAATAAAGACTATATATATATATATATATATATATATAAAATGGGGGATAAGGGGTATGGGATGTTTTGGGTATTCTTTTTATTTTTATTTTTTTCTTTATTTTGGAGTGATGAAAATGTTCTAGAATTGATAGTGGAGATGAATGCACAACTATATGATGATACTGTGAGTCACTGATGGTATACTTTGGATGGATTATATGTTGTGTGAATATATCTCAACAAAATTGCATTTAAAACACACACAAAAAAAAACAAGAAGAACCATTCTGAAAGAGCAGCATTTGCATATGTGTGGAAATACTAAGTTCTGGTCCCCAGATTACTTTAAATCTTTAATTCCAGATCAATCAAATTAAGCAGTCATAACCCAGGAAATCTGGATTTTCAGTAATAGAGCAGCATTGAGTATTCTCATATGGAATTCATCCTCTCTGTTTGTTTGTTTGTTTTTCATTTCAAAGCAAGAATCTAAGCAATGCCTCCCAGGGCTCTTCTGTAAAGGAAAATGCAATATGACCTTGTTTCAGAGCCTTCATCCATATCTTAACACAATTTAATCCATGAAAACATCCATTTCAAACAGACCTTTGGAGAACTCCAGCTATCTTAAAACAGTCTACCCTGTGAATTCACTAGATGTGATCACTTGCCTGACTCTGACCATTCAATTACCTACTTCCTGTCAGCAGGGAAATCTGCAAAAGAGTTCTTTGCCCTCAGGTTTTCTCACCACTATATCCTTTTCTTGACCCTAACAAAACTTGCTGTAAAATACTTTTTTAAAAAATTGGCCTTTACCCTTTATTCTGATTTGCCTTAGTCCTAACCAGATCCGCTTTATTCATATCTCTAATTGAAGTCTGAACTCATTTTCAGCTTTTGTAAAATACTTTTAAAGTAAAAAGTATATTAAACTTAAGTATAAATGACTAAAATCCTAAAATATTGTTTAAACCTAGTATATTTAAAAATCTTTACCAGAAGGAAAGACTTGAGCTATGGACAGAGTAGGGGAAACAAAACAAAATAGAACAAAACAAAATATTGGCCTAGAGTTGGAACCAGAGGGGAGCAGAGTTCCAGTCCTCCCACTGCAGTCACTAGCTATGTGACCTTAGGCAACTCAGATAAACATTCTGGGCCTCCTTTCCTTCTCTTCCAAATGAGGGGTTGGACTGGAACTCGGAGATGCCTTCCAGGTCTAATAGAATTTTGGATAGAAAGTAGGTCTGAAGGCTCCAGGAAGTTAAAGAACAGAGGTAGTGAAAGTGAGGAAGGAAAGAGAGGCCTGGAAGAATGAGGGACTGTTTCAGAGCATGAGATCCAGAACTTAATATTCAATATTGGAATAGTTCTTGGATATAAGGCTAAGGGAATCAGAGGCTACAGTGAACAGAAATAAACACCATTGAAGTTGGGACCAGGAAATGTTGCTAGGATTAAATGGGTTACCCAGCCAGTTTTGAAATCTTCCAGGATGATGAGAGGAATTACAGAAAAGAGAAAGACCATGAGCTAGAGGCCAAAATCTTTAATGAACATAGTATATGCCAAGCAACCATTAGAGCACAGTGATCAGAGCACCCGCATTGGTTCCAGACATACTTTGGTTCATATCATAGCTCCACCACTGACCATCTCTCAACTTTGGGTACACTGGTTACCATGTCAAATCACAGTCTACTTAACTACAAAATGGGGGAAATAATCATGTCTATTCCACAGGGTTGTTCTGTATAACAGATGCTAGTAGTTCCTACCCAACAGCCATTTATAACTTTTTCCTTGACAATAGAACACAATCCTCCATGAAGCTAAATGCTCAGGGCAGGTTGGCCCTAGCTTTGGACTCAGTGGGTAGATCTTGATTCATCTAAGCCAATCACGGAGATTCCTTTTTCCCTCTCAATGATTGACTTAGGAAGGAACATGTGACCCAATTCTGGACAACGAGATATAGGATAAGCCTGCTAGGATGGTGTTCTAGTTTGCTAATGCTGCTGGAATGCAAAACACCAGAAATGGATTGGCTTTTATAAAAGGGGGTTTATTTGATTACACAGTTACAGTCTTAAGGCCATAAAGTGTCCAAGGTAACACATCAACAATCGGGTACCTTCACTGGAGGATGGCCAATGGTGTCCAGAAAACCTCTGTTAGCTGGGAAGGCACGCAGCTGGTGTCTGCTCCAAAGTTCTGGTTTCAAAATGGCTTTCTCCCAGGATGTTCCTCTCTAGGCTGCAGTTCCTCAAAAATGTCACTCTTAGTTGCACTTGGGGTATTTGTCCTCTCTCAGCTTCTATGGAGCAAGTCTGCTTTCAATGGCTGTCTTCAAAGTGTCTTTCTCATCTGCAGCTCCTGTGCTTTCTTCAAAGTGTCCCTCTTGGCTGTAGCTCCTCTTCAAAACATCACTCACAGCTGCACTGAGTTCCCCCTACCCATCAGCTCATTTGTATGGCTCCAGTGACTCAACTTAGACCCACCCCGAATGGGCAGAGCAACACCTCTATGGAAATTATCCAATCAGAGTCATCCCCCACAGCTGGGTGGGGCGCATCTCCACCGAAACACTCAAAGAATTATAATCTAATCAACACTGATAATGTCTGCCCACACAAGATTACATCAAAGATAATGGCATTTGGGGGACATAATACATTCAAACTGGCACAGATGGCTTCTGGGAAATGTTTCCTATTTCTTCACATTGGTTTGTGAAGATGTAATGCCAAGAACTTCTGCAGCCATCTTGCTACCATGAGGAAAACTGGCAAATTAGCTGAGCACGTCAGCACAGAAAGATGGAAGGGACCCTCAATTATTGAGCAAAAGTGTCATTTGAAAGACTAACAGGATATGCTTTGAAAATAAGTTGGGAACTTGAGAATTTAGAGTAAAATGTTATTTAAAAATTGTTA
This sequence comes from Choloepus didactylus, assembly GCF_015220235.1. Taxonomy (NCBI): domain Eukaryota; kingdom Metazoa; phylum Chordata; class Mammalia; order Pilosa; family Megalonychidae; genus Choloepus; species Choloepus didactylus. The sequence continues at coordinate 89,729,147 of NC_051314.1, forward strand.
ATTCTTAGCCCCATCGAAATTTTATTTTTAATTTTGAAAGGAGGGTGGAGAGGGGAAACTTTGAATGAGAAGCTAGCAGATCTGTCTTTTAAAATCAGCAGTGATTGAAACTTTATGAATAAATTATTGAATGCTTTATACTTCTTTCCCTGCAGTTGTCATGTATCTTTAGGGGTAAATTAATATTGGCTCAGGGAGTAAGAAGTGAGTCATAGGAAGAAAATCTAGCTCAATGATCTTGAAATGTATTAAATATCAAAGAAGATAATTTAATTTTTTTTCTAGTTTTTTAGGGAGGTGACCCATTAACTAAATATTTTTAAGAGGCAAAGCTGGCTACTGATGTAGTGTGATTCAGACAGCATGAATTTGCTCACAGAACATGTAGCTATCAGCATATTGGAGTGCAATTCAGAACATGACTGCTATAACCCTGCCTTCATTTTCCTGCCTTTCTGCTCCTCGGAGAAACAAGGCTTTGGCATTCATTTCCCTGAAAGCCTTATAGGCACCTTAAATAATTTACCAACTATACTTCAAACCACAACCGAACTAAACAGCCAACCTACAGACACTATAAATGGAAACATTATGTATATATATTAGGATGCATACAGGGTGCATACATATTCAAAATATTTAATAACCATTATGGCATGACAACTGAGAATCAGAATGAATGCCTGTAGTGGGCTGAAGCAGGGTCCTGGGAGGCCTCTATTTTTCCAGCCACTAACCCTAAGTTTTGCCTCATGGGGAGATCAGAGAATCCCAGGAGAGGAGCTGGGGTGGCTGGAGGAGGGGTTCTGTTTAGCATTAGGTATGCTAATATTTCAATAATTTAATGAACAGCATGTCCACACTGGAGCCTACCAGCTAAATATTAGCCCTGAATATAGATACACATCTAAATTGTCTTTTTATTGACAAGGACTGACTCAGAATGCAGCTGACTTGCTCAAAATCATACCCAGCTAATTAGCTGCATAGCCTGGGCTACTCCCAGGTCTCTTAACTCCTAGCCCTCTACTACTTTTTATCACTGATTATTCTGGGGAGAAAATTTAAACAAAACAAACAAAAAATCCCATTCATTGACCACTGGATCAAAGGAAAGGTCCACAGTGAAAGAAGACAATAGCCATTTTGAATACTAAAATGAGACTACCAATACACTGATAACTTAATTGATGACACAATTGACTGGCTTAGGATATCAAATACTTAACTCTAATATTGAACTGTTTATTTTAAATGTGACAGTTTTGATTATTCATTCATTTTTTCCAATATAAAAAGATTTATTACTGACTTAGAGTAGATGTGACGTGTAGTGAAAAGAGAATTAATCTGGAGACAGGTGAGCAGGGTTTGAGTGTTCTGCTGCTTATTATGTGAACTTGGATATGAATCTTTGCTTCCCTGAGTCTGAGTTTTCTAATCAGTAAAGTGGAGATTAGCAAACATCTGCCTATCACCTACGATTATTGAGAAATGGCTAGAGTGAAGGATAAGAGTCAGCACCATCCTGAAGATTTTTCTACAGCAATAGAAATGTTCTGTAATTGGTGTTGTCCAATATGGTATCCACTATCCACATGTGGCTATTGAGCACTGAGGAAATGTGGTTAATGCAATTGAAGAACTGAATTTTAAATTGTATTTAATTTTAATTAATTTACATTTACATCTAAATAGTCACACTTGACTAGTGGATATGGTATAGGTATATAGAGAGCAGCAAGTGATGTAGATATGCAGAGATACCAAAAAGTGCCATGAGATGAAAGGAGAGAGGGGAGAGAGGGCACGCACTCGGCCTGCCTCAGTTCCTGAGTTTTGGTTCCTTTGGAGCCCACACTTACCTACCCACAAATATCCTCCTTTTTCTTGAAGCAACTTGAATGGATCTTGCTCCTTGTCTCAGAACTCACCTGAATGTTCACACTCAAGAGATAGTGAGAAGCAGACAAAGGTCCAGAAGCCAGGGCTCCTGTTATTTCATAGAGGTCCTTCCAATAAAGTCACGCGCCTGTCTTTCTCTTTCCTAAGAGAACGTATATACAAAAAGTCATTCCTCTTAGACTTATTTCAGCTTTGGGAGTTTACATAACATTTGAATAATGATTTAATTGCAAAAGCATCTTTCCAGAAAGTAGTCTAGGTTGCCACTAATTTCTCTGGATCCAATTGTGTCACTCATTTTCTATTTTGTTTGTCACAAGTAACATTTTAAACACTTGATGGTTTAAGTGTTATGCCAATTATTTCCTTGCATGGCTGACTTATTGCTGCGCCAGTCCAAGTATATGTGCACAGTTCCCACAGGCAGCTGTGCTGATATGCTGTGGGTTGAAAATTTCTACCAGCACAGCATTGAATATCATGGAGATTATCTCCTAGGAAGACTTAAAAACCCAACAGATATACCACAAAGGGTTAGATAATAATGATGTTTAGTAATCAGAATTGGTGAGAACCACAGATATTTCATCAACAGTACACAATCATTCATCTAGACTATAGTTCATACCTTGAACTGAAAAAAATGGATTGCCTAAATATTCCTTTTCCTCCCTGCCCCTCCTATGATTAGAAGACACTGAACCTTCTGCCCTAAACCAATAAAAACAGGTAGAAATGATGGATTTTCATATTATGCTATATGGGGTTGGGTAAGCCATTTCTAGAAAAATGGAAGAGAAGGCTACTATACTCCTAAATTTGACTGAGGAAATAAACAATAATTAATGGCTTTAAAGTGGTATAGAAACATTAACACTGAAGACCTGTCGATACCTGTTTTTCATTAAATGCATTTCAGAACATATCCATTGTTCTCTGGGTGCTAGTGAATCCATATTTAAAACATGCACACAAAAGCTTTTCTCATGCTTCTGAGTCAATTGCTGTAAGAATGCATCAGTTGTCAGTTTGCCTAAATGGAGCACAATTATCAGCAAGTTGCACAGCATTTTTATCTGCACTGTCACTGCAGGAATTCTCACTGTGTATGTGACCTGCATACATACAACCTAGTGGAAAATTCCATAAACACAGAGAAGCCTAAGATCACCCAATGGCTGCCTTGCTTTTTTTAATTTTTTATTTTTTTAAATAAAGGACACAAGGGGTTGCTGAGATTATCTCCCAAACTGCTGGATCTCTTTATAATTCTCTGTCATTTTTGTCTATCCATATTAATTCTTAAACAGCATCTGTTTAAATTGCTATTTTTATAAAGCCGTATTTTCCAGTGGCACACATTTAAATGATTAGCTGAAAGTCAAATGATAATGACACAAAATCGAGAAGTAAAACATAATTAATGTATTTTGCTCATAGTTAACAGGCTGAAATAAAGCAAGCAATTTCACATTGCAAGGCCAACTGAATGTGGAAACTTGAAGTGCTTTTTTTGCCATTTGAACATTACAGACTAGTAGATACATTTCATTTGCATTAGTCTCCCAACAAGACTGGAGGGACAAAGGGTATGAGGTGAAGGAGGAAGAAGAAAATGAATGGATATGGATTATTGGACACAAGTGTTTGTCTGTATGGGATGAGAGTACAAATCAAGGAACAAATCTCAACCTAAAGTTGCCAAGAGCTAACCAACAGCAAGAAAATCCTTTATTTTGTAGAAATTAGCCATGGTATCTCTCAGGCCCCATTCCTTCCTTGGGTTCCATTCCTACAAGTTGCCCCTCCTCCTCCTTTCTTCTACATTTCACCCCCTTCTTTAAGCCAATTTCAATAGACATTAACTTTAAAGATTATTAATATCTCAGATTACACCCTAATTTCTATTTATCTCACATTATGGCACTATACTTGCCAGGATTTTTGTAGACTCACTGAATCTAATATTTGGAAGAAAGCTTAAAGTTTCTCTCTCCATATGACAATTCCTCCCATAACAAGAATGACCACTAATATTTACTGTTTGCTGAATACATGCAAGGCACCATCAAAATTTCCCCGACAGAGCCCACCTGGTCATCCCTACAGAAACCAGGCTGCCCTTCACTCCTAGCAAACTATCCAGTGACCCTGATCTTGGCGACAGATGTTCATCTCAGCAGTCACAGTCCTGAGTCTCCAGTACACAGTTCTCAAAATTTCTGAGAATTCCTTTGCGGATTCCAGTCTATGCAACTAACACATTTTCTTCCTAAAGAGAGTTATCCTTGGAGGTCAAATAGTCAACAGAATGTTAGCTGAGGAGCATGAAATCAGAGTAGGTGTGTTAGTTAGATGAGCTGAATATTTAATGCTACCAGACCGAACGCCATTTCATAATGAACACAGTCTTCAGGCTGGAATGCTGACATCCTCTCCTCTGGTCAAAGGAGCACGAGCTGAGCATGTTCAGGTCTGCTTTGGCACCCTTTGCAGAGCTCCCTAGGCCGACCAATCTCTTTATGAGAGTAGCATTTTTTCCTTAGCTATGCTAACATACTAGTTAGTCAAGTTACAGTTTGGTCTGTGTGTTTGTTAGTCCAGGTCATCCTAGAAGCTGATGACAAGATGGGATCAAACATGCCAGAATTTTATTAGGGGAGGGAGATAGGGAAGGATGGGGGAGTCTTTGGAGCACAATACAAGCCTGACCCAGAGTGAAGGAGAAAGGGAGATTAGAGAGGGCAGAGGATCCTAGACTACCATACAACCTAAGGAGGTTCATCAAGGCCATGGGGGCTGAGGGAGAGGTAGCTTGAGGCAAGATTGGTGGTAGGAGAAGTTCCCTGTCATCCCAAAATGGTGCTACTGTCCCCAGTCATTGGCTAGGAGCAGCCATGGGAAGCTTTGCCTCACTGCTACACCATGATGGATTTCAGAGCATGGAAGCTGGGGCTCATGGGCAATTAGGTTCCCAATAGTTGGAAGTCTTCCCATGGCCTGCAAACCAGGGCCTGGGGGCCACACCCTTTTTTTAAAGTGGCTGATGGCATATCTTGGCAATGCATTGATTTAACTGCTAGAGACAATTGCACTTCTCAATTCTTGGTAGAATCCTGACTGGCATGATCTCCAAATATTAATACTACCTCCTCTCTTGTTTTGTTATAAGCACCTATTATATATATATGTATAATATACTACCACATTTTAGTATAAATGAAAAAGAGAGAGAAAGCCACTGAAGCTAAACACTGTTGATAGGTAACTTTCCCCAAACCCATAGTGAAATAGCATTTAAATTGAAAGCTCCTGCTTTAGAGCACCATTATTACATTAGGCATTACACAAATGCATATTCGTAATAACATCTCAAGGTGAATAAATGGTACACCTTTTACCTTGCAGCATAGATCACATTTAATGAAACACCTAGCTGGGTCTTGAGAACACTACTTTTTTTTAATGAGAACAGATGCTGTACTCAGAAATAGTTATTTCCACAACTCTCAGTACCAAGAATGGGTGAAACAAACAACAGTGCATATCATTTTTACAACACTGTTCAAAGAGCAATTTAAAGAATATGCTGAGCACAGCTTCCTCTGCCTTGTCAGTGAACTTACAGAGAGATTTGCGAGCACATATGTGCACACGTTGACTCAGCAAGACCAAATTGACTCTACATCAGTGATCCTCCAGGAATGGATTATTCTTAAAATGATGTGAAATACAAAGCACCCGAGAGGCAAGAGAAAGAGGTGAAAAATATCATCTGTAAAATAGAATCTTGGATTGTTGTCTGGTTTTATTGTCAAGCCTTAGATAAATTACTTAATTTCTCCTTGACCCATTCCTCTTTGGCTTGGGCTCCTTATTTTCCCCTCTTAATGATGATAGTTCAAGTAGCACAGTTTAATCCATGCAAAAGCTTCTTTTATGAAATTAATGCAAAAATGCCATTTTAATGATCAGATTTATTTTTTTTTTCTGTTTTTTTTTTCCTTTTATAACTTGTTCAGAGTATTTCTCATTGATATGATCTGAAGCAAAGAATTCTGCACTGGAAAAAAAAGCAAAAACATTTCGAGTCTCTGCGAATAAGAATGATTCATTATTGTAGTACCAGAAAACACTTATACAGGCAAGTTTACCTCAAGTTCATGAACAGTGCAGTAAGTCTAGAATAATAACTCAAATAACTGGAACCTTCAAATAATTAGGTTTTTTGTCTTTCACAGTCAACACTAATTTTATGGAAAAAAATTACAAGTGAGCAATCATAGCAACATCTAAGGTGATTTCAATATCCACTGACATCTTCAGCTCCTGACAATGAGAACTGTGATACCGAATGTTAACATATTATATTAAAACGCTCTATTTGCTAAGGCAAGAAAATTATATCATATATTTCACAAATAATTTCAACTAGAGGAAAAACAAAAGGATTTGGGCATCTAGAGAGTTCACCCCCCAGTAAGCTAGAATTTAGAATAACCAGATTCTCCCAGTTTAGTTATCCTAAGCTTTGTTATCTTTATTGACACATATGGAAAATATAAGACCCCCAACAGGCTTTTGCAGCCTAATGTCCCAAGTCAATTAACAGTGAGTCAGTTGCTAGGAGGCCACAGTAACATCAGCCATCTGCCTTCCTCCTTTGTCCACTTTCTTGCTCTCATGGCTGTCCTGAGACTAGCTAATCAAAGAAATCATTCTAGGTCCCACAGATTATTTGCAAGTGTCGGCATGAAGAAGGAGAAATGGCAGGGAAAAGGGAGGTGGCTACAGCACTCCCCCAGGTTGCAAGGCAAAGAGACCTAGAGAGAAAAGAAAGCTAAATTTCGTGGGCACCTCTTTCTCTGCCTCTCTCACACACGTGCCTCTCATGCTGTGTGTTATGACTTTGTCACTTCTTTTCTCACTGCTGCCCTTGACGCTCATTTAAACTTGATTTTTCACACACAAGCCAAAGAGGAAACACAGAATGAATAGTCTTGAGTCACATATTCCTCTAGGAAATCATTTTTGGACTCCATGATTTATTAAGCAGGTGCTTAGTAAATACTTATTGAATAAATGAATGTATGCATGCCATCTACTGACATTAGGCTTAATTCTGGTTACTCATCCCTGATTTATTGCCTTTAGGTCCTGAATCATTTCCTTTGTGTATTTCAGGGATCCTATGCTGTTAGGAATTGCTGCTTTGGGAATTAAACAGGACTATCCTGAACTCTAAAAATTATGGAAAACATGTATAGAAGCTTGGGTTTTTCCATCCTCTATTTTGGGCTCATTCCAATTTTGTAAATGACTTTCAGCTACTCTCCTGATAAGTCCATCTGCAGCTTGAATTGTATGGCCACCTTTAAAAGAAATTTCTTTGTAGATGAACTTGCAAAATATGTACCAAAATCCATCAGAAATAGAAATTCTAGGCAGAGAAAATAAATCACCAAGAAAGTTTTTGGTTTGGTTTTGTGTTTTAGATAAAAGAGTGCACTGCTTGTTTAATTTAATGTTCTGTATGTAAATGATTGGTTTACATGTAATTACCTAAACAGGGAATCCAGACTTTTTGTTTGTATATTTATAAGAGGTTCAACTTGAATCCAAATTTCCAGAAATCTCTTACCTACTTACCAAGAATGGGGCAGAAGAGGAGACATTCATTAACGTCTGTGGTTGGAGATGGAAATGATCCTTTCCCATTCTGCCACATTCACACTTCCTTCATCATCCAGAGTTTGTAACTTCTACACATGCTCAGCGCCAATGGAGCCTCCTTAGCCACCATGTTCTCTCAAGAAAGCTGTCCCCAAATCCTGTGTTACGTATCTTGAGAACAACATTATCACTGGTTCAAGTGTTACTATGAGTTGAAGAACTGTGCAATATAATGTAGTGCTTAATGAGAAAAAAATTATACAGAGCAGTTAAACTGTGTAAGGCTGTATCAGTAGGAAAATACTTACCCACTCAGATGAAATCCTTAATAACAAAGTTTATAACAAGGTTATGCTGGTGTTTTGTAAATCATAACCTTTTCAATGACCTTCATGTGCATTTCTTTCACATCTCACATAGGTTCTATGACAATGCTTTGCACACTTCTTAGAGCAGAAGGATCGAAACAATATCTATTGGTAATTCTCACAAGAGCGGTAGTAATTTCTCTTTTTTCCCCGTAAATGTTACTTAAGTTATGATTTGGGGTTACAAAAGGTCTTTTCTTTCATTATTTCTCTATTTTTTAAACTTTTTATTGTAGTAACATATGTATAACTTGAAATTCACATTTTAACCAATTTCAGTGTACAATTCAGTGTTATTAATAGCATACAAAATATTGTGCTGCCACCTCCTTACTCAAACTTTTTCATTACTCAAAATGAAAACTCTGCACACATAAGGAGTAATTCCATCCTGCACTGGCCCTGGTAACCTGCACTCTACTTTCTGTCTCTAGGAATTTGCTTTTACTAGGTATATATAAGTGAGATCATACAATATTTGCCCTTTGTCTCAACATGGTGTCTTCAAAGTTCATTCACGTAGTAGCATGCCTCAGAACTTCATTCATTTTATGGCTAAGTAACAGTCCATTATACATACATACCAAATTTTGTTTATCCATTCACCTGTTGATTGACACTTGGGTTTCTTCTATCTCTTCGATGTTGGGAATAATGCTGTTATGAACGTTGACATACACATATCTGTTTGAGTCCCTGCTCTTAATTCTTTTACCTAGAAGTGGGATTGCCAGGTCAATGTAATCCTATGTTCAACTTTCAGAGGATCCGACAAACTGATTTCCACAATGGCTGCCCCATTTTACAATTCCACTAACAATTTACAAGGGTTCCAACTTCCCTTCATCCTTGCCAACCCTTCCCTTTCCTTCCCTTTCCTTCCCTTCCCTTCCCTTCCCTTCTTTCTCTTCCTCCCTCCTTCCCTCCCTCCCTCCTTCCTTCCTTCCTTCCTTCCAGTAATATCCATCCTGGTGAGTGTGAAGTGGTACCTCATTGTGGTTTTGATTTGAATTTCCCTTATGATCAATGATGTTGAACATGTTTTTATATGTTTATTGGCCATTTGTATACCTCCTTTGGAAAAACGTCTATTCAAGTCCTTTGCCCAGTCTTCAATTTGAGTTATTTGTATTGATTTCTTTTTGAAAAGTCTTTAAAAATATGTAATCACTATTCATTCGTTGTAAAATAAATACAAATTGAGAAATAGGAGAAAATTAAAACTCATAATTCCACCACCCAAGAATTAATCACAGTTGATATTTTGTCATATTGCTCTCCAGGCTGTTTCTGTGCATATATGTACATATTTTCCAAAGAAGGAAGTATATTATACATACTCCATACAGGTTCCTGTAACATAATTCTTGCACTTAACAATTTAGCAACATTTTTCCATGTCAATAAATGTTCTTTTACAACATGTTTTAGTGATGGCATATAATTCCTTTTCATAATTTTATCATAGAATATTTAACCATTATTCTACACTTGAAAGATTGTTTTAAAAAACTCAGTATTATAAATAGCACTGCCATAAACATCTTTAGCTAAGTATTTATGTCCTTACTATTAATGGCTTATCATTACTAGAAGTAAAAGTGCGGGTTCAAAGGATCTACATATTTTTAAAGCCATTGATGTTTAGAATAGTAGCAATTTCTGAAGGAATTCCTTGCTCTTGAAGATATCTGATGTGGGCTTTTGGAACAGATGACTTGAGGCAAAAATTTGACCAAGAAAACTTCATAGGCTATCAGATTTTGGATGGACAATAAAATAGTGAAATCTTGGTTACCAAGTGAAAAGTTTGGTTTCAAGTTAAGTTGATGTGCCTACAGTAGATCTGTTTTAAAACTAAGGAATACTTTGGGCCTGTTGATAGCTAGAAAAACATAAATACAGCAGCAATGCAGAGGGTACTTTGGTGCAGTGGATTATGCTGAACTTTGTCCCGAGCCACCTAGAATGTGAGGAGTCTCACCCCAGGGAGTGGGGACATGACAGACTGGCAACAGGACATGTAGCCCTCTTCTAGCCTTTTTCTTTTTAAATTAGGAATTAATTTTTAAATTTCTAGTTAATCTTATCTTGTTCTTTTATGCGCATGAAGCTGATTTAAGTGCCAAGCACTGAATAAAGCCTAGACAGACTGCCACCAGCTGAGTAAATTCAACTAGGAACTTTAAGTGCTTTCCAGGATATCCAGTGTGCCTTGAATATAACGGAACTTTGAGTAAGAAGCCAAGAGTTGTTTAAGATACACTCACTCATCCTTTAAAGAAGAGAAAGTGGCAAATGAATAAATTACGAGTGTTTCTTAGAGTCTACAATACAGGAAATGTAAGGCTCATCCTTGGCTCCCAGTGATACCAGGTTGGTGGGCACAACTCATGGAGGCAGTGGGGCTGGGAGGAGATAACGTTGAGGGGTTCACATATAATCAACCTAATGGCGTCAGTTGACATCTGCTCCTCTTTCCCCTACTCCTCACCCCTGATGGCCAGGTAACCCAACAAGGGGGCATGCTGCCCTGCTGTGCTCTCTCTCCACAGTGCTGCCTACGGGTGACCCTGCTTAACAAAATCCTGGGAGTTACGGCCCCTATTGAACAGTCAAAACATGAGATGGGGACCTGGGAAACAGTCTTTAATGAGAGGAACATGGGAGTACAAAACAGATTAAATATGAAAGGAAAGAAAAAATTCAAGGAGAATTGACACAACGAAAGTGAAAACAATCTATCTTTATGACAAAACAGAGCAATGTTTTCTAGAGAAAATTAGAGGAATATTAATATCTTCTAAATAGGGAGATTAAGTCCATCAAATATTTTCTAATAAGACAGGATATGATCAGTAACTTGCATATTACATTTAATACTATGACAAATTATATTGAGAACCTGCAAAGTGCCAGCAAAAGTGTTAAATAGTTTACATATATATGAATTTATTACCCCCACTTTACACATGAGGAGTCTGAGGCACAGGAAGTGAAAAAAATTATTGAAAAACTCATCTAGTACATAACTGTGGAGCAGGGCTTTGAACCCAGGCACTCTAGGGTTGGGTTCCATGTTTTTAACCAACATACTTCCCTGATTACAAGTAAAAGAGCATCATGAGAGTGGAAACAGCTGATCAAGTCATCAAGTGCACTTCTGTCATATTTTGTTAAACTTTTAATTTCAATGTATAGAGCATAAAATGATCTCTTATAAAACAGATTTTTACAAAGTGTGTAGCATATTGTGGGTTCCAAAATACCAACCAAATAAGAGTAGTAGTACAAAGAGTACTTTGATTGTGTTGAATAAAGGGATAGATATTTTTAAAGATTTTTGCTACAAAGAACACAAATCCTTTAAGCTTACTTAGATCTTTCATGAAGAATATTGGCTACCACCAACAAACATTCTTAAAATGAATTTCATTTTAAATTCTTAAATAATTGACTGTAAAAATAGAAAAAAAAAAAAAAAAAAAAAAAAAAAAAAAGAGCGGCAGTCAAATCAGCCTATTTGGCCATGAAAATAAGAAGGCAAACAAGGGTACTGTTCTTAGGGAGTATGTATATATCAGATAACGGAAGCAGAATGGCAAAGGACAAGAACGAGAGAGCAAGACCAGAAGACCTCATAAAAGTAACATCTTGCACGTTCAGGGTGGGGTGGGGTGTAATTATTCACATCAACAGCTCCTGAATCTTCTCATCTCTCCTCTCAGGCCTGTCTGACTGTTCCCCCACGTTGACAATGATGGGGAGACATCAAGTAAAGACATTGCCACTCTTGATTTTCATATATATATATATATATATATATATATATATATATATATATATATGTCTGCCTCACAACAATTGCAGCACACTTTATGTTTGTTTGTTTGTACATAGCTAAGGTAAGTTAATTGTGTTTCTATTTGATTGGAATAATGTACATTCTTAGTCTCTTCTCACCAGTCTAGGTAATAACTATTCATGAGACAGAAGTAACTGTGAGATGTTGGAATGTGAGACCTCACATGATACACACCCTTTAAAATAGTCATAGTGACATAATTAAATAGCTATTTACCAGTTAGGAGTGGGGAGTGAGGGGGAGACAGGGAGAGAGAGAGAGAGAGAGAGAGAGAGAGAGAGAGAGATAGAGAGACATGCTTTCCCTTTTCCTTTTCTCTTCCTCTCTCCTAAAGATAGCTCTGAAACCCAATAGCCATATCTATGTTTCCTTTAAAGTGCCAAGGGCAGAAACATCACAATCAGAGCGGGAGATTTGTTAAGATATCAGAGCCTTATAAAGGATCCAGGTAACCCCCGTTTCCATCTGGGTGCACCCAACGAGGGGATATGCTGCCCTGCTGTGCTCTCTCTCCACAGTGCTGCCTACGGGTGACCCTGCTTAACAAAATCCTGGGAGTTAGGGCCCCTATTGAACAGTTGAAACATGAGATGGGGACCTGGGAAACAGTCTTTAATGAGAGGAACATGGGGGTACAAAACAGACTAAATATGAAAGGAAAGAAAAATTCAGGGAGAATTGAGACAACAAAAGTGAAAAAAATATACGTTTATGACAAAACAGAGCTATGTTAAAAAAAAATCTGCTCTAGAGAAAATTAGAGGAATATTATCCTCTAAATAGGGAGATCAAGCCCATCAAATATTTTCTAATAAGACAGGATATGATCAGTAACTCACATATTACATCTCATGATAATGACAAATTATATGGAGAACTTGCAAAGTGCCAGAAACAGTGTTAAATAGTTTACATATATATGGATTCTCACCCAGGATGAGAGTTGGGAAATACCTCTAGACTTTATCTTCTGCCTCCAGCATCTTTAGACACGTTTATCTCAGGAAATGCTCAGTGATTCCCTTGCTCCCATTGTCCAGGATAATGGAGCTTTGGGTGATGATCTCTTACAGTCACTCCTATACCCCCAACTAATGGATTAGTTACAAGGCCCATGTCTTCAAAAAAGGGAGGCTTGTGGTAAAGAAATCCACACACAATGTTTACCAGAAGATGTCAGCACTAGACTTGCTCATTTAGTTTCAGCAGCTGTTTTGTCACAAGCAGAAATCAGGTTATTTGTTCAATGGCAAAATCTTAAACACAGGAAATACTTAAAACACTATTTTTAAACAAAATATATATAATTAGATGCCTACCTTAAAAAATATTCAAATTTCTTCTTTGGAAGGAAGAGGTTGGAGAAGCTGCCCACATTCAGGAAAACAGGGAATGAAAATGGAAAATGTCTACTTTCAGATACCTTTTCTTTTTCATTGAACTTTCAGATAAATCTATTTGTTAGGGCATTTCTACAGTTAGTAACAGACAAGGCTTCAAGTTAAAAGAGAAAATTCTTATTTTATTATATAAAATTTAAATCGCAGGGCCTGACAGTTGGCTTTAATTATGTTTTTAAAGCATCCATGTTTCCCTTATGTTGCACATGCCTTGTTAAGAACTATTTACTTTGAGAGTCATTCTCACAAATACCAAGTTCTTCAGTTCACTTTTTAATAGAGAGCTTTTAATAATTAGCACAGGAAGTGATTTTAGAAACCATCTAGCTCCACCCTTATTTTTTAGGTGAAAAAAATAAATGACGTCCAGAAAACTGACTTGATCGAGTTCATTCAGCTGGTTAATGATAGAGCAAAATTTCTTGATCAGTCTTGTGGTTTTTCGACTACATTCCACATCTCCCAATTTTAATTTGCTTAATTTGCAGATTTATCTAGTTGGTTTGAATTTTATATTTCATTGTCTCATTTGAAAGTCTGACTAAGTCTCATAGAAATGTATGATAAAACCTGTATGTTGGTATGGTAAGGCCTTACTGGCTGGTTACTCACGCTCATTCCTCAGCTCCACCCTAATTTTGTAGCAGAACCCATCTTGCCTCCAACATGATTCAGGGGATGGTGATCCCATCCTCAAGACAAGATCCTATTTAGTCTCAGCCCAACCTGGAAATCCATTTTTTGTTCCAAAGCTTAGCTTAGGGATGAATATGTGACCCACCTCAGATCATTAGACATTAGTGGAAGTCTGCTAAAGGGTTTCTGGAAAAGGTTTCCTTGCTCTTAGAAGACAAAAACAAGAAAAAATTGTCTCCTCTTTTCTCTGTATGTTGCCACATCTTGACGTGAGGCCTGGAGCTTCCGCAGTCTTTCTGGGACCATTAGTGGAAATAGCCAGAGGGCAAATGTGACATACGAAAGAAGATAGAATAGAGGGATGAAAGAAGCCAGATCCTTGAGGACCTTGTCAAGCTGTGGAAACTTTAAACCTTATTGTTTAAACAAGTTTAATTGAAGTTTTATGTTGCAGCTAAAGTTAGCCTAACAGAAATAGCTACCAAATACAAATGATTTTATTTCTAAATTTATCTTGAACATGTACTTTGCTTAAATTTAATATAAACTTAATGCCTCAACATTGTGTCTGGCCCAAAATAGGGATGTTTTCTGAGGAATCTAAGTACAGTCTGATTTCTGTACTTGCAAGGCATGATCATAATTCTTTGTTCTTTCGGGTCCGGATGTTACAATCTGAAGGCCCACTCCTCCAAAAAGGCAATTTTGGATTGTTCAGGAGAATACTTTTAAAATCTGAATTAAATGACTTTAAATGTTCCTACCATCGTCTGTTATCTTGCATTCTGTTGCTTTACACTTTTATGTTACCAACTGGGCCCTTGAAGGTATTTGTATTTAGGACCCTGATAAACTGCTTTTTTCTGAGATAACTTTTTTTTTTTTTTTTTTTTAGTCTTCAAATCCCAGTGCTTGTTGGTCTAGACACCAGGGTCTACATAGCCCAGTGGTTCTCAACCCTGGCTGCACATGAGAATCAATGGGGAAGAGGGGAAATTAAAATCCTGATGGCCGGGTTATGCCCCAGGTGAATTAAATGAGGCATCAGTGCTACTTTTTAATTTTTAAAGCTTTTTATTTTGAAATAATGTTACCCAAAAAGTTCCAAAAATTGTACAAAGAATTCCTGTATAGCATTCATCTAGATTCCCCACGCTAGATTTATCATTCTCACTCTCTATCTATATATACTTCTGTCTATATATTTATGGGTATTTTTTCTGAAACATTTGAAATCAAGTTGTAGACATGACATCCCTTTACTTCTAAATAATTTATTGTGTATTTCAGTGTGTATTTCCTAAAAAGGATATTTTCTTACATAATCATAATATAATTATCAAAATCAAGGAATCATCATTGATAGAATTATATTATCTAATCTATAAATCACATTCAGATTTCTCCAAATGTCCAGTTTATGTCCTTTTTTCTGGTCCATTTTCTGGTCCAGGATCCAATCCTAAGATCATGATTGCATTTAGTTGTCATGGATTTTTAATATGGAACAGATCCTCAATCTTTTTCTGGTTTTTAGGACCTTAATATTTTAAAAATAAAAGACCAATTATTTTTAGAATGCCCTTAATTTGGGTTTTTTGAATGTTTCCTCATGATTAGATTCAAGTTATCTATTTTTGACAGAAAACTCACAGAAGTGACGTTGTGTCCTTCTCAGTGAGGCAAATGTCAGGCATCCATATTTTTAAATTGTCCCCATGTGATTCCAACAAGTGTCCAAGGTTGAGAACTACTTACATGGGCCAAGTACATATGGACTTCATTTTTTAAGCTGAATATATTTTTTTTTAATTGTATTTACTTAGAGGCATTCTGAATGTTAACAAAACAGCTGCAACTTTTTTTGTTTTGCAATTATAGAGTCATATTCAGTTAACAGAACGACAATTAATTCAGATAAGCTGCATCAGACACAATTGAAGATGAAAAAACTACCATCCCCATATATAACTAATTTGTGTTGTGCACCAACCAGAACCTGCTTTAAATTTCCATGCCAGTTTACAACCCCCATATTGTATCAGTCAATGTCAGTGGCTATTGAAAAGACCACCAGGACAGGGCTATCTAAAGACACATTTGGCAGTGTGTTAACGATACAAAAAAAAAGACACTGTACAGTTTAAAAACAAATCTTACAGAGCCTTACATTTCAGTTTTGTTCTTTAGAAAGAGTGAGTTGTTTACAGGGGGTTAAATGCTTTATAGACAAGAAAAAAAAACTGCACTAGAACCAATTTATTTACTGTCATCATCATCTTCTTCGTCTTCTTCCTCTTACTCCTTTTTCTTGCTTTTCTCAGACTTGACGGCTCCTTTTTTGCTGCATCAGGTTTTTCTTTAGCCTGGTATGCAGCAATATCCCTTTTGTATTTCTCCTTCAGCTTAGCAGCCTTCTTTTCGTAAGGCTGCTTGTCATTTGCAGTGGTCTAATACCACATCTCTCCCAGTTTCTTGCAACATTGCCAATGGATAGGCCACAGTGTTCACCTTTGATTTTTGGGTGATGCTCAGAACAAAACAAGAAAAAGGCTGAAGGAGGCCGCTTGGGTTCACTGGGATCCTTGAACGTATTTTTTGTATCCCCTTTAGGAGGGATATAGGTTTTCATTTTTCTTTCATAACAATCTTTGTCCACCTTGGCCATGTCTTCAAAGTTTCCTTTCTCTTTAGCAGACATGGTCTTCCGCCTCTCTAAGCCCTTCTTAGAAAACTCTGAAAAGTTGACTAAAGCATCTGGGTGCTTCTTCTTGTGCTTCTCCAAGTGAGTTTGCATGAAGAATGCATATGGTGACATTTTGCCTCTCGGCTTCTTAGGTTCTCCTTTGTCCATGTCCGGTTATTTTTCATCCGTAAGGCACAGAGTCACCCAGCAACCGCCCGGCTCACACTTCCCCCAGCACTGTCTCTTATGGAGCTCAATATACTGCAGTGGCCTTCAGAGCGGGAGCCAGACACAGCCTCCCCACTTTCTCCATTCTTTAACATCACTCTCTGACTATCCTTTTAACAGGTAGAACAAGAAAGAATTTTTCTAACTTTGCAGGTGGCAAGTCAAACAAGTCAAATGATGATGGTAAAATGTTGGGAAAGACTAAAGGGAAGATGAGGGATGAAGGAGTAATGAACTGGCTTAATTCTATCCATTTGAAGCTTGCTTCTGAAACTGCTGCTGGATAGGTCAACACATTTTGGTACTTCTGCTCTCTATATCATCCAGTTTTTCCTCATTGATAAAACTCCTTCAATTCTCTGTGTTCCTATAAAATTGTGATCATCTGTGTTTGTATTTTGTGTTATCTTCCCTTGTATTTTAATGTACTTACCTGTTTTCCCACAATGGACTATAAGTTTCCTGGATGCAGAAACTTTGTTTTACTAAAATTTTATCCCCTACTTTATGTAGGAGGTTTTTACTCATTAGACTCTCAATGAATGTTTGCTGAGATACATTATAGGATATGCTAGCTCATATTTTCTACTAGTGTTGAAGAAAATCAGAGGATAAAGTGGGTGCATACTACAGACTCATGGCAAATAGAGTTGGTTAGACTCACAAATTCAGGTATAAAAATATCACATTTCTTTGTTTTCAAACAAACAACTCAATTTGAGCCTTCATAAGCCAGGCTATTGAGAAACAACCATAGCCATTCCTGAGGTTTCCCACTTCTTGGTTGGGCTTACATCAGGAACCCAGGGTTGTAAATAGTGCCAAAGACATGTGTCTTTAAGGAGGGGAGAGGAGAGATGGGCTCCTCCTGTTGTTCTTTCTTACCCATACTTTACCACTGAGATGACAACTGTCCTTGCCTTCATAGTCCACACAAGTTTGTGAAGCAAATTCTATCTCTGTATGCTGTGACCCAAGGGATGCAAATTTGACTCATAGGTATTTTGATGGCAAGCAATGCTTTCTCAAAAAACATTTTACATGCCCTTAGACAGGTCACAACCTCTCTAGTTAGTCATAGTTGTCACCACTGCTTACACACTTGCATTACCTCCAAGTTCCTGAAGACTTCTGACCGTGCAGGCCCTGCTCTTAGGCACCACCTCTCTCAGCAGTTTTGCTAATTCTTTGGGGGCACCACCAGAATAGAGCTTGGTCTCCACTTTTCCTGGAAACCATAGATCTCTCTTCTATCCCTTTACCCTATCATTTAGGGAACATTTTTATTCTTACAGAAGCTTCTTCTGGTTTTTCGTACCTACTGTTCTCATTCTTCCATCTCACCCTGCCCCCCACAACCACCATCTTCTACCACTTCCACATATTTGTTATCCCCTTCTGCTTTCCATTTTGCCATATATATTTCCTGAGACAGTGACATTTAATGCTGTCTTCTTTGGGATTAAAAGAAAATAGTAATAAAGACCAAAAGGAAAAAAGTAAGTTAATATTTCAAAATATTACTTCACCACTCACTTATAATTATTCCAGGTTCCTGTACTGTAGGGTGTCCATGAGGCAATTATTATGTCTCTTAGCTGAGCTTGTTTACCACCAAATTATGATATCTAATAAGTAAAATGCACAAGCAATTTAAAAAGATAGAGCACCTTAAAATCTTTTTTTAACACATATTTTGTGTAAAAATTTTTTACACATATTTGGGTTTTTTCTTTTTAAACATATTTGGGTTTTTTGTTTTTGTTGTTGTTTAGCCTTCTGCAAGTAAGACTCAAATTTTGCTAAACATGGATTTAGACTGTGACTTTGGTTTAAGACAGCTAAACTAAAACTTTCTCAAGGCTCTCTCTATATTCCCATCATCCCAGGGTTGCTCAAATACCTAACCAACATTTTATTTCCTAAATCATATTCCTATACTCCAAAGAAAATCTGCACATTATTCTCTACTCCCCAACTATGTTTCTACCTCTGTAGGTCATGTTAGGGTGCACAGTTTGGGGTGGATGTTACCATGTGACTTATCCTGACCATGTAGACAACTCCTGAATTACATTGTAAACATTCTTTTCACCGAGTACTTTCTTTTGACTAATTAGAAGATTCATAAATGTTCCCTATCCTAACCTCAGTCTGCCTGAACATGTGCTTACCCAGTCTGGAGGTTGCTTTAATTAGTGCACTGTTTTCTCTTTGAGATTTCTTTGTATTCTCTTTAACTCAGTCTGCGGCAAGGATGCCTATCAGATTAAAAGCTGGGGAGGGCACAGATATGAGTTTAATTTACTTTGGCAAAAGCTCTCAGTGAGCTGGGGTAAGCACACCTGGCCCTAACGAAAGCTTTCACATCTTGGCTACCTTTGTCTTCAGCACTAAGGTAACCTCGCGTCCTGGGGTTTTTATAATGAGGGACTCTTCTTCATTCACAGTAGGTCATGATGTCTTGATGGTTCTAGAAAAGATTTTAAAAAATAATGACATGAAACCTTGTAAATGGAGATAAGAAGATATGAAAGAAAGCCAGACCAGTTTTCACCATAACACACAACTTCCTGCAAGGCTTAGTCCCCTCTTTAACTGATGTTTTCACCTTTACTGTTCTCCATTTCAAGTTTAAATTGTTTGCTCTTTGGCTTGCTCAGCTAAAGCTTGCTTCTCTGTCTTATCTCATGAATGGGTGTAGCTAATTTGCTTCTAGCTATTTATTAAGTTCCTGACAGTCTATCTTGACAAAAAGATTCCTTTGCCATCACTCGATTTAAAGCTAATTGGGAGCCTTCCATTCATGGCCAATTACAACAGTTAATTAAGCTTTGGTAAATTGATTTTTTAAATCTTTTTTTTTCTTTTTTGTAAAAGGAAAAATAACTCAATCTAGTCAAACAGTTAACAATAAATCTTGTTATCAAAAGATTTATTTAGAAGCTGCTGTGAAATAATTAAGACAACTATTTCCTTATCTTATGAAACTGCAAAAAGCAATACTTTGATACTATTTTGATCCTTTTCAGGTTAGTTATTCACTTCAATGTTCATCAAATCCAACCATGCAGGGCACTGTGTGAAACACTGTGAGAGACAAAAATGTGAACTACAGGTCCTGGCCTTAATAGTTGATAACTTTGTAGGACAGAAGATTATACACACAATTACAATAGAAGGCAGAATCTACTAAACACCAGAAGAAAGAATGCACACTGCAATGGTGGAGACCACTAAGGGAAAGGTGAAATCCAACTGGGATGGTGGAGCAGGGAAGCTTAGAAATGAACGTAGAAGAGTAGAATTTTGACAAGAAGAAATAAGGTTGGGAATAGAGAAGGCATTTCAGGTGAGTGGATCAGAGTAAGCAAAGGAAAGAAGGTGGGAAAGAGTAGACCTGTTCATGGACAGTTTGGGTTAGCTGGAACTTAGAAGATGAAGGAAAAATATGGCTAGAAGTGGAGCTGTAGCTTGGGCCTTGCTCATGGACAGCCTTTTGTGCCATGTCAACTAGTTTATATTTCATTTCATAGTCTGTACAGAGCCACTTGGAGTTTTTTAAAAAGAACGATATTGTCAGAGCTGTGCTCAGGGAAGCTTACTTGTAGAATGGGAATATTAGAGAGTGGACCAGGTAAGAACTTACCTGAATAGTATGATAGAAGTTTAGAGAGCCTGATTTAGCCTGGTTTAAGATATTACTGTTAACTATAGACCATAGTTTGCAATAGGTACATTCTCCCCATATACCACTTTCATATTAACTCCTTTTTGTTCTAGTTCATGAACGAACTTTTTAATATTTATACTGTTAATCACAGCCATCATTGACCACATGATTCTCTGTGTTATACATTCCAATGTTTTAACCTTTAGCTTTTCCTTCTGGTGACATACATGATTCTGAACTTCTCCTTTCAACTACATTCACATGCAATTCAGTACCGTTAATTATACTCACAATAACTTGCTAACTTCACCTCTATCCATTTCTAAACCTTTAAGTTCAACCTAGTTAAAAATTCTGCAGTGTGCATTCTTTCTTCTGGTGTTTAATAGATTCTACCTTCTATTGTAATTGTGTGTATAATCTTCTGTTCTACAAAGTTATCAACTATTAAGGCCAGGACCTACAGTTCACATTTTTGTCTCTCACAGTGTTTCACACAGTGCCCTGCATGGTTGGATTTGATGAATGTTGAAATAAATAACTAACCTGAAAAGGATCAAAATGGTATCAAAGTATTGTTATTTGCAATTTCATAAGATAAGAAAATAGTTGTCTTTATTATTTCACAGCAGCTTCTAATTCAGACACAGCAGCTTCTAAATAAATCTTTTGATTACAAGATTTATTGTTAACTGTTTGACTAGATTGAGTTATTTGAGTGTCCATCTTTCCACCTCAGTAGTATACACTTTGAGGACAGGGACAACATCTTGTTTATCTTTGCACCTCCAACCCTCAGCCTAGCAATGTGTTTTGAACATAGTATATACCATATAAATCATTGTTGACTTACACAACAGAAATTTATCAAATCACAATTTTGGAGGCTAGAAGTCCAACATCATGGTATCATCAGGCCATGCTTTCTCCCAGAGTCTTTATTGTTTCTGTGCTAGCTTGCTGGCAATCCTTGGGGTTC
The DNA here is from genome assembly GCF_015220235.1 of Choloepus didactylus. Taxonomy (NCBI): domain Eukaryota; kingdom Metazoa; phylum Chordata; class Mammalia; order Pilosa; family Megalonychidae; genus Choloepus; species Choloepus didactylus. The sequence goes on from NC_051314.1 coordinate 89,750,560, forward strand.
CTTGGTTGTAGATGCATTTCTGCCTGTTACATGGTGATCTCTCTCTTCTTTTCTAGCCTCTACTTCTGCATCTAATTTCCTTTGCTTGTAAGGACTTCAGCCCACCTTCATTGAATTTGGCCACACTTTAATTAATAACATCTTCAAAGATCCTGTTTACAGACATATTCACATCCACACCCAGACTCTCCTTAACTAATGATATATTCAAAGATCCTATTTACAAATGGGTTCATACCGACAGGACTGGGAGTTGGGACTTGAATATGTCTTTTGTGGGGAACATGATTCAATCCCCAACAATGGCCAAACTATAGCTCATGGACCAAATCCAGCCAACCATCTGAATTAAGAATGGTTTTTACATTTTTAAATGGTTGAAATAAAATCAAAAGAAGAATATCTTGTGACGTGCAAAAAGTATATGAAATTCAAATTTCAGTACCCATAAATTAAGTTTTATTGGAACACAGGCATATTCATTCATTTATGTATAATCTAGGCTGCTTTTGTGCAATAATGTCAGAATTGAGTACTCGTAGCAGAGACCATACGGTTCTCAGAGCCTAAAATATTTATTATCTGGCCTTTTAAAGGAAAATTTTCCCAACCTCTGGCTTAGAGGTTTGACTTAAAGAAATCAGACTTTGGACAGTTAGGAATTTCAGAAAAAAAATACAAGTGTTGGAACTAACATTTGTTTAGGCTTTATACCTGAATTTTTACTCTACATTATGGCAGGACAAAGTAGTTTTTATCATTCATTCCTTCATTTAACCATTCACCCCAAGCGAGTCAGTTAGTAAAAAGTTCACTCTTAAAACTCCAACTCCAAAACAGAAAACAAAAACACAATTTTTTAACACTGTAGAGGCAAAGAAAGTGCTGAGTTTCCCTTCCTTCTGCAAAGCAAAGCTCAAGTCACAGCTTTACCACTTGCTATGTCACCTTGGGAAAGTCACATAATTTCTCTTTATTCACTTTCTCATCTATGAATTATGTTAATAAAATCTTCTCTTCCTACCACACAGGGAACAAGATTATATAAGGATAGAATTCTGTAAACTTTAAGTTAAAACAGCAATTATTAGTAAAAGAGAGACTTGTTACCACCTCCAGGGGAGGAGTCCCACTGTATGGAGTGTAGCACCATGGTTTGCAAATATTGCAGTCCAAAAGCATGACTTATGCAGGCACTGGGTGGAACAATGCTTTTCTCACATAGATAAGAGAAAGAACAAGAACAGTTTCAATAGTGGGCTTAGTCCCTTTGGCCAGTGAGTCTCGATCTGCAAACAATACCAGGGAATGATCTATGTGCACCTCTCTTGTGCAGCAGGTGAAGGACCCCACTCCCTCCCCACCAGGAACCATAAAATGCACAAACCTAACCAAGCAGTTTCCAGTGAATGTTTACATATGCTTGGGGCAATAAGGGAAGGAATGTGCAGGCAGGCCACTATGTGCTAGGGGCTATGTTTTATCTCCAGCTCACATTTATCACCTGTCCTAGGAGCCAAACTAACACATCTAACCCAAGTACAGGATTTATTTGTGGGCCCCAGTGAAAGGTGGAGGCTGCACTCGGACAGTCCCCTGCCACAGTAATAAAAACTGAATTTCATTCAACAACTACTGAGCACCTACTATGTGCCAGGCACTCTTTCTAGCCTCTTAAGACACATATGTGTGTGGGGGGGAGATGTGTTCTGCCACGAGACCTATGTTCTTTCTTATGAAAATGACAACCTTACCACCGTTTTTCTCATCTATTCCCTGACCTTCTCCATTGGCAATTCCTATGCTATGGAGAATTGTTCTCATTATGCTTCGTTGTAATGATGTGCCATTGAAACTGCTATCCTACATCCAAAGGCCCTGTTCTGACGGAGTAGTTTCCTCAACACTACTGCTGAGCTGGGAGTGAAACTGCTATTAATCATTGTTGGCATTTAGAGAGTGGAATCAAGCAGTCTTCCTATCCCTGCTAAAGATCAATCCAATTTGTCCAGATTTACCCAAAGTTTTTAGTCATAGTGAAAGTTAAGTTCCTTTCCTGGGTACAGACAATTGTGATTTCTCTTGCCAATATCAAAAAGCCAGGTGATGCTTCATGAAAACACTTGGGTGGACTCTCTGGGAATGATTCCAAAAGATATTCAAAGATTGTAATGCAAAGCAATAAGCTATCTAAACAGCCATATCAAAAGCATTTTAATAAAATTTACACACAGCAGACCACTTCTTTCCATGTATGTCTTTAGGCATACTCCAAATTCTTTAATTTGAAGACTATATTCCGTTTTATTTACTTTTTTGCTACCCAATATGATAGCCACTAGCTGCATGTGGCTGCTGAGCACTTGAAATATGTCTAGTATGATGGAAAAAAATGAAATTTTACTTATAGTTCATTTTAATTAATTTAAATTAAAAATTAAATAGCTATACGTGACTAACAGGCCAGCACAGATCAGGGCTTCTAGACCCTAAGAGTTATGCATTCTAATTTTCCCTATTTTAAAAGTTAAGAGTTCAAATTTCCACCACAGCCCTTAGTGGCAGTGGAGACAATCAAAACCATCAAATGACATGAAGAGGATTTCTTTTTGTTTTCTTCTGTGCAGAGGAGAGATTGGGTAAGATACTAACAGAGATGGAAATTCTGTTTGTATTTAGCATTATTGGGATACAGGGAAAAACGCATTGTAAATATCTACAAACCACCACCTTCCCATGAAACTTAACATACGCTCTTAAATACAGAAAGAATGAAAAGAAGCAAACTTTTTTCTGATATGATATAGACTCAAATACTTTCCCATTTTGCTCAGATGAGAGAATTTTCTCCTAAATCCTTCTCTTTTACTCCAAACTGAAGTTTAATTAATTCATTCATTTATTAAACATCCTTTAAATGCTTTTATTGTGCTTCATTGAAGTTAATAAAGTTATTAAATGCTGCAATAATCTATGCAAATCTATGTTTATTGAATTAGCCGGCAGAGCAGAGATTCTTTTTATGCTTTTGATAAGTTACGAATGATACCCAGGTTAAATCTGACTTAAGAAATTAAGTAGCTGGCAGTTTAATTCACTGGAGGATAGATAAAATAATCTGCGTTGGTGGTGGAGAAGGAGTAGAGTACAGATGATGAGTTTAGTTTGGTACATACTGAATTTGACGTGTGATTGGGATATCCAAGAGGGGATGTCTGGGAGACAATTGGGGATGTGGGTTTGGTGGTCAGGACAGAGATCTGAGCTGGAGAGAAAGATGGACTTGAAGATCTGAAGGTGGATGAGCACACCCCCCCCGGATAGAGCTGGTAGAGTCAGAAAAGAAGGAAGCTAGGGTAGAACCCTGAGCATGCCCAACATTCAAGGGAAGGGAAGGAGAAAACATCCCAAAAAGTAGACGGAAAAGAAGCAAAGGTCAGAGGAAAGCCAGGAAAATGAGTAATTACTGAAGTCAAGAGAAGAGAATTTTCCAGGTTAGTGGTAAAAAAAAAAGTCAGATCCTGCAAGATCTAATGTAAGGTAAAGGCTGAGAAGTGTTCTTTGGATTAGCAATAAAGAGCTTGTAGAGGATCTTAAAAAGAGCATTTATTTCCGTGGCATGCTGCGTGTAGTAGCCAGAATGTGGTGAGTGGGAAGTGAGGAAGCAGATGACTATTCAACAAATGGCATTAGGAAAAGTGATAAGCTTTTGGGAGGAAGAATCAACAAAAGCTCATTAGTTATTATGAGGCAAGAGAGTGAAATAAACACAAACAAGAAATAAGTTCAAGTGATTGCCCTCAAGGAAAATGCAAGAGAATATTGTATTTGAAATGAAGACTAAAAGTTCACTGGTATCTTCAGAGGTATAGATATGAAGAGAATATTTAAAAGACAACAAAGGGCATGAGTACAGGTACAAGAATGCAGATTAGTATATGCTTTAGCCATCTGCAGGAAGTGGTCCAGCGTGCTTTGAATTGTGTTTTAGAAAAATTAGCTAAGATTAACCAAGATAGATCAGAGAGGGAAATCTGGAAGTAGAAAATGAGTTGGGAAGTCTCCTTCCACTGGCATTTATCATCAACATATAAACATCCTCAAGTCCATCCTGTTTTGAAAGCAATCACAACCACCACTACCAAGAAAGAAAAAAAAAAAACCTTCCTTCAGTCTCACATTTTCTCCCAATTCCAGCCACATTTCTCTACTCTTCATAGGCAAATATTTTGAAAAAATTTCTATCCATGCATGCCAATCTCCTAAAAGTCCTTTCTCGTTAGAGTTTCAAGATCCTATAATTTACCCCAATCTACGTTTTAATTCTGATCTCTGGGTACTTTTCCATAGAGGAAGGAAGAAGGAGGATAGGGAGTATGGATTGCTGACCAGTGCATCACAGTACAGGTATGAGACAGGGCCTCAGGGTTTCTGTCTGGCACATTGGTTCTCTTGGCTCTCCTAGGCTGCTGTCCCTACCCTCCACCCTCTCCTCCTGTTTGACATGTCATCATGTTTCCACCCTCTTTCAGTCTTCCAGATTTTCATTGAAACCTTTTGCTCAGTGTGGATCACCTTTCAGTTCTCTTTGCTATTATAAGTTTATTCCTTTACTATGGTGCCTTGGGAGGGCTCAGTTTTATTTTTGAAAGTAATCTAAGAGAACAGGAATAAAAAAGAAAACATTTTTTTCCTTCCAGATTCCCAACTGCATACCTCAAAATGAATTGACATCCAAAGAAAAGCTCATCTTCAAGTTACAGGTTACAACATGCTAAGCTAGTTGCCTCCTGAGGGTCTTTGCACTTGTCCTATCTAACTAGAATGCTCTGACCTTGGGCTATGCCTTCGTTTGCTCCTTTTTACTCAGAATTTTGCTCATATGTCGTCTTCTATCACCTGTGTTTGTTGTCTTCAAAGCAAATAGGACTGGGTGAAATTTTCTTGCAGGGATATTGCCTCTCTTGTTCACTGTTGAATTCTGGAAGTCTAGAACAATGCCTGGCCCACATTAAGTGTGCAATAAATATTATCTATAATTTTTTTCTTAGTGAAGTCATTTACAATGGTTGTAGCTTTTATATTTGAAATGGGCAATATCTTTCCCCTCCTTTTCAAAATTTAATAGAACATATAGTTTAAATAGTTAATTTTAGGTCCTAATTGTGGCATTTAAGTTTTTGAAAGCTTCCATCGTCATGCTGCACTTCAATCTAATTTGAGGAACTTTTATTGCAAACCTACTAATAAGGGTTGGTGTGGTAGAAGATAAAGAGGTGTAACTGACTGTCCCTGACTTCTGGTTCCCTGTGCCATATGTCATCAGGGCAAAAATTTCTGATCTGGCTTTCAAGTGTCTCTACCCGTCCCCTCTCCAACTTCACCATACAGCACCCTTCTTTGGTCAAGATCATAAATTAACCACCTCCATGCTTCTGCTCCTGTGGATTCCACTGCAGAATACCCTCCCTTCTCCTTTCCACATAACCAAATTCTGGCATTCTCCAAGATTCAACTCGAAACTCTTTTCTCCCAACAACCCATGCTTCCACTGTTATTCATTCATCCTCCCTGAACTTTCAGAGTTTATAGTCACAAAATTTCAGCCTTATATATTTCAATGTTTCCTTTTTAAGTCCTGACTCCCCACTAGATTATAAATTCCATGAGGAGTTAATAACAGGTGGTCCCAAAACACCAACTGGCTGGGTACTGGCCTCACTAAATGCACTGAAATAGGCTTGAAGTTCAGAAATATGTTCAAGCAACAGAATGGAAAGAGATTCTGAGAACTTGTCTAGAAAATCCTATTCTATTCTATACCAAAGCTAACACCCTAACATTCTCTGTCTTGGTCCCCAAAGTCTCTTCTTCCATTGTGGATAAACATAGTACATTGTGGATGGTCCTGTGTCCCTGTGTACTGTCCTGCCATTCTCCAAAATTCTGCATCCATATCACCAAGATGACAGAATCTTTGACATGATTAAAGTGAAAAGGTGGAGGAAGGGAGAGGAGGAAATGGGATGGTCTGGGTATTTTTTCATTTGGAGAAATGTGGAAGTGTATTCATTTATCTGCCCTATGGCTCACTTCTGTTGGTTTTGTCAGTGGGGAAAAAAATGGAACTGTAGTCCTCATTGTCTTTCACATTTCAAGCACTGAATTGTGTGTGTCTTCTGCCCAAATTCACAGTGGAAAAGAAAGGTTTCCAAAGCTGTTGGTGTCATAATGTCAAAATATCCAGTTGAAGAATCCAATCAGTTCTGTAGATGTTCCAAACATATAATGCCAAAAGCCCCTATCTGTGGAAACATCCAGTGACAAGTTGTTGTTTCTTTTCACTTTTGTTCTTGATATTTTGGCAGAGTACACAAGCAGCCTGATTTGTACAGCTTAAGGGCCAAAATCACAGCATTTTCTATCTAAGTCACCAGGGAGTACTCTGGAAAGGGATTTTGTGTGCGTGTGTCCTAAAGAATTGTATTTTCTGCTTTGAAGATACTCTTCAAGCAGAAATAAATTTTTCTAACCTTCATATATATATATATACACATATATATATAATCAGAACGGAAGCAATCACAAACAAGACAGACAAACCCTCAGAAAATTCTAAGTAAATAAACATGTATTCTTAAAAACAAATGGTGTATGTCAGGACAAAGATTTAAAAAAAATAGATAGAAAATCACCATAAAGAAAATAAAAATGCAGAAAATTATGAATTAGGTTTTCTTATCTCGACATACTAAGTTTTAATAACACAACTGCTGTAATTCTGGTCTACTTCAGGAATGCTCTAAGTTGGCCCCAACTCAAAGTTGGTCCTGAAAATCTGACACCATGGCTCCATAGGCCACCCTTGTACCAGAACAGCTGACACCAGAGTTCCATTTGGAATTTGCATCCGTTAATCCCAACCATCTTTAGGTCCCTGTCATGCTGGGTCACTGCCTGACTGCAAGACCTTGTAGTCATTGTCTTTTCCCTTATTCAGCCCAAACTGCATTTGGCTTTCTCTGCCATGACCCAGCCTCCAAACAGTCTCCTCCTATCTGAATTCTTGATTATTTGGGGAATGAGGTTGGCTGGGGCAAAGAACAAAAGTTCCTCACTTACGAAGGAGCTAAAGTTCTTTTCAATCATGTTATTGATGTTTAGTTTTAAAAACATTTTATTATTATGATTACATAGACAATCAACTGTTTCTCAGGGACCTACAAGTCTACTTTAACCAAGCTTCCAAATTTCCTCTAACACTTTTTTGATTTTTACCTTCCAAAAATTGGATCCTAAATATAGAGAAAATAAAAATTTCAGGGTCTTTTATATTTAAAACAAACTTTGAGGTTTCTTAGATGGACTCTGAAAAATTATGAATTTTACTTCTCACCTGGAAATAATTAGGTGTGTTGGATGAATTGCATGGAAAGATTTGTCAAATCAGGAGAGACACTTAGTCCAGGTTCCCTGGGTTAACTTTGTATAAAAAAAATTTTATTAATATAAATATATCAGAAATTGTATGCTTAATGGGAAATCCCTGGTGATTTGGCAATACCTTTGTTGTCCATGATGTGTTTTTACCCTCAAGGGTAATGCTGTGATCAAAACTCTTATGAGATAGTTGTTTCAGGTTTTCTTATGTTTATTAAAATCCTGGTAGAGTTTAGCCTTATGATCTCATGATATTCAGCAACCACTGTGTTATCATAATTCAGTTATTATTTCGAATGTTTACTTGGTTACAACCTTGCTTCTTTAATTTAATTATAACATCTCTAGTTTAGTTACTCTCAAATGGAGTTGCATATCAGACTTCATTAGAGAGTTTCATTAAAAATACAGCTCTCCAGGATCTATTCTAGACTTACTGAATCTCTTTTGATACTTTTGGTATGCTCTTGGTATGAATCAGGATTATTACATATTATACCTGAAGATTTTTCTCCTACAAAAATTATGTTCATCTGTTTTTTTAAATTTAATTTTATTGAGATTGTAGACACACCATACAATTATCCAAAGATCCAAAGTGAACAATCAGTTGCCTATGGTACAATCATACAGACGTGCATCCATCACCACAATTAATTTTTTTCCAATTTTTAGAACATTTTCATTACTCCAGAAAAGAAATAAAGACAAAAAAAGAAACTCAATTCCTCCCATATCCCTAACCGACTCCCCTCCATTATTGACTCATAGTATTGGTATAGTACATTTGTTACTGTTGATGAAATGTTAAAATACTGTTAACTATAGTACATAGTTTGCAATAGGTACATTTTTTCCCTATATACCCCTCTATTATTAACTTCTAGTTATAGTGTCATACATTTGGTCTAGTTTCTGAAAGAGATTTATAGTATTTGTACAGCTAATCACGGACATTGTCCACCACAAGATTCACTGTTTTATACATTCCCATCTTTTAACCTCCAACTTTCCTTCTGGTGACATACGTGACCCTAAGCTTCCCATTTTCACCACATTCACACACCATTCAGCACTGTTAGTTATTCTCACAAACATGCTACTATCACCTCTGTCCACTTCCAACCACTTACATTCAACCTAGTTGAACATTCTGCTCATAATAAGCAACCACTCCCCATTCTTTAGTCTCATTCTATATCCTGGTAACTTATATTTCATGTCTATATGTTTACATATTATAATTAGTTTCATATCAGTGAGACCATGCAATATTTGTCCTTATATGTCTCACTTATTTCACTCAGTGTAGTGCCCTCAAGGTTTCTTCATGAAGCTATTTTTTTTTTTAAGACAGTTTTGTTCACCCACCATACTTTCCATTCTAAGTAAACAATCGATGGTTCCCTGTATAGTCACATATTTATGTATGCACCACGATCACCACTATCCATATAAGGACATCTCAATTTCTTCCACAAAGGAGGAGGGAGAGTCAAAGGTAGAGAGACAAGAGAAAAAGAAAAAGAAAGAAAGAAAAAAAAACATGACAGCTAAAAAGCAACAAAAGGAAAGATAGAATTAAACTAAAGTACAATAAAAGAGTCAGACAACATCACAGTGCCAAGAATCCCATACCCCTCCCTTATAGCCCTCTCTTATATGCATTTAGCTTTGATATATTGCCTTTGTTACACTAAAGAAAGTATAATACAATGTTTCTGTTAACTATCGTCTCTAGTTTGCATTGATTTTATTTTTTCCCCAATACCACCCCATTTTTAACACCTTGCAAAGTTGACATTCATTTGTTCTCCCTCATCTAAAAACGTATTTGTACATTTTATCACAATTGTTGAACACTCTAGGTTTCGCTGAGTTATACAGTCCCAGTCTTTATCTTTTCTCTTTCCTTCTAGTGTCCCACATGCTCCTAACCTTCCTCTTTCAACCATACTCACAGTCATCTTTGTTCAGTGTCCTTACATTGCTGTGCTACCATCACCCAAATTTGTGTTTCAAACCTCTCATTCCTGTCTTTTCCTATCTGTCTGTAGTGCTCCCTTCAGTATTTCCTGTAGCATAAGTATCTTGTTCCCAAACTCTCTCATTGTCTGTTTGTCAGAGAATATTTTAAACTCTCCCGCATATTTGAAGGACAGTTTTGCTGGATATAGGATTCTTGATTGGTGGTTTTTGTCTTGCAGTATCTTAAATATATCACACCATTTTCTTCTTGCCTCCATGGTTTCTCCTGAGAAATCTGCACATAGAATTATCAAGCTTCCTTTGTATGTGATGGATTGCTTTTCTTTTGCTGCTTTCAGGATTTTCTCTTTGTCTTTGATGCTTGATAATGATGATTAAGTGTCTCGGCTTAGGTCTATTCAGATCTATTCTGTTTGGGGTATGCTGAGCTTCTTGGATCTGTAACTTTCATAAGAGATGGGAACTTTTCATTGATTATTTCCTTTATTATTGGTTCTACCCCTTTTCCCTTCTCTTCTCCTTCTGGGACACACATGACATGTACATTCATTTACTTCATGTTGTTATTCAATTTCTGGAGATGTTGCTCATATTTTTCCATTCTTTTCCCTATCTGTTCTTTTGTGTGTAAGATATCAGGTATCTTGTTCTCCAGTTCCTGAGTGTTTTCTCCTGCCTCTTGAGATTTGCTATTGTTTGTCTCCAATGTGTTTTTCATCTCTTGTTTTGTGCCTTTCATTTCCATAGATTCTGCCAGTTGTTTTTCAAACTTTCGCTTTCTACCTTATGTTCACCCAGTGTTTTCTTTATAGCCTTTGTCTCTTTTGTTATATCTTTGCTGAACTCATTGATTTGGTTTTTGATTTGATTTAGCATATTTCTTGAAAATCTTTAATAGATTGTTTCATTAAAGTGAAACAATATCTTAACTGTATCTTGATTGAGGTGTAAGTTTCTTCCTTTGACTGGGCCATATCTCCATTTTTCCTAGTGTAGATTGTAGTTTTCTGTTGTCTAGGCATCTGGTTTCCTTGGTTACCCCAATCAGATTTTCCCAGACCAGCACAGGGTCAGGTCTCAGAATGGGGTTATATTCAGGGGGTATCTTAGAAGAATAACAGACTTTCCTGTGAGCTCTCCAGTCACTGTGCTTTTCCTAACCTGCCTAGCAGGTGGCTCCTGTCAGCCTGTCGCTGTACTGGTATAAGGAGGTGTGGCTACTTCAGTTCCTCTTTTGGCTGTTTTCCCCCAGTCTCTGGGGTCTGGTTCTGAAGAGAATGCTGGGCCCCACCTCCTTACTCTTAGGAAATATACACCCCCTAGGGAGTTATCATCTGCATTTGAATTGTCTCTCTGACTCTGTTATCTCTACCCCTCTCTGGGTCTGAGCGCTGAGAACTGAAAATGGCTGTGTCTCTCTCCTCTGAGCTCCTCAGGTTGAGAGAGAGAGAAAAAGGGACAGAAAGCCCCCTTTTGGGGCTGGTACACAGTACCCCAGTTTCTCTCAGCGGCCAGAGGTAACACCTGGTCTTCTGGGCTCCCCTTCCTGGGACAGATGAGTCTTCTGGTTCTTTAAGGTTAGTCATCACTAAAAGTCTCTGTCTGCTTCTTGGGGTTTGTAGCTTGTATTCAGAAGTCCACACTTATTAATTAAAACCCCAGTTGGAGTTCAGCTGAGCCATATTCACTCACTTGGAGAGTGCTGCTGACACAGGTCAGTCTGCCATGGGGGAAGGGGCTCTCAGCACGGTTCCACAGCTTTTACTTACAGATTCTATGCTGTGATCTCAGGCATTCCTCCCAATCCAGGTTGGTGCGATGTGTGGACAGTCATGGCTGTCTCACAGCAGTTATTCCAAATTATTTGCTAGTTGTTCCTGGTTGTTTATTAGTTATTCCAGGGGACTGACTAAATTCCACTCCTCTCTACTCCACCATCTTGCCCCTCCTCCATTCATCTGTTTTTATAAATGAGATGCAACATTGATTGACTTCTTTGGAAACAGACAATGATTATCCTTAGAGCTATTTTTATCTAGAAACAAATTTCTGGAATGACTTTATTAGCTTTGTTTTGTTGTCACGAAATTGATCCTTGGTATTTATTCTCTTTTTGTTTTCTAAACTTTTTATTTGCAAACTTACAGGAAAGTTACAAACATAATATTTTCTCACATTTGTTCTCTCTCTCTTTTTCTTTCTCATCTATTTTCTAAATATTTTGAGCATATATTATGCTCCTTAACCATTTAATACTTATATGTATATTTCCTAAGAACAAGGATAGTTACTTATGTAACTACATTAAGTATATTTATCAGGTTCAAGAAATTTAGCATCGATATAAAGCACAGAGTGTATAATCCAATTTTTTCAGTGGTCCTGATAATATCCTTTGGAGCATTTTCTCCTCCATTATTAGATCCAGTCCAGGATCCTGCATTGGATTTAGTTGTCATTGTCTCTCTCTCTTTTAAATTGTGGTAACATTTATATATACAACCTAAAATTTCCCATTTCAACCCTCCCACATGTACGATTCAGTGGTATTAATCATATTCACAATGTTGTGCTACTATCAACATCATCCATTACCAAAATTTGTCCATCCCTCCAAGCAGACAGACCCTGTATCCATTATGCATTAACTCTCCAGTCCCCCTCCTCTCCCACCCAGTTGTCACCTGCACTCTACTTTCTGTTTCTATGAATTTGCATATGCTAGTTATTTCCCATAAGTGAATCATAAAAAAAAAGAATCTGTCCTTTTATTTTACCTGTTTATTTCACTAAACTTCATGTCTTCAAGGTTCATCCAAGTTGTAGCATGTATCAAAACTTTATTCCTTTTAATGGTTGAGTAATATTCCATTGTATATATATACATACTTTTTTTTATCCATTCGTCTGTTATGGACACTGGGTTGTTTCTACCTTCTGGCTATTTTGAATAATGCTGTTACAAACACTGGTGTACAAACAGTTGTTCAAGTACCTGCTTGCAATTCTTTTGGGTACATACCTACCAGTGGAATTGCCAGGTCATACAGTATTTTTACACTTAATTTTTTGAGGAACTGTCAAACGGCTGCACCATTTTACATTCCCACCAATGATGTTCCTTTTTCAAGGGACAGGAACAGGACAAGGGTTCCTGTTTCTCCACATCCTCATAAGCATTTATTTTCTGTTTTTTAAATACTAGTGATTATAGTGTGTATGAGGTGGTATCTCACTGTGGTTTTGCTTTGTATTTCCCTAATGGCTAATAATGTTGAGCTTCTTTTCATGTGCTTATTGGCTATTTGTATATCTTCTTTGGAGAAACGTCTATGCAAATTCTTTGCCATTTTCTAATTGGGTTATTTGTCTTTTTGTTGTTGAGTTGTAGAAGTTCTTTATATATTCTTGATATTAAACCCTTAGCAGATAAATAGTTTCCAGATATTTTCTCCCATTCTGAAGGCTATACTTTTGCTTTCTTACTAATGTCCAATTTTGATGAAGTCCATTTTATCTATTTTTTCTTTCATGCTTATGCTTTTGGTGGCCTATCTAAGAAGGCTTTGCCTAACTCAAAGATTTACTCCTATGTTTTCTTCTATGAATTTTATAGTTTAGGCTCTTACATTTACATTTGTGGTCCATTTGGAGTCAACTTTTGTGTACAGTGTAAGACAGGAGTCCAACTTCATTCTATTACATGTGGATATTCAGTTATCCCAGCACCATTTGTTGAAAAGACTTGACCATTCATATTTAAGAGTGAGACACTAAAACACTGAGTGGAAGTTGTATGTGCCTTAGAGTTCTCCAAAAAGGCAATACTCAAAGGTAGATCAATATTCAAAGGTACCTCTATAGCACCTGCTATTTCCAGTTCCAGAACATGTCTTCATTAATTTCTCCAAAATGTAAAACTGTGTTCTCTAAGAAAGAGGTGGTGGGTAGGTAGGGAGGAGAAGATGTCACCTGCTCATGTAAGTTGAAGGGGAAGATCTGGAAGTTTTCAACCACTTCAAATGCAGACTTTCAACTTATTCCCCTGATTTTAACTTTGTGCTATATCCTCACCTTGGTGTCTCCAATACCTAGGACATTTTATGAGTTTCAGTGGAGCAAATTGGCTCATTTCTCATCAGAATCCCTTTCAGTTTCCATCACTCTGTTAAGTCACTTACCATGCCTATATTTGATTTTTGTCATATAAAAATTTGTCTGTCGATGACTCCTCTCCATTTCTCATTTTCGTATATCATTTTAATGGTGTTCGGGAGCAAAAGAAGGTAAACTCGTGATCAGTATGCCATGTCTAACAGGAAGTTTCTCTTCAGTACTGACTGTGTACAGCTTTCAAAAGAACCCCATTTCAGATCAGAGTGTAGCTTATTTCAGTAGGAGATTCTGATTTAACAAATGCAAATTTATAGCTAGAGAAAAAAAGAACAATCTTTCTAATTAGAGTCTACATTCCATATCATATTAGAGTCTATAGTCCATATTATATACCATCCCATTAACAAGCTTTACCTCTCTGGTGGCCGGTACCAAGTCTTTCTGTTTCACCATTGATATCTCAGCTCTTACCACAATGCCTAATACATAGGGAGTTCTAAAAAAATATTTTGTAAATGAATGAAAGTATTAATGAGTAACCATATGACACCAATTGAAGTTTCCAGTTGCTATTATTAGTCTCTGGCTATATGTGAACTGATTTTGACTGACTTGGGTGAGGTAGATGAAGTAAATTAGTTTTTCAACTATAGCTCAAAAGCCAAGCTACATTTACTCATATGTAAGTCAACACAGTCTGACTAGGTATAAGAATTGTTTCCCACTTCAAAGAAATCTGATTTCAAAGCAAGTTAAACTTACTCTTAAATCGATCTTACCACATTCTTCCTCCCACCAACCCAGAAGACAGTGTTATTGTTCACCAACGTGACTCTGAAATTGAATTTAATTAATACAATATATTTTGGTGATTATAAAAGATAACAAGATGCTAGTGTATACCATGTTGTTTCAACATTACTTTATCTTTTTCAGCCTATTTTAATATATAAGAGATGAGATAAATATTGCTTTTGAGTGTACTTTGGCTTCATTTAATTGTGAAAAATTCTAAAGAGATGTTTAGATTCATATCCCTACAGAGAAATTTGTCCTCAGCTTAATATTTTCTTTTATGAGGTCGCCAAAACACCATGATAGTTGTAAATAACATAAATTATTCAAAGACATTATAATCTCTTATGGTTATAATATGGTATGGTTTTACTAACAGACCTTGATTTAATCTATTAGTAAACTCTGGAAATGGAAAACAAAATAGGAGGTGTTGGTTATTTTACTTCTCAAAATACCTAGCTTGCTGAGAATGTTTCAGATAACTTTTTTTTAACATAATTTTATTGAGATAGAGTCACACACCTGACACTCTATCCAAAGCATACAATCAGTGATTCACAGTATCATCATATATTTGTGTTTTCATCACCATGATCATTTTTAGAATATTTGCATTACTCCAGAAAAAGAAATGAAAGGAAAAAACAAGACCCCAAACATCCTATACCCCTTAACCCTCTCTCTAACTGCCCACTAGTATTACACTCTACCTAATTTTAAGACTTTCAATAGAGGTAGGTTAACTAAGACAGTGTAGGATTGTCAGAGATAGATATACAGATCAGTGGAACAGAATAAAACATCCAGAAGTAGACCCATACAACACAGGCAACTGATCTTTTATTCTTCAATCATTATGAAAGATCAAGGCTACTGGATTACCGTTCAACAACTTCAGGTATTTCCTTCTGGCTATTCTAAAACACTAGACACTAAAAAGAAATGTCTATAAAATGAGGCAGTAGTCACAGTCATCTGTTAAATCCTAATTTCTCAGTTACACCTCCTCCTCTCATTTGATCTTTTCCTCAGTCTTCAGGGATATCTGGGCAATGATCATTTTAAATTCTTCATGCTGGAAAAGGGTGTTGACCTTATGGGGTAGAGGAATGAAACGGGCTGATGTTCTTGGAGAGACTGGTATCTCTGGGTTTCAGGCTTATCTGGCATAGGGTCAATCTGGAGGTCTTAAGTTTCTGAAAAAATAAACTTACTAAGAAAAACTTTTGTAGCAACTTAGATGGAGCCCAGTGAACTCCCTAGCGTTTTCAGGAATACTGTTGGTTTGGCATACTGTGGTAGTTTGCAATATCAGATAACTTTTTGATATACCACATCTAAGTTGTTAAATTGGTCTCAGACCATTGCCTCTGTCTTGGATCACTGCCTTTAATCTCTTTAGGTTTGCTGGAACATGTTGTTGCTTGTCTCTTCAAGAACAGTTGAGACATAATCAAGAAAAGAACATGCTGCCATTAGTCTGAAAAAATGAAAAAGCAAAGTGTTTCCTCTCCCAAAGGGGGTAAAATTTGTTTTATCTCAATTGAGCTTTGTTTGATAATTGCAATCAATTTTGTGTGTATTTTTTTTTAACTTAAATCCTTTAATAACTTAATATATGGCACTTTTTGATTTTCTTTGTTCATAAGATATTTTGAACAAAAATATCTTATTAATGAAAAAATTCATAAAATATTTTTTAAATTGTGAGTATGATTTTTTAATCCCAAATAAAAAGAATGAAAATTCATTTGCAATATTTTGATTATGTAAATATTTTGCCTGTAGAAATGAATACTGAGCTTGGAATTACAGAGAATAAAATATATTATTGTCATTTGTATTTTTCTAAAGAGAAAATTTCACAAATCCAGGCTTAATGAATTTACCTTTAGTTTTGTTCTGGAGTCTTTTACTTCTAAGTGATATTCAACTGCTGATGTTTCTTATATCTCAAGTTGCCTTGTTTCTTGGAATCATTTTATATTTTTGTGTATTTTCTATTAAAGTAGCAATAGATGCTAGACTTTATGAGTTCCTACATGTCCAAAAATGTCTTTATTTTGCATGCCCATTTGATAAATGTTTGTCTAGGTATAGAACTCTCAGTCCAAAACTTCAGAATTTTTAAAAAATTATTGCACTGCTCATACAAAAGATCTCATGTTAACTTGACTCACAGTCCTCTGTAGAGAGTTGGTTTTCTCTCAGGAGGTTTTACAGTTTTCTCTTTATCCTGTAGTTCTAAATTTTCACCATAATGTGTTTACTGTGCTATTTTACTTTATTTTATTTTTGCAGTCATTCTTTTTGGCACCTAGTAAGGTCTTTCAAGTCTTTCTTCAGCTCAGGTAAATTTTCTACTCTTGTTTCTTGATTGTTTCCTTCCTTTTATGCATCCTATCTGCTTCTTTTGGAGCTCCAATTAGGTGACAATTGGACTGTAGGAATATATTTTTGTATCTCTTATTTTTTTAATAGACAATGTAGAATAGTAATTAAGGGCAAGGTCTCTGAGGTTAGACTCTCTGGCTTTGAATTTCAGCTCTGCTACACATTAACTGTATGACTTTGGACACATTACTTAAACTCTCTGTGGGTATAATAATGATACATATTTCAGAGGGTTGTTGTAAGAATTAAACACATCATTATAATTAAAGCACTTAGAATGGCCAGGCCCATATTAAGTGCTACTATTGTTTTTCATCTCATTGACTCTTTGCTCTATATATTATAAAGAGTCCCTTGAATTTATTTTCTTTATCATCAGGTTGTCTAATTGTCCAATTCATTATTCAGCCAATTTATTATTATTTTTTTTTATTTGGGCAACTGTACTTTTAATTGCAACAAATGCTTTTCCATTTTCTGAATGCTCCCTTTACCTAGCAGCCTGTTCTAATTTTAATGCTGCAAAATCCTCTTAATTCTGAAACTAGTAAAAATAAAAAAGTGCAAGTTCTCATTTGTTCACCACATTTTTTCATTTCCTCTAGAGTTAGTTTTTTGTTGTTATTGTTCATACTGGTCTTTATCTTTCATGTGGTTGGTTTTCCTCAAATGCCTAGTTACCCTTGGTTTTCTTTTTATGTTTATGAATGTTGATAAGCACACATACACAGCTTGAGTTTCCCCTATAGTTGCGTTCAATACACTTCTACCCCTTCAGCTTGACTATATTAGCCTGGGTCCAAACAGGAAAACAGAAACCACTCTAGGTAGTTCAAACATTTACTACAGATAAAATTTAATACAGAAATTCTTTAAAATATTTTTGGAAGTTCTGCAGGAGTGAAAAACAATAAGGAGAAGTTATGCAAAGATTAATAACTATAGGAAAACGCTACCATCTCTGTGCTGAAGGAGCACAATCTTGACTCAAAGTCCAGTTCTGATGCACTGCTGAGACTCCTGCTGTCGGAGCCCGGTCACTTGAGCAGGAACCCAGAACAGTAATTTGTTGTAAGTGGTTGGGACTGGGACCTACAAACTTAAATGCCTTCAGGAGCTTGGCAAGCACAATAACATACGAAGTAGGTGAGCTGGTGGGCATAAAACCACAGGGGTGGTAGGAACTGCAGCAAACTGGAGAATGCATGCCCAGCCAAAAGACATTTGAATTTAGTTTTTCCAATGTATTATGCTGTCTAACAACACTTATTTTCAGCTAGATTCTATGGCTTCTAGTTTTCCTCCTGAAAAAAAGCATTTTAAATATTTATTTTAAAGAAACGTTTTTTCAGATTTACCAAAGGCCCAATGCACTCCACAAAGAGTAAGTTTACTATTACTCTGGGGTTGTATATTAGCAACTTGTACTCTACTTCATATTTTAGTTGTAATCATAAATCATGATATGATTTTGGTCCTACTGGTCTAAACACTTGTGTGTTTTTTTCAGTCCTTTCGAGGGTGTAGGAAAATAATTCTGTTATTTTAAATATTTTATAGGCTGTTTGTTTTGTAGCCATGTCTGACAAACATGAATTAGAGTATCATTATGATCTGGATGCTTTCCAGATTTGAATATCACTTTTCAGACCATAAAAGGAGTCTTAGGATCCTTGGCAAATGGACCAGAACTGACTGAACCTTAGAAGGGCTAACTGCATGTCGATTGAAGCAGCGGAGAAAAGAAAAGACAAATCAATGCAGACCTGTCATTTAAGCACTTAAATTTCTCCATATCCTATTGAATTTATGGGGAAAACACTCATACCAAGACAGGCAATTATCTTCAATACCAAGAGGAAGGATCTAAGTGCTCTTGTGAGACAAATACATGCCAGGAACTGTGCATAGTTATTTTGTTTTTCTCAAATCAACCAAATGAGGTAGGCATTTTACCATGCTACAGATGGAAAAACTGAGGCTTAGAGAATTCAAATAACTTTCTCAAACAGCTAGTAAGTGGCAGTTCTGCTACTCAATCCTAAATCTGTTTATTTCCAATACTCAGGCTCTTTCTTCTGTACCATACTTATTTCTTTATGAAGTCAAAGTTAATGAGAAATTTCAGAAGTACTCAGGCAACATATCGACAAATGAGAGTTTTCAAGGGCTGTCAATTTTCCCTGGACAATGAGTTGAAAAAGTATTACAAATTTTACACATTTAACTGGCTAATTTGCAAGCAGAGCAATAAAAAAAAGAGTAAAAATTACTCCAAGTTAACATCCAGTTAGATAACTATTGAGCCAAGCCAGGCAATCTTTGCCTGTTCCACAAATAGAGTGGTGATGACTCATGTGCATATAACTGGTATTAAACACACTGTGGTCCCCGGTGACCTACTGCTTCTCTGAATGTTGGGAGCTGCATCCAAAATCACAGCTAGGAATAGAAGGGACCAAGAAACCAGATATCATTCTTTGCTTTCAGAACCCTCACAGCAGCAAAATGGAAAAACCAGAGTATGACTTCCCTGGGTAGCTTAGAGATTAAGTTCTGGGATGGCAGAATTAACCAGCTCGAAATGCAGTCGTTCAAGGGGCAATTGATCCTGTGACTGGCAATTGACGAGAGGCTCCTGTAAGCCCTGCAGTTCACAAACACTGTCTAGTTGTATTCCCTTTTAAGATGAATATGTTGATATGTTTATGAGCATATAATGGGCATTGCCTAATACCACTAATTGCCACTTAGTGCTAACTCGGGCTTTATTCTTTCTGTGTGCTTTATGATTCTTTAATTGGTTAATTAGATCAGCATCAGCTGGAAAGGAGATAAGTTAGTATTGCCCTCTGCATCTATAGGTAAGAGACTAGAAGCCAATAATCACTACCCTACAGAGACTGCACTCTGATTTTTCTTTTGCTACATCCTATTTTGAAATTAGGTATACCTGGGAGGCCCCTCATGTTTGTTAATACTAACTAAAAAGATCCTAACTGACTTCCCAACCTCCTTTCTTGTCTTTCTCTAATCCAGTGATTCTTAAACTTGTCCATGCATCAGAATCACCTGGTAGACTGGTTAAAATACAGATTTCTGGGTCCCCACCCTGAGAGCTTCTGATTCACGAGGTCTGGGGTGGAGCCAGAGGATTTGCATTTCTAGCAACTTCTCAGATGATGCTCAGGCTACTGGTCCAGGATCATACTCTGAGAACCACTGCTCTAACCTGATACTTAAATCTGCCTTAGAAGACAAAGGCCTGGGCAGTCTTCAATGACCTGGCCTTGCAGATTCAGTTTAGCTTGGAGACTAGGAACTTTGTAAGAGAAACACTGAGGAGCAACCAGACTCTGTTTTTTCCCTTTGAAATGAGTGGACATAGGGAAGAAACCCACGGTGACCCTCTAATTTACTGGTTCTCAAAGTGCATTACACAACCAGAACTATCAGCATCACTTTGGAACTTGTTAGAAAGGCAAATTCTCCAGCTCACCCCAGACCAGTTAAATTAGAGACATTGGAAATGGAGCCCAGTGCTCTGCAGCAGTTTGTGTTTTAATAAGCCTACCAGGCACTACAGTGTGAGAACCACTGCTAATCCCTTCTCTTCACGGCAGAGTAACCTTTTTTTTAATTGAAATTTTTATTATAATAATTGTAGATTCACATATAGTTGAATGAAATCCTACAGGGAGATCTTTATACACTTTGCCTAGTTCCCTCCACTGGTAATATTTTGCAAAACCATCGTACAAGGTCACAACCAGGATATTGACATTGAGACAATTTAGCTACTTTATTCAATTTCCCCAGTTTTACTTGTAACATTTGTGTGCATATATGTGCACATATGTGTGTGTGTAAAGTTCTATACAATTTTTTCACCTGTGTCGGTTTGTGTATTGACCAACACAGTCAAGTTACTAAACAATTAGAACACCACAAGGATCCCTGTGTTGTTCTTTTATAACTACACCTACCTCCCTCTCCCTTCTTCCCTCCTCCCTACCCTCACCATCCCTAAGAACTGGCACCACTAATCTGTTCTCCATTTCTAAAACTTTGTCATTTCAAAAATATTATATAAATGGAATCACATAGTGTGTAACATTTTGGGATTGCCTCTTTTTCACTTAGCATAATTTCCTGGAGATTCATCCAAGTTTTTGTGTGGATCAATAGTTCCTTTTTATTGCTGAGTAGTATTCCATAGTATGGATGTACCCCAGTTTGTTTAACCATTCCAGAAGGATATCTGGGCTGATTCAAATGTTTGGCTATTACAAATAAAGCTACTATGAACATCTGTGTACAGGGTTTTGCATGACCATAAGTTTCCATTTCCCTGGGACAGATACTAAGGAATGCAATTACTAGACTTTATGGTAATTTCATGTTTAATTTTTTAAGAAACTGATAAAATGTTTTTGAGAGTGTCTGTACTATTTACATTCCCACAGCATTTTATGAGTGATCTCGTTTCTCTACATCCTCACCAGCATTTGGTATTGTCATTATTTTTTATTTTAGCCATTTGATAGATATGTAGTAACATCTCATTGTAGTTTTAATTTGCATTTTGCTGATGGCTAGTGATATTGAACATCTCTTCATGTGCTTATTGCTTATTTCCCATCTGTTATCCTCTTCAATGAAATGACTGTTCATGTCTTTGCCCATTTTCTAACTGGATTGTTTCTGTTGTTGCTGTTTTTATTGCTGAGTTCTGAGAATTTTTTATATATTCCAGTTAGTAGTCCATTGTTGGATATGTGGTTTGCGAATATTTTCTCTCGGTCTAGCTTGTCTTTTCATCCTCCTCACATAGGCTTTCACAGATCAAAAGTTTTAAATTTTGATGTGGTACAATTTTTCCCTTTATGGAAGAATTGTCCATAGTGACCTTTTAAAGTACATATTCGATTATGTTGCTTCCTTGTTTAAAAACTTTAATGGTTTCCCTTTGACCTCAGGATAAAGTATAAAATTCCTAGTGTGGATTAAATCCTTCTAATATTCAGCTCCACTCCTGCCACTCATCTCTCTGCATTCAACATAACAAGAACTACTTTTAGTTTCTCTAAGGCATCTTCAGTCCCCCCAGGACCATCTTTTCCTGTCTCTCTATAAATTTCATAGCACCAACATCTACATTATACTTCTACCCAGGGTTGTAAGTGCTATTTGTCTGCCTCCCCCCATTCTCTCCATGCTCCTTGGAGGCAAGCATTGTTTATTCACTGCTGTCTTTCCATGCTTGTCAGTCCAGACCTAACAGCTGTACTCCCCCCACTTTCAGCCCTCCCACAGCACTACTTACAAGCAAAAAAGCAAAAACAAAATCTAACTAAAATATCAGCTCCACAATTAAGATCACTACATCATCCCTGAGCAGCTTTCAAAACATTCTACAACTACAAAACAGCCTTTATATCACTGAGCCCTTGTGTGGCATATTTATTTTGACAACCATTTCCCAAAACTCTCAAGGAGAAAGGTTCACCCTCTCTTAGAGATTAGGAAGTGAGCCCAAACAGATAAGAAAAACACACCTAAAATCATAATGGTGAATCATTATCGCTTTCCACAAAGTGCCTTTGTATCCTTAGCTTTGACCCTGACTTGTAAATTCTCACGATTTTTGGGAAAGCTACAAAATTCTGGAGATACCCAGAGGGGATGATCCAATACAACTTCCTTTTTGGACCACTAACAAAAATTGACTGACAACCTTTGTAAGTGTTTGCTGAATGTATGAATTTAATGAATAAATTCTTTTTTTTTTTTTTTTTTATCATCATTTTATTGAGATATATTCACATACCACGCAGTCATACAAAACAAATTGTACTTTCGATTGTTTACAGTACCATTACATAGTTGTACATTCATCACCTAAATCAATCCCTGACACCTTCATTAGCCCACACACAAAAATAACAAGAATAATAATTAGAGTGAAAAAGAGCAATTGAAGTAAAAAAGAACACTGGGTACCTTTCTCTGTTTGTTTCCTTCCCCTACTTTTCTACACATCCATCCATAAACTAGACAAAGCGGAGTTTGGTCCTTATGGCATTCCCAATCCCATTGTCACCCCTCATAAGCTACATTTTTATGCAACTGTCTTCGAGATTCATGGGTTCTGGGTTGTAGTTTAATAGTTTCAGGTATCCACCACCAGCTACCCCAATTCTTTAGAACCTAAAAAGGGTTGTCTAAAGTGTGCGTAAGAGTGCCCACCAGAGTGATCTCTCGGCTCGTTTTGGAATCTCTCTGCCACTGAAGCTTATTTCATTTCCTTTCACATCCCCCTTTTGGTCAAGAAGATGTTCTCCATCCCACGATGCCGGGTCTACATTCCTCTCCGGGAGTCATATTCCACGTTGCCAGGGAGATTCACTCCCCTGGGTGTCTGGTCCCACGTAGGGGGGAGGGCAGTGATTTCACCTTTCAAGTTGGCTTAGCCAGAGAGAGAGGGCCACATCTGAGCAACAAAGAGGCATTCAGGAGGAGACTCTTAGGCACAAATATAGGGAGGCCTAGCCTCTCCTTTGCAGCAACCGTCTTCCCAAGGGTAAAACTTATGGTAGAGGGCTCAACCCATCAAACCACCAGTCCCCTATGTCTGTGGTCTTGTTAGCAACCATGGAGGTGGGGTAGGCGAATACCCCTGCATTCTCCACAGGCTCCTCAAGGGGGCACTACATCGTTTTTTTTTTTTTCCTTGTTTGTCTTTTTTCTTTTTTCTTTTTTTTTTTTTTTTAACTTTCCCTTCTTTTTTAAATCAACTGTATGAAAAAAAAAGTTAAAAAGAAAACAAACATACAATAAAAGAACATTTCAAAGAGACCATAACAAGGGAGTAAGAAAAAGACAACTAACCTAAGATAACTGCTTAACTTCCAACATGTTCCTACTTTACCCCAAGAAAGTTACATAATATAGCAACATTTCAGTGAACTTGTTCCTACTACATCCATCAGAAATTAACAGACCATAGTCATTTCTGGGCATCCCCAGAACGTTAAATAGCTTATCTGTTCTTCTTGGATTATTGTTCCCCCTTCCTTAATTGCTCTCTACTGCTAGTTCCCCTACATTCTACATTATAAACCATTTGTTTTACATTTTTCAAAGTTCACATTAGTGGTAGCATATAATATTTCTCTTTTTGTGCCTGGCTTATTTCGCTCAGCATTATGTCTTCAAGGTTCATCCATGTTGTCATATGTTTCACCAGATCGTTCCTTCTTACTGCCGCGTAGTATTCCATCGTGTGTATATACCACATTTTATTTATCCACTCATCTGTTGAAGGACATTTGGGTTGTTTCCATCTCTTGGCAATTGTGAATAATGCTGCTATGAACATTGGCGTGCAGATATCTGTTCGTGTCACTGCTTTCTGATCTTCCGGGTATATACCGAGAAGTGCAATCGCTGGATCGAATGGTAGCTCTATATCTAGTTTTCTAAGGAACTGCCAGACTGACTTCCAGAGTGGCTGAACCATTATACAGTCCCACCAACAATGAATAAGAGTTCCAATTTCTCCACATCCCCTCCAGCATTTGTAGTTTCCTGTTTGTTTAATGGCAGCCATTCTAACCGGTGTTAGATGATATCTCATTGTGGTCTTAATTTGCATCTCTCTAATAGCTAGTGAAGCTGAACATTTTTTCATGTGTTTCTTGGCCATTTGTATTTCCTCTTCAGAGAACTGTCTTTTCATATCTTTTGCCCATTTTATAATTGGGCTGTCTGTACTATTGTCATTGAGTTGTAGGATTTCTTTGTATATGCAAGATATCAGTCTTTTGTCAGATACATGGTTTCCAAAAATTTTTTCCCATTGAGTTGGCTGCCTCTTTACCTTTTTGAGAAATTCCTTTGAGGTGCAGAAACTTCTAAGCTTGAGGAGTTCCCATTTATCTATTTTCTCTTTTGTTGCTTGTGCTTTGGGTGTAAAGTCTAGGAAGTGGCCTCCTAATACAAGGTCTTGAAGATGTTTTCCTACATTATCTTCTAGGAGTTTTATGGTACTTTCTTTTATATTGAGATCTTTGGTCCATTTTGAGTTAATTTTTGTGTAGGGGGTGAGGTAGGGGTCCTCTTTCATTCTTTTGGATATGGATATCCAACTCTCCCAGCCCCATTTGTTGAAAAGACCATTATGGCTCAGTTCGGTGACTTTGGGGGCCTTATCAAAGATCAGTCGGCCATAGATCTGAGGGTCTATCTCTGAATTCTCAATTCGATTCCATTGATCTATATGTCTATCTTTGTGCCAGTACCATGCTGTTTTGACCACTGTGGCTTTATAATAAGCTTCAAAGTCAGGGAGTGTAAGTCCTCCCACTTCGTTTTTCTTTTTTAGAGTGTCTTTAGCAATTCGAGGCATCTTCCCTTTCCAAATAAATTTGATAACTAGCTTTTCCAAGTCTGCAAAGTAGGTTGTTGGAATTTTGATTGGGATTGCATTGAATCTGTAGATGAGTTTGGGTAGAATTGACATCTTAATGACATTTAGCCTTCCTATCCATGAACATGGAATATTTTTCCATCTTTTAAGGTCCCCTTCTATTTCTTTTAGTAGAGTTATGTAGTTTTCTTTGTATAGGTCTTTTACATCTTTGGTTAAGTTTATTCCTAGGTATGAATAAATTCTTACTTTAAAAAATGTGGAACTAGTATTCCTGTTTAAGGAGACTTAAAGAGTCCTGTTCATAACTGGACAGCGTTGTAATCTATTCAGATTATCAGATCAATGTCAGCCCTCAATACCAGGCCCTTACAAAAGGGAAAAAAGCCCTACTGAAAGGGCATAGTGGACAATAAAGACTAAGCAGCCCACCCCCCACACAGTCTCCTCTTTCAATTAAAGGTAGTGTATTTTGAGAGTCCACACAGTCTCCTTGGGATAGCTATAGCGGGGACAAACGTAGTATTAGGGCTCCTTCTTGGACCAAGGCTTGGTTGCTGCTGGTTCTCCATTGTGTCTCTCGAACAGAGGGAAAAGACACAGGGAAGAGTCTCAAAGGATCATCTGAACAGGGCAGCCCCAACCTGGTCTCCCCCCACCCCCACCCACCAGAACAGGACTGATTAGCACTGGTTTTCTGCCCCAGGCCTATTACATCAGGAGAAAAACTTACTTCTCAGAGGCTGATTTTTCTCCTAAAACCCACTAAGAAATAGATTGTAGGCTCAACTGTTTTATCTTGGTTTTGAATAATAATGTGACTAATATTGGAATTCAAACATTATTGTGGTCTGGTCTTATTGACCAGTAAAATCTGTTGTTTGTTTGTAAATTCAATATATACTTACTGAGTACATACTCTGTGCCGGCATTGTGTTTGGCATTGAGGATAAAGTGTGTGTGGGTTCCACTGTGTCCCCCAAAAGATATGTTCAAGTCCTAACCCCAGTCCTGTGCATGTGACCCCACTTGGAAATAGGATCTTTGAAGTTGTTATTAGTTAAGATGAAGCCAAACTGAATTGGGGTAAACCCATAATGCAGTATGACTGGTGTCTTATAAGCAGAGGAAATTTGGACACAGCACAAGAGTGACAGAGAAAGAGACGATAGAGAAAGAGAAAGAGATAGAGATAGAGAGGGAGAGGTAGAGAGGGATGGCCATATGACAGGCAGAGACTGAGTTATGCCACCACAAGCCAAGGAATGCCATGGATTTCCAGTTGCCCATCAGAAGCCAGGGGAGAGGCCTGGAATGGATTGTCTCCTTAAAGGGAAATATGGTCCTGCCAGCACCTTGATTTCTGACTTCCAGCCTCCAGAATTGTGAGACAATAAATTTCTGTTGTTTAAGCCACCCAGTCTGTGGTACTTTGTGACAGCAGCCCTGGCAAATGAAGACAGAGTGTGCACAACACAAGCAGGACCTCTGCCCTCATGAAGCTTACAGTCTAGTATGGGAAGAGCCTGATATTTTGCAATCACACAAATGTGCACACACCACCTTTAAAGCCAGCCTATGCAGCACTGAGTTGTTAAAACATCATTTGTATCTGAAATATTTGCTTTAAACATATGCACACTCTCACACATGACATTATATCTGAAACCATCTACTACGTACCCTGTTGTGGTGTGTGTCTCACCTATGCTCAGTGAGACGCAGCTCAGCCAGTGGAGCATTTGTGCAACACACTGCATAGACCCTCAGCCTCCGTGTGTTTCTCAGGATAGTGACACTATGATGTCTATTCCAGAATGGCCTTTCTTTCTCATTATGTGTTCTGGCAGATAATTTGACCCAAGATACCTGAAAAAAGTTGTGATAATGCTGATTTTGCTACAAAGAAATGCAATGTCTCATGGGCTAAATTATATCCCCCCAAAAGATAAGTTCAAGTCCTAATCCCTGATACCCGTGAATGTGACCTTATTTGGAAATAGGGTCCTTGTAGATGCAATTAATTAAGATGAGGCCAAACTAGATTAGGGTGGTCCCTATTCCAATGTGACTGGTGAACTCATAAGAAGAGTGAAATTTGAGTACAGAGACATAGACACAGAGAAAAACAGCCAGGTGAAGACAGAGGCAGGGACTGGAGTGTTGCTGCTGCAAGCCAAGGCAAGCCTGGGGATCCCGGAAGCTGGAAGAGGCAAAAAAGGAGCCTCACGTACAGGTTTCAGAGGGAGCACAGCCCTGCTGACATCTTGATTTCAGACTTTAAGCCTCAGAACTGTGAGACAATAAATTTCTGTTGTTTTAAGCCACAAAGTTAGTGGTAATTTCTTACAGCAGCCCTAGGAAACGAATACAAAATGATAAACAGGATGTTAAAAAAATCTAAGTTCTGTGGTCGTTAGCACCATCTTCAAAGGAATTGCCAAGGAAGCAGAGTCGTCTTGTCACAGTAGTAGGCAAATGGGTCTGGAGAACCTCCTCTGATAGGAGCAAAAGGTCATAAACTTCACTGAGTTCTCTGAGGAACTGAGTAATATTTGCATCAGTCAGCTGGAAGTGACTTAGTGGAACACGTCATGTCTTCAGGGACTCTGAGGTGAAGAGAAGAGTCAGCACCACCTGTGGCAGCCATAAAAATGCATCTCGCAGCCTCCTGCTGCAGGGACAGAGCGTAATTGCAAGGGCCCTGGCTGCTCAGTTGAAACTCCCTGCTCTGTTCATATGGAGGCCATCCCTCCCCTGCACCCTGCCAATGACTGAGTGTGGTGGGGATACTAAGGCAGCAGGGACTCCTTTGTCCTCACACTTTGGCTCAAGGATTTCTTGTCGGCATTTAGAAATTTAGAACATTAACCTTCCTTAGACTGCAAGATAGTCTAGGAGTCTCACCTCTTCTTAACTCGGAGTCAGATTTGTATCACCTGACAGCTTTCCCAGCCTTCTCCAGCTCCTTCTGTTTTTCTTTCACTCAGACAAGCCCCCTAATAAAATCCTTGCATGTTTAGTCCAGTGTTGGTGTCTGTTTCTTGGAGGACCCAGAGTAACACATTATCCTAATAGGGTTTAAACTATAACCACAAAGCACTGAATCAGCATGGCTAGCTTCCAGGAATTCTTCTCCACCCTAAAGTCTGTAATTACAGGTTCTGATAAATATCGTGAAGAAAGAGAGCAAAGTACTCTTTGAGAAATAAGAATTTGGGAGTGAAGGGGAGACAGATTCTAGGGATGTCACCATGGAGAAGTTATATTTAACCTGAAACCCAAAGGATAAAGAAGAATGAATTATTTCATCCATCTATTTATTCATGTATTCAATAAATATTAATTGAGCACCTACTATGTACCATGCACTCTTCTATATGCTAAGGATAAAGCCATGAACGGGACAAAGTCCCTGCCCTCATGGAGCTTACATTTGGTGGGAGAAAGAGATATTAAGTAAACAAGTAGAGTTATTCAGGTGTTTTTTGTTTGTTTGTTTGTTTGTTTTCAGGTCTACAGAGGGGAAAAAAGCAGGATAAGGAAGAAAGGAAGTAAGGGAGCAGGGAGCTTAGCTTCATTGACAAGGCAACATTTGGGCAGAGCCCTGGAGGAACTAAGGAGGGGAGTCATGAGGATATTTGGGAGTGCAAGGCCCTGAAGTTCTGAAACATGCAACAACATGGATGAACCTTGAAGACATCATGCTGAGTGAAGTAAGCTAGAAACAAAAGGATAAATACTATACTATTTCATTGATACAAAATAATTAGAATAAGCAAACCTCTGAAGTAAGAAACTAGAATATAGGTTTCCAGGGGATGAGGTGAGGATAAGGAATAGGGAGTTAAGGCTTAAATTATACAATGTTTCTATTCGGGATGATGGAAAAGTTATGGTAATGTACGGTGGTGATGGTAGCACAACATTAGGAATGTAATTAACAGCACCAAATTATATATTTGAATGTGGTTAAAAGGGGAAATTTTAGGTTGAATATATGTTACTAGAATAAAATTAAAGAAAAAAATCTATGGGACTGTACAATCCAAGCAGTGAACCCTAAGATAAACGATGGACCATAGTTAATAGTACAATTATTAAAATGTTTTTTCATCAACTGTAACAAATGTACCACCCTAATGCAAGATCTTAATAAAAGATCTTAATCAGAACCCTGTATTTTAGGCCTGATTTTTCTGTAAACCCATAACTTCTCTTATTTAAAAAAAAAAGCTAATGACCATTTTAGTTTGAGAAAGATTATGAATCAATGTTATGTGATTACCTTCCTTTTCACTGTGCTTGATAAATTCATTATTCTTAAAAAAAGAAAAAAAGCCCCGAGGCAGAGCAAGGCTGACAAGTTTGAGGTAAAGCAGAGGTCAGTGTGGTTGGAGACAAGCGAGGAGGAGTGAGGAGAGATGAGATTAGAAAAGTATAGGGGAGGGGTGCACAATGCCAAGTAAAATTTTGTCTTCTTAAGGACTTTTTTCTGACTCTGAGATGAAAAGTTCCTGAAAAGTTTTGAGCAGAAAAGTGACACAAAGTGGCTTCATATTTAAAAAAAACAAAAACAAAACATTTTGTCTGCTGTGGTGAAGTTTATAGGGGAGCAGCGGTAGGCACAATTCCAAAGATGTCCCCCAAAGTGTCCCATCCCCTGCTATTTAATCAAACACTAGGTACTGCTGTGAAAGGATTTTGCAGACAGAATTAAGATTACAGACCTTCAAATAAGGAGATTATCCTAGATCATCCAAATGGGCCCAATCTGAACACTTGTGTTCTCCAATGTGGGCAATTTCTCCATCTGGTGAGAGATGCAGCAGAAGAGGAAGAGACGAGAAGAAATGAAGCAGAAGCAAAGGCCAGAGAGATGAGATGGACTCAATCTTCCTTCTCGTCTTTGAAGATGGAAGAAGGGGTCCATGAGCCAAGGAATACAGATGTTCTCTAGAAGCTGAGAATGACCCCTGGCAGACAGCCACCTCAGTCCTACATCCACACGAAAATGAATTCTGCCGACAACCTGAGTGAGCTTAGAAGTGGATTCATCCCCAGAACTTCAGAGAGGAGTGTAGCCCTGCACACACCTTCAGCCTTGTGAGACCCAGAGCAGAAAAACCAGCCAACCCTATTGGACTTCTATGGAACCATGAGATAATAAATTAGCATTGTTTTAAGATGATAAGATTACGGTAATTTGTTACAGCAGCAACAGAAACTAATACAGGAGTCAAGGAAATGGAGACAAAGAAATCAGTCACACATTCTAGACAAGAAATGGTAGTTGTATGGAGCAAGGAACAGTGGCAGAATTGAAGAGAAGTAGTCAGATTCTGCATATATTTTGAAGTTACAGCTTGAAGGATTTGCTGATGTGGCATATGATTGAGAGAAGCCAAGAAAGATTCCAAGGTTTTGGTCTGAGCAATTGAAATGATGGAGTTCTCATTCATTGGGAAGTTACTGTGGGAGGAGCAGTGTGCAAAGATGAATTTAGGGCAGTAGGTAGGGACTAAATTATACAGAGCTTTCAAAGTCATGTAAAGAATTTTGAACTTTATCTTAAAAGAGAAGGAAAGTTATTGAATAATTTTAAGTCAAAGGTTAGAATCAGATTTGCATTTTAAAAAAAACTACTCAGGAGCCCTCACAGTGGTGAAACTGATGTAGGGAGGTATATCCCCCAATGTAGGCAGGTAACTGAAGAAATTTATCCCACATTTAGGAAGACCAGCAAAGTCAGGGTCTGCCAAAGTGGGACCAAGCAGAGTATTGTAAATCTTTAGAACAGAATTTCTCATATTTAAGTAAGGAAATGGCAGGCTGTTTCAAAAGGAAAATATGCTCATAGGTTTCCAGGGTTTATTTAAACCATTTAAATTAAAATATTACTTAAATATATAGTGGAACTAGGCATAAACAATGTGTAATTATAGTTCTTTGCTGCTATAAAACCAAATAAATTTACAAATAAACCTTAGGAAAATATAATTCAAATTTAGAACATTATTATAATTATTATGGAAGATGTTGTTTTGCTGAAACTAAATCGCCGAAGTTTGATTTAGCAGCTGGAAGGTGCAGTCTGTTTCTATTTCTTTCCCATGTCACCGATACAAATGCAAATGCCCACCTACAAATGTGTTGTACAAAATGATGTTATTAACATCAAAGCTTTGCTTGCTGGTTCAAGACAATAAGATATCATAGTAATCAAATTTTGCCAATGGGCAATTCTTCAAATGATACACTTAATGAGGTATAATTTGATAATTCTGTAGAGCTGACTTACTGGCATTAAAATGATGTAGCACTGAACATCTTAGGGATATTTTAGCATGAAGTTTAATAGTTGTATTGAGCATTCTTTATTATATATTTACCTCTCCACTTACTACCAATGAACCATTGCATATGAAGGTAGAATTTGTGTAAGATATTTACTTACAACACAGCACACTATGTTTTGAATTCAGCATGCCTTCTACAACGAAGACAAGGAGAAGAGAGTAAAACTATAAGGATTAGAAAGGAAGAAACAAACTGAAATTACTTGCTGATGTTATGATTTTGTGCATTAAAACTCTAAAAGAAGCTTTGGATAATTTAGTAGATTTAGCTAACAAGAGAGGTTGGCAAAATTGCTGAAAATAAAATCATCTAAATGCTGATACACATTTCTACATGCAAACAGCAGTTAAAAAGTAAAATATTTTAAAGATATTTTTAAAAGCACAAAAAGAAGTGCCTAAAACTGAATATAACAGAAGATACATAAAAGCTTTCTGGAGAAACACATAAAGCTTCTCTGAACAGTGTTAAAGGGGGCAGGCCAAAATAAATGGAAAGACAGACCATGTTCATTGACTGGAAAATGCAATAATTTTAAAAGGTTAATTTTCCCTATACTCATCTATAGATTCAATGAAATACTAATCAAATCCCCAACAGGTGTTACTCTGCTTTGAAAATTGACAGACTGACTGTAAAATTCATATATGCAAAGGGCCAAGAATAAGCAAGACATTTTTGAAGAAATAATAGGTGAGGGTGATATTCTGAGTGTGCTGGTTTGGACCTATTATGTCCCCCAGAAAAGTCGTGTTCTTTAACGCAATCTTGTGGCAGCAGACTTATTAGTCTTTTGATGAGGGTGGAACAATTTGATTGAATGTCTCCATGGAGATGTGACCCTCTCAACCATGGGTGAGAATTCTGGTTAAACTCTTTCCATAGAGGTGTGGATCCCGCCCCACCCCCCCATTCAGGGTGGGTCTTGACTGGAGTACTTAAGAGAGCTGAAGAGCTGACACAGACATTGATGCTAGGAAACATCTGAAAATGCAGACAGAAGGACATTTGGAGATGCTAAACTAAGAGATGAAGACCAGAGTTTGCCCCAGAGAAGCTAAGACAGGACCCTCAGATGCTTAGAAACACCCTGGGAGAAAGAAGCAAGGATGCAAAGGAACTGAGAGAGAGGAGCAAAGACAGAAGCCAGAGACATTTTGGAGAAAGTCATTTTGAAACACAGCCCAGGAGCAAAGGATCAGCAGATGCCAGCCACGTGCCTTCCCAGCTAACATAGGTGTTCTGGATGCCATTGGTCATTCTTCAGTGAAAATATCCTTTTGTTGATGCCTTAGTTTGGACACTTTTATGGCCTTAGCACTGTAAATTTGTAACCAAATAACCCCCGTTTATAAAAGCCAATTCATTTCTGGTGTTTTGCATAACAGCAGCTCTAGCAAACTGGAATACTGAATAAATATCCTTTATATAAGGTTTTAACAAACTGAAGTAATTAAGACTATAAGGTATTGGTGCAGGGATAGAAAAATATACCACTGCAACAAAAGAGACTCCCAAAACAGAACCAAGAGTATTTGGACTATTGAAATCTGATGGAGATGGTATAGCAGAGCAATGGGGAAATGGTTTTTGTTTGTTTCTCTTTTTCAAAAAATCACCCTGGGAAATTGGTTATCCTTTTAGTGAAAATAAATTTGGAAGCCTTCGTCACAGCATAAATAAAAAAACAACAATAACATAAGTGTATTGAAAACCTAACTGAGAGACAAAATATTAAACTTTTGAAAGATAATAAAATAGAATATCTTTATGACCTCAGGGTAGGGAAGAACTTTGTAAACATGATACAAAAAGCCTAAATCGTAGAAGAAGGATAAATTAAATTACATTAAAGTTAAGAACTTTATCAAAAGACACCACAAAGAGAGTGAAATGACAATGTACAAACTGGGAGAAGATATTGATAAAACATCTATAAACTAGGAGAAACTAAAATTTCTTAATAAGACAAGAAGGACCTAGATAAAAGTAAAGGCAAAAGGGGCAGATGCGATAATCAGTGGAGCGATGCCTTTGAGACGACAAGCAGAGAAGAGCCAAGCACTCAAGGAGACACTTGCTTTTGATAATTGTGGGAACACTTGCCCATTAGCAGGAAGTATGAAAAAGAAGATAGATGAAGATACAGGAAACGTGTAGATTTGCTGCTGCAAAGGAAGGTGAATACAAGTACAAAGAGTACCAATAGTTAGAGCTTCAGAGTTGGAGTTTTTCCAGGTAGGCATGACCGAATAACACTTATTTAGCACTTTCGGTGTTTCAGGTAAGTCTCTAAGAGTATCACATACACCAACATTTAATTCTCATAACAACCTTATGAGACAGGTGCTAATATTGTCCCCATTTCACAGATGAGGAAACAGAGGCATAGCAAGTACATTTCTTGCTCAAGATCCCACAACTAGTGAGGGAATACAGACAGGATTTGAACTCTGACCGAGAGAGTGGAGGCTACTTGCAAGAGAGACTGTAATGATGGACCATGGAATCAAGACCAGAAAAGAAGTTGACAGAAGCAAAGGGGGGCTGATAGAAATTGGCAAGGTCAATGAATCGGAAGTTTTAATGAGGTTAAAAAATTATTTCAGTGAGAGTTCTTGGGCAAGGAACCAGAAAGATAGTGGGTTGTGTTAGAGGAAAGTTAGAATTAGTAATTTCAGGAAAGGTTCTGTTTCTAGTGATGAAAAAGCATAGGGGAAAAAGCAGTGTCTGAGGTAGAAGAGAGAGATGAGGAGGTCAAGACTCTGAGAGACTGGGGTGATGGGTAGGGCATCTTTGTAGCCATGGATGCCATCTAGGAGGAAGGCACAATAACCCTATGGACCAGGATGGGAGAACACAGTGAGCCAGATGCTAATGTTTCAGTCAATGAGTAAGAGTGCTTAGGAGGTTGTGAGATGGAGGTAATTAGGAAGAAATAGGTGGGGAACTAGATAGTATTAGCCACAAAGGCAGGGATTTAACGAAAGGGAAGGGAATCAGTAATCTTGAATCAGCCTTGAGAATCATGAGGAACAATCTACCTCTGACTCTGGGGAGCACAAAAGTCACAGCCTCCACGTGAGAAGGCTGCAAGGAAGTAGTGTTATCTGGGGGATTATGCCAGTAAAGTCAAGGAGGCAGAGGAAATGTCCAGGAAAGAAGTTGAAGATATAGGAAAGATTGATGATCATGGTGCGGAATGCTAGAGGTCACAGGGGTTGGGAATGTGAGGGAGGTGAAGATCAGGGGTTGGTTTACAGGACATAAAAATCCGTGTCTCCATCCCAAAAGTAATTTGGGCAAAGAATAAAAATATATATGCAGGACCCCCCTGAGGAGCCGGGGGAAAAGGCAGAAGTGTTGGACTTCCTCACCCAGATTGTTGCTGATGTTCTCACAAACATTGAGGACTGGTGGTTTGGTATACTGAGCCCTCTATTTTGGCACTTGCCCTTATGGAACTTGTTACTACAAAGGAGAGGCTAAAACTGCTTATAATTGTGCCTAACAGTCTCCCCCTGAGTACCTCTGTTGCTCAGATGTGGCCCCCTCTCTCTAGCTAACCCAACTCAGCAGGTGAACTCACTGCCCTCCCTGGCAACGCAGGACATGACTCCCGAGGATGAATCTGGACGCGACATCATGGGATTGAGAACATCTTGATTAAAAGAGGGATGTGAAATGAAACAAAATAAAGTTTCAGTGGCTGAGAGATTCCAAACAGAGTTGAGAGTTTGCTCTGGTGGGGACTCTTAGGCACTCCATAGATAACCCTTTTTAGGTTTTAATGTATTGGAATAGCTAATAGTAAATACCTGAAACTATCAAACTCCAACCCAGTAGCCTTGACTCTTGAAGACGAGTGTATAGCAATGTAGCTTACAAGGGGTGACAGTGTGATTGTGAAAGCCTTGTGGATCACACTCCCTTTACCCAGTGTATGGATGGATGAGTAGAAAAATGGGGACAAAAACTAAATGAAAAATAGGGTGGGAGGAGGGGAATGATTTGGGTGTTCTTTTTTACTTTTGTTTTTTATTCTTATTTTTACTTTTTCTGGTATAAGGAAAATGTTCAAAAAGCAGATTGGGGTGATGAATGCACAACTATATGATGGTATGGTGAACTGTTCATTGTACACCACGGATGACTGTATCATATGTGAATAAATCTCAATAAACTGAATTAAAAAAAAAATCATTGTCTCAGTTTCCAAGGGCTGCCATAACAAAGTACCACAAACTGGGTGGCTTAAAACAACAGAACTTTATTGTCTCCCAGTTCTGGAGACTAGAAATCTGAAATCAAGGTATCGAAAGAGCTGAGCTCCCTCTGAAAGCCAGAGGGGAGAATCCTCCCTCATCTCTTCCAGAGTCTGGGGTTTGATGGCCATCCTTGGCATTCCTTGGCTTAGAGAAGCATGACTCCAGTCTCTCCCTCCATCTTCACATGGACTTCTCCCCTGTGTCTGTCCTCTTTTTATAAGGATATCAGTTATATTGGGTTAAGGACCCACCCTACCATATGACATTGACCCTATTTCCAAATAAGGTCACACTATGAGGTACTGGGAGTTAGGATCTCAGTGTATTTGGGGGGTTATTGGTGGCACAATTCCACCTGTGACAAGTAGTACAGGAATGAGCACTCAGTATATGACTAGTGAGGTTAGCACCTCAATTTAATAGAATTTGACTGTGTCCTTGAATGAAGGCCCAGTGTCTACAGGGGGAGCCTGGTGTGCCTTGACTGGCATTGACAGGAACCATGCTGTAACTGGACAAATGGAGAGTGAGTATGAGTCTTGCAGTCTTTCATGGAGGAAGATTGGGTCTTCAGATGGCCTAACTTATTTTTCCCATGATTGGGCTCATGTTAGATACACATTAGAGTTTCCATGTACAAGCTGGTAACTATTGTCCTTTCTGTCTTTCCCAATGCAAGACAAACTTAAAGTTAACTTTAAAAAATCTCATATTAACACTGGAAGTTGAGCCATTTAAGATTTAATATGAACAGTTAAAAGTATAAATAAATGAAGTATTTACATATATTAGTAGTAGATCAAGTTTCTCTGAATAGCAAACATTTGCTAATGGTGTTATGTAGGTTTTTCGTTTGTTTGTTTGCTTTTATATAATGGATCCTGTGGCAATTCTGGGTAATAAGGCAATAGGCATATAAAAGAATTCTACTGTAATTAAAAGGGCTCCTAGCACTATGAAAAGGTTTATGGATATAATTGAACAAGTATGGTAGCCTTATTATATC
Source organism: Choloepus didactylus (assembly GCF_015220235.1). Classification (NCBI taxonomy): domain Eukaryota; kingdom Metazoa; phylum Chordata; class Mammalia; order Pilosa; family Megalonychidae; genus Choloepus; species Choloepus didactylus. The sequence goes on from NC_051314.1 coordinate 89,787,362, forward strand.
AGGAAGTTTCTTAATTGTAAGTAACAAGACTAACTTGAGCTCATTTAGGCAGAAAAGAAATTTATTAAAAAGTGCTTGGGTAGCTCAGAGACCCACTGAAAGGATAGAGGCAGAGCCACCAGATGCTGGCAAAGTCCAGGAGGAGGCACTTTGTTCTTTTTTCACACAGAGGCAATCAACAGGCTAGCCATGGCCTTGGGTAGAGACTCTGGTTCACGGTGATAGACTCTAGGAAAATGCCCCAATCACACTGCAGGACTGGCTTGGGGAACCCATCACTGCCACCACCCCAGGCACTGCAGCCTACAGGTGACACAGCTGGGACTTAGTCCATACCACTGAGCCTGCTGCCACTGCTGCCCAAGGGTCCCCCAAGACTCCATGGCTCTGGGAGGGGGTGTGCTGACAAAATCTAAGTCGTCTTTGGCCCTAGCTGCAAGGAGGTGAGGAAACTGAATTCCTGACATATTCAGCTCTAACAATGAAGCAGTGTCTGGGCCACCCACAAAGACTCATAAAGCAAAGAATTCTCCAAACACAAGAAGGGGCCTCCGAAGCTGGGCAGCTAAGAAGAATGCCACAACACTTATTTTTGTTGTTTTTGTTTCCTGTCCTTGATTTTTCTTTTCTTTTTTTTAAACCTTTATTCTGCCCCTACCCTGGCATTCTAAAGCACAGACAAACGAGATGGTGCCTAAATGCAATAGAAGGCTACAGGAAATCACTGCAGATTTGAAAAAGGATCAGTCCCTTCAGGATCAGGACTGTAACTGAAAAGAGAAATTATTTTTGTAATAATTGCACTGGTCTTCAGGCTACTGCTATTCATTCCATTCACATGGACACCAAGTGACATGAGGAGAGGTGAAAATTAAGGCATTGGTTTAAAATGAAACAACTAGATATAATTGTTTAATTCAATTTCTTATTTATTAAGAGTTCGACCATGCAATATTGCCACATACACACACACACACACACACAATCTATCATATCTATCAGTCTCCATCCTGGCGATTCTCCACTTTACTTCTGTTTTCTTGCCTAGTCTTGTCTTTTGCCTCTTTCTTTTCCTTTTTCCCACTACTATTGAGTAACTTGCTACCACAGCAACATGTATCTCAACCATCATCCACACCATCTTGATCCTGGTTCAATTTAATTCAATTCAATAAATATTTATTACTTGCCTACTATGTTCAACATACCACAGATGTTATTAAAAATTCAGCAACATATCTTTTTTCCTTGTCTTTTCCTCCTCAGAATCCATAACATAAAAAGCTGCCTCAAATAGATATCCAATAAAAACAAATGAGATGACTGGAGGAACATCACTCAAAATAAATGAATCACATTTAGCTATAAAATATCAGTAATATATTTCTCTTTCACCACTTCTTTTTTTGTTGTTATTCTTTAATTTCTGAAAACGTTCTGATTTTCATTCACCATTCAACAGCAAACGCTAAGTATATTTAGAAATTTTTTTTATAGATGATAAAACCTGCAATGGATAAATAAAATAAAGCACTACTACAAATAAGAGAAAAATGTCATGCCTGTCTTTTAATTATCTTCCATTTTCAGCAAATATTTTCTGATAAAATAGTGAATGATATTAACAAATGTGCATTTGAGATTAAGAAAAAAGAATGTCTGAGGCACTCATGATTTAAAAGAATTTAATTAAGGTGCATTTGTTTAAATATTTCAGATATAATGGAGTCAATTAATTGGAAATATTATGCTTTTGATGCTTTACTTGGAGTGTCCCAGGAAGGCAACGATCCAGGGCTTACCAGAAGCCAGGGGAATGGAGCTGAATGGCTCCTATGAGAAGCATGTTAACATCTAATTAAGACCCTAATAGGGATGCCACTGTATTGCTTTTAATCTAAACGTTCATTTTCTCATTTTGCTGACCTGTAGATATGGATTAACTATGACCTATGTCATTATTGTCAATTGAAGATACTTCTGCAAAAGATACTTGTTCATGTTGTGATAATGACCCTGGAAGAAAAAGGGTCTGCTTTTTTAAAGCAAAGATGAGATGCATATGCCAGCTTAAAATTGAATTCAGGACTTGAATTTGGAGACATTCAAGCAAACTGACATATAGTTCTGCTCTCATTTACATATTTGTGGTCTCTACAAGGTCCCCTATCCCACCATTAGCTGCTGTTCCAAACCTTCATCATTCCTGTCAAGCCCTCTACCCAATTCCAGCCCCTTTGTGAGCAAATGGCTTTGCCTCCTACCTTTTAAGAAAAACAGATACTTTCAGGGCAGAACTCTCCCATTTATTTACTGATCTAAATAAATGTGTAATTATTTGCTTAATGTCTGCATGTCTTTCCTGCTAAATAGAAAGCTCCATGAGAGCAGGGACGGAACCTGCTCACCAGTGTCCCCAGCATGGTCTCCCAGGGGCTCAGGTATCTGTTAACGTAAATGAATGAATGCACTTTCTCTCATCCATAATTTTTAAAAAATAGTTTTGTTTTTAAAGTAATATGTTATCATGTTAAAGAATCAAAATAGTACAGAATTATATTAAAAGAAATGCTAGCGGCCCCCACCACAGTAAATTTCACTTGCTCCCTCCCTCAGCTCCTTCTCTCCAAGCCTCAGAGGCTTACCCTACCCCCTGTGCCCTGGTGTTCACCCTCGTATGATCTCCTCTGGGAAGCACTGCTCCTCTGTGTGGACAACCAGGGAGGGGGGCTTGGCAGGTAGTTACTAAGAGTGGCCAAAAGAGTTGCAACAGCTGAGGTGACAGCAGCGGTGTGGCCAAGGAGAACAGTGGCCAGGTGCCAGAGATGCTAAATCAGTCATCAGTTCTTAAGGGTGAGTGCAGGCTAAAGAAAATAAGAGGCATGGCAGAAGGTCAGGGGAATGCAGCAGGAGGTTAAGAATGCAGACCTAAGTTTAGAGGGCCCATGGCATCAGAGATGACAGGCTAAGGGATTCAGAGAATGCATGTTTTTATTTGGGGAAGGGGAGGCTGTGGGGTGCACCAGTAGGTTGATTAAGAACTGGGCTGGCACTCTGACACCTCTTAAGAACTTCAACACCATTAATTATCCCTTCCCTCTATAGTATATTGGGCATCTCTCTTTCCTCTAGACTTTTTCAGACTGTAAATATACTAAGTCTCTCTCACCTAAAAACAAAACAAAACAAAAAAGCAAAAACCAACAACAAAAACCTCTCTCTCAACTCCATCTCCCCGCCCCCAGTTACCCAACCCAAACTCTCTTCTGCCAACCCTAGAAAAGTTTCTCGAAAGAATAATATAAGCTCACTGTCTGTATTCCTCACCTCCCACTCACTGCCCAACTCAGTTGATTCTGCTTTCTGCACCACAACTTTGCTGAAAACTGTTTTTGCCAAAGTCATCAATGACCTTATTGTTATCATTAATATAGCAGATATTTTTCATTTCTGTACAAATTGATGCCTTAGAAGTTTGACAGTGTTGGCCATTTCCTCTTCATTTGGCCTCTCTGACATACCCCTCTGCTGTTCCGTTCCTCCATGTCTGACTTGTTCTTTTCATTTCCTTTGTGAGGCTCTAATTATCCACTCATTTATTTATATAGGTGCCTATCGACATCCAGGTAACAATGTGTCCTGTCAATCTGACCAGTTAAATGTAGTCAACCTGCCTATGTACCATGGCCTGAAACAAAACCTGCTCTGGATTTTATCCAGGGTTGCTCCTCCAATTACTTTCAACCTTCTATTCCTAGATCATATCCCTGCTCCTTTTTCTTAGAAGAAAGCATCCTTGCTAGTCAGTTTATAACATTATTATTGTGCTTACCATTCACTGAATATTCACCATTTGCCAGCAATTTCACTAGGTGCTTCACTTTCATTTATTTGTTTATTCATTCAGTTATTTCCTTAATCTGCAAATATTTACCGAATTTTACTATGGTGCAGGTATTGTGGGTATATAATTTCTAATTATCACAACCAACTTGGAAAACAGTATATTATTATTTTACAGATGATGAAATTGAGGTTGAGAGTTGTCTAACTTGGATAAAGCTCCAATACTCAAGAGGCAGACCAGGGTTTCAAAGTCATAGGTCTTTACATTTTACTAAGATTCCTTAAAAAAATTCTATCATTCATTGAACATTATATGTCAGGAGCTTTCCCATCCTTTATCCCATCTTACCAGTGGGATTATTAGCCTGATGTAACTTTTGAAACATAGGAGGGAGGGAGTTCTAGCAATGCAAATATAGAATTCCATAACATTATCAGCATTATCACACTTGTTTCCACATGATCCAAACAAGACTAGATATAAATCATGTAAAATAGTTTGAGATTCACTTATTTATTCACTCTTTCTTAGAGCTTACAATATAGTGATGGGGGTGCAGGTGGGGAACAGATTTTAATCAAGTAAATATGCAAAAGAATATATTACTACAACCTAGAAAGGTCCCAGGAAGGAAAATAATACAATTAACTAAGAGCTAATAACAAGGAAACCTGACCCAGTTTGGGGGGTCAGGGAAGCTTCCCTGAAGAAGTGACATGTGAATTGAGATCTGAGTGATGAATAGAAGTCATCCCATAAAGGAGGAGAAAGAGGACTTCAAGATGAGGGAACAGCATGAGCAAAGGCTCTGAGGGGAGGAGAGCATAGAGAGTGCGGGATGACAAGGACACCAAAGGAAGTAAGCTGGGCCACAATGTACAGACCATAAATCATTATTTTTATTTTATTATTTTATTTTTATTTTTATTTTAAGAGTGATGTTCAAGCAGACTTGTGTTTTGAAAAGTTCCCTCTGGCTACAGAGTAGAGAAGCTATTGGAGGGTCACAGAAAGGATGCACAGAGATGGCTTGACGTAGTGTGGTGGCCATGGAGGAAGAGAGGTGTGAAGAGATTTGATACATATTGAGGAAGTAGAATCATTAGGACTTGCTGAGATATTAAAATGAGAAGTGATGGAGAATAAGGTTTCAATGTTAAATCCTAGCTGTCGGAGATGCCCAATTAGATAAATGATGGTGCTTTTGCTAGAATTAAAACCAGAAGTCTGGGTTTAGGGATATCATGGGCTTGGTTGGATGATGTTAAGATTGAGGGGTTCATGGCACAAGAAGGTGACTGGAAGTATAGGTTTGGAATACCAAGGAAAGATCTGGGTGGAAATATGAACTTTGGAGTTTTCAGTAGAGTAGCAATTAACCCATGAGCATGGATGAGATAAAGTAGTGAAGAATATACAGTGAGAAGAGAAAATGGCCTAGGATTGAGTTAACAAGAATGCCTTCATTTAAAGAACTCAAGTCCTGGTCATTTAAAAGAAAACACTTTCTGAAGAAATGTATGTATTCACAATAAAATTCCTTTTGACTAAGTTTTTAAATCTTAAAAGAATGATTAAAAAATTGCACTTATCTGATTCTAAATGAATTTGTAATTTTTATTTATTTACAAAAATCCAAAACATGCAAAATATTGGCATTTGTTTTACATCTAGGAGTGGACATGTGGGTATATGTCATATGTCTCTGCAATTTTTGTATGGATGAAATATTTCATAATTAAACAACAGCAACAACAAAAAGTTCCAAAGAATAAAGTCCAAGCCAATAAGCGAGGCAAAAAATTAAATACCAGAAGCAGTTAAGGGAAGAATAAAGGATTGGAGACATTGCCAAGCAGCTCCAACAGGAAAGGTTTTAGGCCCAACCTAAGAAGGTGTACCCTGAAATATTCTGCTGATAATTTTGTATGAATTTCTATTATTATAGAGACCACGACAAATGAAACTTTAGCTCTATTTATATTTCAGAATAATGAGAAGCAAGAAGGTGACCAATATTAGATGAAGGTAGTCATTAATCTGGTTTAATGAGTCCAGTGGGTCTAAATGTGCAGAAATATTATTTGAAATTTGAAAGCAAACTGTCTGAAACAAGAGAAGATAGACGTGATCTCTATGCAGAAATGGCTTTGGGAGAATGACCACTGATCAAACCACTGTCTCCCTCCCCAGTCCCAATTACCACTGATATTACATCATCTCTTCCTCTCTACCACCCCAAAAGGGGCTAAGAGGTGACTTTAGAAGGCTGCTTCTTTGGGAACTTACTCAAGTCCTTACATTAAGGGATATATGGCCTAGTAATGGACCTGTTTTCTCGTTCATTAAAGAATACAAACTCCAGTGTTGTGAGAAACTGTCTTTGAAAGATGTTGCTGTTTGTATTTGCTTACTAGACAATTAGAAAAAGAAAGGGACATAACTGTGATTGACAATAGTAGGGTTATTTCAAAAGGAAATGGGATGGAATGATATACCTAGACTAGATTTTCCTACTGAGTTAGGGGTTCCTGAGCCCAGCTGGGACCATCCTGCTGCAGTCACCCTTTGGTATTACCTTAGTAGTGAACAACTCAGGCATAGGGAAATGGTTGATGATGACCGGGTCCCATGGACTACCTGGGGGGAGAAAGGGAAAGGGCTCTAGGGTGAGGCCAACCCCTGGAGAATTGAGGGGAGAGGTGTACTGTGAAGGTTTGAATAAGGAGGCACTCCTACAGAGCTCATAGACCCAAGAAAGAGGGCCTAAGTTATCCAGGGGATGATGGATCTGAAATGTTAAATTTCTGGGGTACTCTATTTTTGAGTACAAGAAATCATATTTTGCATATAGTTGTTTTTCCTTTATCTGTTGTAATTCCTTTTTATTTTTCAAAACTTTCAGTGAAATCTGACTAACACACAATTTTGTGTAGTGAAGTTGTAGAAGAAAACAAGGGTAGGATCAAAAATGGAAAAATGCATTTACTTCTGCAAAGGCCCTGGTGAAGCTGGCTGCGCTTTCTATGAGGGTACATAGTTCATGAGTTTGGGGCTGTGATGAATTAAGTAGCTGCAAAATAGGCAGTGGTCTGCAGCCAAGAACAGTGGCATGGAACATGTAACCTGAAGGATCAGCAGTCAAGTAGTCCACTTAGAAGTTCAGATAAGTCACCTTTCTTCCCCTTTCCCAAGAATGCTAGAAAGAGGTGATCCAAGGGAGAGGGAAAAAAACCCAACACTTAGGCTTCATTAGAATCTCACTTCAGATTGCAGGACAATGTTCCTCATATCCTCTTCCCTTCTTATTTTCTTGCAATGACCTTCAGACTTCTTTGCTCAGCAGAAACATGTCTCACCTATACTCACATTCATCTTGTTTTGAAGGTTATAAACAATTTGGGATAAAGCAAGCTCCAGTTTCAATTAACGTAACACAAAATTCGGGCATTGTCAGAGAATGAGCTACTAACCGAAGCACTACATTATTTTTTTGTATTCTAAATATCCTTTATTTTGGAGATGTGAAGAGGGACATTTTATTCAATGAAACACATGTTAAAAACTTAGAAGCTAAATAATATATTTTCTTACCTGAAGTTTAGAGAATTTCTAGCTTATAGAAAAAATATTTCCCTGTATATTGTGATTGACTCCTAAATTTTTTTTAATTAGAGAAGTTGTAAGTTTATAGAAACCATGCAGAAAGTACAGACTTCCCATATACCCCCTCACACACCCCATTTTCCCTAATATTAACACTTTGCATTAGTGTGGTACCTTTGTTACAAATGATGAAACAATATTATTATTATTATAATTATGATATTAACTATAGGCCATAGTTTTTATTAGGGTTCACTCTTTGTATTGTATGGTGCTAAGATTTTTTTTTTTAATTTTTATTCTAGTAACATATATACAACCTAAAATTTCCTCTTTTAACTACATTCAAATATATTGTTCACTTGTGTTAATTACATTCACAATGTTGTGCTACCATCACCATCATCCATTACCAAAACTTTTCCATCACCCCAAACAGAAACCCAATACCAATTAAGCATTAACTCCCAATTCCCTACCCCCATTCAGGCCCCTGAAAACCTGTATTCCAGATTATAATTCTAGGAATTTGCTTATTCTAGTTATTTCATATCAGTGAGATGATACAATATTTGTCCTTTTGTGTCTGGTTTATTTCTCTTTGCATGTGGTAGCAAGTATCAGAAATTCATTTTTTTTTATTGCTGAATAATTTTCCATTGTATGCATTTACCACATTTTGTTTATCCATTCTTCAGTTGATGGATACTTGGGTTGCTTCCACCTTTTGGCTACTGTGAATAATACTGCTATGAACGTTAACGTAGAGATGTCTGTCTGAGTCCCTGCTTTTAATTCTTTTGTGTATATACGTATATATACTAGAAATGTGATTGCTGAGTCACGTGATAATCTATGCTTAACTTTCTGAGGAACTGCCAAACTGTCTTCCACAGTGGCTGCACAATTTTACATTCTACATAAAGTGAACAAGTGTTCATATTTTCCCATATCCTCTCCAACACTTGTTATTTTCCATTTTTAAAACAGTAGTCATTCCAAAACCTCAAGGGCAATATACTGAGTGAAATAAGACAGACACATAAAGGCAAATAGTGCAGGGTCTCACTGATAAGAACTAATTATAATATGTAAACTCATAGACATGAAATAAAAGGTACCAAGATATAGGATGAGGCTTAAGAATGGGGAGTGATTGCTTAGTAGGAGCAGAATATTCAACTAGGATGAACTTAAATGTTGGAAATGAACAGAGGTGTGGGTAGCAAGACGTGAGAATAACTAAGTGCCAAATGGCGTGTGAATGAGGTGGAAAGGGGAAGCTCAGAGTCATATATGTCACCAGAAGGAAAGCTGGAGGTCAAAAGATGGGAATGTATAAAACTGAATCCTATGATGGGCAATGTCCATGATTAACTGTACAAATATTAGAAAACTCTTCCATGAACCAGAACAAATGTATGACAATACAACCAGAAGTTAATAATAGAGGGGCATATAGGGAAGAAATATATACTTATTGCAAACTATATACTACAGTTAGTAGTATTTCAACATTCTTTCATAAACAGTAACAAATGTAGTATACAAACACTAGGAGTCGACAATTGAGAGGGATTGGATAGGGATATGGGAGGATTCGAGTTTCCTTTTCTTTCTTTTTTTTTTTTTTTCTTTTTACATCTTTCACTTTATTTCTTGTCTGGAGTAATGAAAAGTTTCTAAAAATTGAACAAAAATTAAGTGCAGTGATGGAGGCACAGCTGTATGAGGGTACCAGGGGCAACTGATTGTACACTTTGGATCTTTGGATAATTGTATGGTATCTGAACAATCTAATAAAAATTGAAAAAAAAATAGTAGTCATTCTAGTGGGTATGAAATAGTATCACATTGTGGTTTTGATTTGTATTTTCCTAATGACTAATGATGTTGAACATCTTTTCATGCACTTATTGACTACTTGTATATCTTCTTTGGAGAAATGTCTATTCAAGTTTTTTGCCCATTTTTTTAATTGGTTGTCTTTTTCTTTTGAGCTGTAGGATTACTTATATATTCTGGATGCTAAACCCTTTTAGGATATGAGGTTTCCAAATATTTTCTCCCATTCTATAGGTTGTCTTTTTACTTTCATGATGAAGTCCTTTGATGCACAAAAGATTTTAATTTTGATGAAGTCCAATTTACCTATTTTTTCTTTTATTGTTCATGCTTTTGGTTTAAAGTCTAAGAAACCTTTGCAAACAAAAAGTCCTGAAGAAGCTTCCCTATGTTTTCTTCTAGAAGTTTCATAGTTTTGGTTCTTATATTTAGTTTTTTGATTCATTTTGTGTTAATTTTTGTATCGGTGTGAGGTAGGGGTCCACCTTCATTCTTTTGCATACGGACATCCAGTTTTCCCAGCACCATTTGTTGAAGAGACTATTTTTTCTCCATTGAGTGGACTTGGCACCCTTGTCAAAAATTAATTCAACTTCTTGACCAAAAGGGGAAAAAGAAATGAAACAAAATAAATTTTCAGTGGTTAAGAGATTTCAAATAGAGTTGAGAGGTCATTCTGGAGGTTATTCTTATACATTATATAGATATTCCTTTATAGTTTATAGTGTATTAGAATAGCTAGAAAGAAATATCTGAATCTGTTGAAATGTAATCCAGTAGACTTGATTCTTGATGATGACTGTATAACTATATAGCTTTTATCATGTGACCATATGATTGTGAAGACCTTGTGACTGACACTCCCTTTATCCCGTGTATGGGCAGATGAGTAATAAAATAAAGACAAAAATATATAAAATAATAGGGGTATTAAGGGGTAAGGGATGTTTTGGATGTTCCTTTTTATTTTTATTTTTCTCTTTTTTTGGAGTAATGAAATTGTCTAAAATTGATTGTAGTGATGAATGTACAACTATGTGATGGTATTGTGAGCCACTGATTGTATACTTTGGATGGATTATATGGTTTGTAAATATATCTCAATAAAATTGCATTAAAAATCAATTGGCCACAGATATGAGGGTTTATTTCTGAATTCTCAAGTAAATTATATTGGTTTACATGTCTGTCCTTGTACCAGTACCATACTGTTTTGTTTAATGTAGCTTTGTAATAAGTTTTAGTGTGGGTCCTCCAACTTCATTCTTTTTCAATATAGTTTTGGCTATTTGGTGTCCTTTACCCTTCCATATAAGTTGATGAACAACTTTTCCATTTCTGTAAAGAAGGTTATTGGAATTTTGGTTGCGATTACATTGAATCTGTAAATCACTGTGGGTAGAATTGACATCTTAACAATATTTTGTTTTCCAATCCGTGAACACAAAATTTCCTTCCATTTATTTAGATCTTCTTCGATTTATTTTAACAATGTTTTTTAGTTTTCTGTGTACAAGTCCTTTACATCCTTGGTTAGATTTATTCCTAAATATTTAATTCTTTTAGTTGGCATTGTTATGAAATTTGTCTGTTGATCTTGAACCTTGCCAAGTTGCTGAATTTACTAGCTTAAGTAGCTTTGTTGTAGATTTTTCAGGATTGTTTGTATAGAGAATAATGCCATCTGCAAATAGGGAGAGTTTTGCCTCTTCCTTTCCAATTTGGATGCTGTACCAGTTCAATGTATTATGTCCCCCCAAACTCCAGTATCTCTGATGCAATCTTGTGTGGGCAGACATACTAGTATTCATTAGATTCTGGAATCCTTTGGGTGTTTCCATGGAGATGTGATTCAATCAACTGTGGACAAGACCTCTGGTTGGATAATTTCCATGGAGGTGTTGCCCCACCCATTCAGGGTGGGTCTGAATTAGATCACTGGAGCCATATAAACAAGCTGACAAACAGAAGGAACTCAGTGCAGGTGTGAGTGACATTTTGAAGCACAGCTGAGAGTGACATTTTGAAAAGGAGCTACAGCCAAGAGGGACACTCTGAAGAATGCACAGAAGCTGAGAGAGTAGCTGCAGATGAGAGACAGTTTGAAGATGGATGTTGAAAGCAAACTCTTGCTCCAGAGAAGCTAAGAGAGGACAAACACCCCAAGAGCAATTAAGAGTGACATTTTTGAGGAACTGCAGCCTAGAGAGGAACATCCTGGGAGAAAACCATTTTGAAACCAGAATTTTGGAGCAGACACCAGTAACGTGCCTTCCCAGCTAACAGAGGTTTTCTGGACACCATTGGCCATCCTCCAGTGGAGGTACCTGATTGTTGATGACTTACCTTGGACACTTTATGGCCTTAAGACTGTAACTTTGTAACCAAATAAACCCCTTTGTAAAAGCCAATCCATCTCTGGTGTTTTGCATTCTGGCAGCATTAGCAGACTAGAACAGATGCCTTCTATTTCTTTTTCTTGCCTAATTGCTCTGGCCAGACCTTCCAGTACAATGCTGAATAACAGTGGTGACAGTGCATACTTGTCTTGTTCCTGATCTTAGAGGGAAAGCTTTCAGTCTTTCACCATTGAGTATGATGTTAACTGTGGGTTTTTCATATATGTCCTTTATCATATTGAAGAAGTTTCCTTCTATTTCTAGTTTTCTAGGTGTTTTTATGTAAAAGGCATGCTGGATTTTGTCAGATGCCATTTTTTAATCAATTGAGATGATCATGTGGTTTTTCCCCTTCATTCTATTAATGTAGTGTATTACAATAATTGATTTTTTTTATGTTGGACCACTCTTGTATGCCTGGGGTAGATTCCACTTGATCATGGTGCATAATTCTTTAATTGTGCAGTTGGATTCACATTGCTAGTATTTTGTTGAGGATTTTTGCTTCTATATTCATAAGGAATATCAGTCTGTAATTGTCCTTTCTCATGATACCTTTATTTGGCTTTGGTATGAGGGTGATGTTGGCCTCATAAAATGAGTCAGGAAGTGTTCCCTCCTATTCAGTTTTTTAGAACAGTTTGAGCAAGATTGGTGTTAATTCTTCTTAGAATGTTTGGGAAAAATCACCTGTGAAGCCATCTTTCTGGTCCTCAGCTTTTCTTTGTTGGGTGGTTTTTGATGACCAATTCATCCTCTTTACCTGTTATTGATCTATTGAGATCTATTTTTTCTTGAGTCAGTGTAGGTAGTTTGCATGTTTCTAGGAATTTGTCTATTGTTATATAATTTTTTTCTGAGGGTACTACTGTTCATAGTATCCTCTTATAATCCTTTTTGTCTCTGTGGGATTGGTAGTATTGTCCCATTTTCATTTCTGATTTTAGTTATTTGCATCCTTTCTTTTTTTTGTCAATCTAGCTAAAGGTTTGTAGATTTTATAGATCATCTCAAAGAACCAGTTTTGGCTTTGTTGATTCTCTCTCACTCTCTCTTTTTTGTTCTCTACTTGCTCCTCATTTTCTAGATCCTCTAGCTGTGAGGTTAGCTCTCTGATTTGAGATCTTTCTTCTTTTTTAACACAAGCATTTATAGCTATACATTTCCCTCTCAGCACTGCCTTTCCTGCATAAGTTTTTGTATGTTGTGTTTTCATTTTCCTTCATCTCAAGATATTTCCTAATTTTCCTTGTAATTTCTCCTTTAACACATTGCTTAATGTCCATATAATGTAAATTGGTCATTTCTCCCTCTGTTATTTATTTCTAGCTTCATTCCATTGTGGTCTGAGAAGTAATATTGTATGGTTCCAGTATTTTTTAATGTATTGAGACTTATTTTGTGACCTCACATATGGTCTATCCTAGAAAATGATCCATGCACACAGGAGAGGAATGTGTATTCTGCTGCTGTTGGTTGAAGTGTTCTTTATATGCCTGTTAATATAGTTGGTTCAGAGTATCATTCAAGTCTTCTATTTCCTCATCGATCTTTTGTCTCGATGTTCTATCCATTATTGAAAGTGGATATTGAAATCTCCTACTGTTAATGTAGAACCATCTATTTCTTCCTTCAAATCTGTAAATATTTGCTTCATATATTTTGGGGCTCTGCCTTTAGGTTTATATACATTTATAATTGTAATTGACTCCTTTTTTTCAGTATATTGTGTGATTCTTTTTCCCTCATAACTGTTTTGACTTCAAGTCTGTTTCATCTGTTATTAGTATAGCTACCCAAGCTCTCCTTTTGTTACTATTTGCATGGTGTATTTATTTTTCCCTACTTTCACTTTCAACCTACTTGTGTCTTTGAGTTTAAGATGAAGCTCTTATAAACAGAATATAGTTTGATCATGCTTTTTTATCCATTCTGCCAATCTTTACCTTTTGACTGGAAAGTTCAATCCATTTACATTTAAAGTAATGACTGATAATGAAGGACTTCCTTTTGCTATTTTGCTGTTTGGTCTTTGTAAGCTTTATAACTTTTTTGTCCCTCAATTCTTCCATTAATGCCTACTTTCATATTTATTTAATTTTTTGTACTGTACCATTTTATATATATTTCCTTCTGCATGTAGTTTTCATATATTTTCTTTGTGGTTACCATGGAGCTTAAATTTAACATTCTAAATCTGTAAGTATCATGTTTGATTTGATACCAACTTAATTTCAATAGCATACATAAACACTGCCCCTATACCTCTCCAGCCCCCTATCTTTTTGTTGTACTTGTTACAAATTATATCTTTATACATTGTATGCCCCAAACCATAGATCTCTCATTACTTTTGCTGCATCTGAATTTTGGACCCTGTAAGACATAAAAAGTGGAGTTACATACCAAAAAATGCAATCATATAGTACTGGCATTTATAATTATCCATGAAGTTCCCTTTACCAGAGGTCTTTATTTTTTTTATGTTGCTTCAATCCACTATCTAGCATTCTTTCATTTCTGTCTGATGAATTCCCTTTAGTATTGCTTGTAGGCCAGGTCTATTGGTGACAAACTCACTCAGCTTTTGTTTATCTCAGAATGTCTTAATCTCCCCCTTGTTTTTGAATGACAATCTCACAGGATATAAAATTATGATTGGCAATTGTTTTCTTTCAGCACTGTAAACATTCATCCTACTACCTTCTTGCCTTCATGGTCTCTGATAAAAAATTGACATTTAATCTTATTTTGCTTTTCTCTTGCAGTGTTGAGACTTCACTTTTTTGTCCTTGGCATTTGATATTGTGACTATAATGTGTCTGGGCATGGTTCTCTTCAAGTTTATCCTGCTTTGGGTTTGTTGGGATTCTTGAATGTGTATATTCATGTCCTTCATTAAATTTGGAAAGTTTCCTGTCATTATTTCTTTGAATATTCCTCTGCCCCCTTCTCTCTTTCTTCTCCTTCTGGGACATCTTCAGTGCATATGTTGGTATTCTTAATGGTTCCCACAGGTCTCTTAGGCTCTCCATGATGAAAATTCAATGAGATAATATATTAGAAGACTCTTTTTACACTAGTAAGTAAAGCATATTTGATTTAACCAGTAAAAGAGGAGTAGGTATAGAAAACATTTAAAATAGTTGGAATGTGAAGGGATAAATAATATTAAGGAATCATATCAAAGGTACAATTCCATGTGCTGAAGAGAAGAATTGATAACTTCTTCTGGTGAGTACTTGAAGAGACCATTGCATCTTCCTCATGTTTGTATTTTTGGCATCTGGTATAGAGAAGGCGAATGTCAAAGAATATTCATTGAATGAATGAAAAACTTCAACTTTCCACTTTGCAAAAAGGGAAGAAAAGGAAATACCCCTTAGATTCTTTCTTTATCCCCTAGTATAGTAATGCCATTAATAATATGTCCATGAAAGTAGTTATGCTGGAATTTGAGATAGCAAGCTTGGGAATTTGCCAGTTCTTCTTTTGTATTTTTGAAAGTACCTTTCAAACAAGGGCCAGGCAATAAGGCAAAGGTGTTATGTTAGAGCAAATCTCCAAATTCCTTTTTAGGGTCAACTGAGATGGGAGAGAGGTAGGGGAAAAATACTGAAAATTGTTAGATTCTGTGTGTTTTTGTTTGTCAGGATAGCTAAAAGAACTCTGCTTTTTAAACTTAACAGGTAGGGCATTATATAAGTCTCTCTTTCCAGTAAGCCATGAATCTTGACTTCTTCTTTGTTAACTTTGGGGGCACAGCTGTGCCTAACTTTTATAGTGAAGGTAGGTGGGCTCCAGGGTATGGAGAACAGTAAGTGGACGTGGAGATACACCACATCCTCTGATCATCACAGAGAATTGGGGCCTCGGGTTTGAGGCCACTGCGATCCCAAAGTCACCCAGTGTGAAGCCAGGGAAGCAGAATCAACTCCTCCCATCTTCTCTCCTCCAACATCATCCCTCCCACCACTGCTTCTAGATCTGGTGCCCTTGAACAGTCTGGCAAAGAGAAAAAGGGAGAGTGATTTCTACCCAACTGAGGCCGGGATTTGGGGCATCAGCATCTAAAGTAAAGGCCTTTCCTCCAGCTCTCTCCCAACATTAAACCAGACTGTAGACCTCACAAGTGTCCTAATTATTTTGTCAGAGTGAAGTCAGCGTTTATTGTTCTTATTTGTGAAATGGTAATGTAAAGTAATGTGGAAACACGTTTCCTGTGACTTCATAATGAAATATTAATATCAGATTTTTGTATTTGTTTCCCTAAACAATAAAAACAGATGATTTACCAGAAGAGCAAAATTCAGTTAATAATTGCTAGCACCATAATCTTTAACTAAGTACTTGCGTTGTAAATATTTCCAATATACCTGCCTCTTTTCCTATCTCATGTCTAGAGGTTAAACAATGTTTGCCTAAAAGCAATGTTTGCCTCAAAGACCATCAGACTGAGAGGCAATACTACTTGGTAGCTGTGCTAAAAGCTTACTGAAAATGATTATTTTCCCCCAATGCTAAATCAGAGGCCAGGCATGGATTCAGTGGTTGATAAAGTGACGCTGCAGGCATAGGCTTGGCTGTTGCCAGTTGAGGAGCTACCAGGCCACAGCTCCTTTCTCCCCCCTACCCTCACCTAATTTCCTGCCATTAACCTACAGAGGAGGCCTTTATGGCAGAAGGGCTGGGGGCAGAGCAAAGAGGAAGAGGAGGATGCAGGGGTATTGTGACCTCAGCTTCCTCCCCTGGCGCCCAGGGAACAGAGAAGCCCCTTCTTCCCACCACTGCCTGAGCCCATCCAGGCCATGGCCTCCTTGGACTGGAAGCTTGGGCATTCCTGGACACTGCACTCTGGGTGTCCCTCTGTGAGCCTTTCTAAGCAGCTCAATAGGTAGCAGCAGGGAGTAGGTGCCAGAGCAGGGAATAGGAGAGAAGGAACAAGGAGCCAGTGTTGACTGAGTCTGAGGACTGATCTGTGGGTGTGGGTGAGATGGCCCCTATGGACGTGCTCAGAAATAACTAGGAGAGCCAGGCTCTGTTGTTACCTTGTGGGATCTAGCTATCTATCTAGTCTAATCTATATATGCATCTCTCTCTACATATGTATACATACATTTATATTGTATTGAATTATAGATCATATCACATCATATTTCATATCGTATCATACTGTGTATCATATCATATTCTCCTCCACTTAATTTAGGCTTATATAGGGGTGGAACTATGTATTTTAGAATAGGCAGGTAATAAATATTTATAAATGAAAGAAAAGAATAAAACCACACATTTTTAGGACATTAAAGTTCTGTACAGTACATTGCTAAAAGTTTATCCTTTTGTCTCATTTCACATTTTAAAATTGTTATTATTCCAATTAGCAGAACACAAATTGTTGATAAAATAACTTTTTAAAAAAAGTACCTCCAGAATCAGATTGTTTAACTATAGTTACTTGTTGTACTTTACTTCTCTTTGTTATGTACTCTTCTTTACATTATTTAATTTTAATTCCTTTTGTTATTAAAATGGACACAAATTATGCAAATTAATTTATTGGCTACATAAAAACAGCTGCTTTTCCTAAGAGAAAATAGAAAATCAATGCTTTTTTGCAAACTATAATCCGGGATCTATTTCTTTATAATCATTTCCTTGTAGGGACTGAGGTACTATGAGAAAATCTTACTCAGAAAGATTATCCCAGGGTTGAGTGTGTGACTTTCTCTCCCAGCAGTCAGGATGCTGTGGTCGCCCTCCCTTCTACCAGACCCCAACAGATAATATAGTGCTGTCAAGTACTGCTCTTCGTAGACTTCAATAAACCTCCTTTACCTATAGCTGCCACTTGGTTCCCACCTGGAGAATGAA
Organism: Choloepus didactylus; assembly: GCF_015220235.1. Classification (NCBI taxonomy): domain Eukaryota; kingdom Metazoa; phylum Chordata; class Mammalia; order Pilosa; family Megalonychidae; genus Choloepus; species Choloepus didactylus. The sequence continues at coordinate 89,804,933 of NC_051314.1, forward strand.
TCAACTTCAAAGCAGTGCAGAGGAACCTTATATTCAGGAACTCTGCCTTGAGTCACTGTTGTACCTTTGGGCCCTAGAGCTGACAGCTGGTTTCTGCACTGTGTCCTCTATCTAAGGTCTTCCTTGTAACCTGCCTTGGACCCCAGTTTCCTTGGAGGGACCAGTACCCTACCCTCAATTGCCAGCACCATGACCAGGGTCCTTCTGCTCAGAGAACCCCATGACCAAAGTGCTCCCTGAATTTCCTTCATCAGGGTTTCTCCTCCACTGTCCCCACACCACCCCCTCCATTTCCCTAATTCTGCCTAGAGGTCAAAGGCCCTTGGTGCCTCCCATTGCTTGGCCCTCTTGCTCCTACATGCTATAGCTATTGTTACCAGACCCTCTGAACCCTGCTACCCTCCCAGCACATACCTCAAATTTGTCTCCTCAGTGAGTGAGTCTGGTCTAGGTGTTCTCAGTCTTAATGGGAGCAAGAACCACTTGGGGAAACTGTTATAAATGTGAATTCCTGAGACTCATCCAAGAGATTCTGATTCAGTAGGTCTGGGTTGGGACTGTGGAATTTTTCACAATTACTGGGGAATTCTCATTCAAGCAACCATCCAAGGCCCTTGCTTTGTACAACATTCATGTAGTCCCAGGCCCCATATCGATTGGCCCCATCCTGTCCTGCTGCAGTTCATGACCCGGCTTCCGGAACATGCAGCACCCATGTGACAGGTGTGGACACTGAAACCCAAAGAACCAGGTGGTGTTTGGGGCCTGCCATTCCCTGTATTAATTTAGGGTCTTAAGGAAGGTTAGAGCTGCTCTTCCAAAAAGGCATGCCCCAAGTTGGTGTAATTTCAGGCATTTCAAGAGGTAGAGCAGTGGTTTCCAAACTTGGCTAAAATGTCCTAGAGTATGTGATTAAAAAATAGATTCAAGGGCCTCATCCCAATATTACTGAATGAAATCCTCCAGAATGGAGCCTAAGAGCTTACATTTTACCAAATGTTCCAGGTGAGTCTGTTGGAAACCTGTGAATTGTCCAGTCAGTATTTAGGGATATAGGACTTTCATCTATGGTACCTGAAATTCCACAGAGATCAACCCCTTTGGTATAACGATGTTTAATATGCAAACACCTCTGGGAAAGAGGGTCTCTTCAAATGCCATAAAATAGGAATATGTAGCATTTAGCATTTTGCTTTTAGGAGGTTATTTAGAAATGTTCCGTCTTAACTAGCTTTTTGAGGCCGGTTAGCTTTACATTAATCAATACACACTCTTCAACACTGTTCTCCATCTTCCCCCACCAACATTTACTTTTGTTTAGAATAATTATTTTTATTTACATGCCCAACTAGACTCTTAAGAACAGACTATGTCAATTTATCTCTGTATCTGAGACATTATCCAGCATGTGTCCAATAAATGGTTGCTTAACAAACAAAAAGAGAATGTTACTCCTCACACCTCAGTGCCAGTGGGTTTATCAGATGTTTTCCTTAGAGCAGGTTAGGATATGGAGAAGGATAAGAACATAAGGGCTCTGGGATACCGTCCCCCCACCCCAACCCACCCCGCATGGGGCAACGGAAAGTTGAAGACACATTAGACAGACGTAAACCAGTGATCTTTCCTCCCAAGGCCAGCTCTGGAAAGGGGGGTGCCTCTGCCATATCAGCACCCTGCTAAGGCCATCATAGCTCTTCAGGGCTTGCCCTGTGAGCAAGTGGAAGGGGTAACTCTCTGCAGGATTCGGTTTAGTTGGTGTCTAATGGGTTACTTTCCCAACATATCCAGTTTGCTGGTATTTAAATAAAAGCAAAATGCTGATGAAATGAGAAAACAGAAATTAAATGTTGATTGGATGTCCAGGGACTGGCATGTTACTCCAGGCGAAGAAAGTAGGGAGACTGCCTTCTTGCTTGGGCAGAATGCTCTTTCTTGCCGTGTAAAAAATAGGAAATAGGATCGTGGATAGGCATGCAGGGGCCAGAGGAAAGAGAAGGACACTTAAAAGGGAAGCTAGGGCAATGTTTCAAAGTCACATTCCGTCCAAATCCACTCTCCTGCCTAAGGCCATCCTAAAGAGGAGCGTGCTTAGGTAAAGAGTAGAGATTCTATTTAATGGGACGATTTTAAAGTGAGAGCAAGGGTAACAGAATAATGGATTTATGAATAAAAGATTCAATTTGATGATGTTTGGAATTTATATTTGGAAGACAAATGTCATGATCATCTTGATGTACTTGTATCCAAGCTCATACCTTCGAATAGGGATGACCCTATTTATCTGGTGGGATTTTTCTTTATGTTATAAACTGAACTGCTAACACAAAAACTGGTTACACTAAAAAACACAAAATCCAGAACATAGGACTGAGGTGTGACTTTGTCCTTTACACATTAAACATTGCAGAATCTTGCAACACATCTTTCCTAACATACTGCATGCTGCAATAAGTCAACATAAGTTTAAGAGTTAAGGAAAAAGTGTGGACTGACTGTAAATCTCAGTTTCAAATTGACTCTCCAACTTTTTTTGTTTGTTTGTTTGGTTGTTTGCTTAAGACTTAATGGAATCTCTCTGATTCATGTAACATACCCTTTTCAAAATGGAGGTACACATTTGAGGCCCATTTTTTACCAACTCCCATAGAGACTCTCTCCACTTCACAGTACAACTTACTATAAGGACTCGAACTTTTTTCCCTGAACTTTTTGTGGCAAGATCAACTAACAAATTCCTCCCTTCCCTGTCACGCTCATCAGCTGAGGATCTAATATCACAAAGTTTCCATCTAGCTAGATCATTCCTCCCAGATAACAAAGGGAGCAGTCACTGACAACTAGTGTACTACGAACATTAGCATAAAAGCACCGTATGGTGGGACGGGAAGGGTTATTCCTAAAGGGCCAGGCTAATAGGAGGTATAACTCCAGTTATCTCCAGATAACTGTGTCTCTGCTAGGTGTGTTTGATTCACAGGGGATCTAGTAACAGAAACCATGGCTCTCCCTGGTGGGGAGGTAGAAATGGAATTGGGGTCCCCCATTTACCCCTTTGGAGATTAGAGATCGTCTCCCTCTGGAGTGAATGAACAAAGAACAACTGAGCAAGGAAGGTGTCTTCTAGCTACCTAAGGCCACCTGAGATGAATCTGCTCCCTCCCACCATCTCAGAAACACCAGCACAGAAGCTGACCCAACTGAAGGCATAGGCTTCCCAGAGGCATACAGTATGCTAAAGTCACCGCCATCTTAAGAAACAATTTCCTCACACTCATCCTTCAGAGTCATTTCCTCAGAGAAGTTGTTCCCTAGGTCCAGTGTACCTTTCTTTCACTGAAGTCTTTGACATTTTATATTTAGTTTTGACTCAATTTGATTAAAACATTCCAATCCACCAAATTAAAAATGCCACAAGAAGAGGTATTGGGTATGTTTAAACTTGCTGTTCTGTCCCTAGCACCTAGTAAAGTGCCTAGGATTTAGGAGGTGCCCAATAAATACCTGTTAGACAAGAGGATGAGTAAATGTGGACTGGGCTGAGTTTGTGAGATAGCGTAACCAGACTAAGAGACTTGAAAAGGAGGCCACTTGAGGGCAGGCAAAGTTCAGGAGCAGAAGAAGTCTTCTACCCTGGAATGAACTTCTGAGATGTACTTCATTCTTTAGAACTTGCCATATCTACATAATCCTGTTTGTGTTGTCTGTTGACGTCTCACCAGGCAGGATGGCCATGAAAGAGATGGGCCCAGAGCCCCCAATTTCCTGAACGTTTCCTAAGACAAGGGGCCAGAAGTACATTAGCCGGAAGTGCATAAGATTCAGAATCTCCCTCAGTCAGTGGCAGCTGTACGGGCACAGAGGATGACCCCAAAAGACTCAACATCTCACATGTCCCACATAGGTTAGGAAGATCCCGCTTGAAGACTGAAGTTAGATCAGGCTCCCAAAAAAACCAGGTTACAATATAATTTTAAAACCACTAAGTTCCAAAGTCTTCTTCACAGTAGTACTTCTATCAGAAGTGTTTTTGTTAGATGAAACTCCATCCTCATCTTTTGAGAAAAGTAAACTTAGCAACAGTGCTTGAGAAATAGAGAAACATAAATTGAGTAAACCATCCATCCATTCATTTATTTATCTACATTTATTTACTCATTTATTCATTTATTTGACAAAACATATGCAAGACTTAAAGCCTCAGAGAGGAACAATGCAAATAAGTGACTATAGAGTAAGAAAGAATGGAACAGAGCTGTAACACTGGAACAGCCAAATGTTGGAGGAAAATGGAGAAATGGCCAAATAATTCTGACCTCTTTCACACCATCCATTTCCTAGATGTGAAGATTAAAAGTTAACTGTTTTCATAGTACTTTAAAGTTTTATTTTATTTTAGACTTAGTCTTGTGAGAATTAGAAAATAGATTAACAGTAGGTTCCTGTTCTCCCCCGTTTCTTCAGAAAGGAAATATTAGGAAATTAGGGTTTTGTTGTCGCAACCAGGGAATAAAAGATGTAAATGCCCAGAGGCTGTGCAATTATAGAATGTTAAGACCACACAGGATGTAGGGGTCAAGTAGCCCTCCCTCCTGTAATAAGGATGAGGAAACAGGCCCATGGGAGTGGAATGAAATTTTGGGGGTAACTATCAGAATTTTTCACTAACAGTGATGTGACTAAATCAGCATTTTCATTTGAAAAAGGATATTTATACACACACACACATATAGTGTTTCAGATACTCTTCTATATGCCTTACAAATGTCAATTCATTTAAATCTTTTAACAACTCTTTGAATAGGTACAATTATTATTCTCAAATTACAGATGAGGAAGTTGAGGCACAGAAACACTAATAATTGCTTAGTTAATATAACAGAGTGGGATTCAAAATCAGAGACTCGGGCTTCAGAAACCATGGGTTTAACCTCACATGTTCTGCTTCTTGTATATTTGGGAAAATATATGTAATATATTATTATCCTGTAATGTGGTGATTCTCATTATTAAACATGTTTAGTTTTTGATGAAAGGTCCTTTCATTTTGTTTTCCCAAATAAAGCAAATACAAAGTTAAGGCTGACATGAACACATTTCTAACTCTCAGAGGAATGTCACAAAGGTTAAAATTTGCTTTTAGAGTAATCTGATATTGAAAGCTGCAGTAGTATTGGGTTACATAGCAATATCAAATCAATGTCAGTACCTGTTCAAACACTAGTTGTGCAAAGTATGTCAGAGTAGCTGGTAGCCTAACTAACTCAATCATGGAATGTCTTTCTCTGGTCACCTGAATTATAACTGGCCACCCAATTAGAGTGCCTCTGAACTTTGGTGAAAAGAAAAATAGAAGATAAAAAACATCAGTAGGGCTAAATCACGGATAGTTTTAGTTAACAAGTAACTCAGGCACATAGTGTTGATTATAATATGTAAATCTTAGGGGTGTTCATTCAACAAATATCTACTGAGTACCTATATGCCAAATACTATGCCAGATGTTGAGAACTTATATAAGAATAGCACAAAGATTGGCTGCTGAGAGGCTCAGTGTAGCAGGAGACACAGCAGCATATGAATGATGTGCTCCCCAAACCCAGAAGAGGGCAAGCTTAATACTGAGAGACAACAGAGAGAGCTCTGGACTCACAAACACGAGTCTTGATTCTGATTCTGCCTCTTAACTCACTAAGCCTCTATTTTCTCATCTGAAAAGTAGGGATAAAAACACCTACCTCACAGGGTGGTTGTGAATACTAAACTATATGTTCAAAAAAAAAAATGCTATTTTTCTTTTCCTACCCTTCTTCAAACTTTCCCAGCACCCCATGTCCCCAACCTACCAAAAAAAAAAAAAAAAAAGTTGGAGCTGTTGGGAAGGTTTCGTGGTTACATGGTGTCAAATGAGCTGGGTCTTGGAAAGTAAAAGGCGAAACTTAGAGGCAGAGCCAGTAGCAAGGGTTTCCAGAAGAGGGGGCAGTATATTCCAAAGCACTAAGGTGTGAAAGATCATGGTGTTGGGAAGCTGGAGGATGGTGAGTGGTTTAGAGTGGTTAGAATATGGGCTGGATGGAGGGATGTAGTTGACTGGAGAGGTGAGTGTCAAGTTGGAAAAGGAAGGCAGAGGCCTTGGTGGATTGACTGCTCAGCTGTCTGCATGCAGTGCCATTTCCAGACCAGTGAGACTAAAGCCAACCTCCCTGAGGCTGTGCATCAAGTTCTGATCATGCCATACACATTCTTTTCTCTTAGGGATATCCAGGTGCTCATGGGCTCTTCTCCCTCATTTCATCTCCTGGATGGAACCTCAAAGTCTCGGTCCTGAAATCCCAATCTTGTCCACTGAAGTTGGATCTTCTAAGATCCCAGATCTAGTTTAATATTTTTTGTTTTTAGATCCAGTATCTAGTTGCCTCATCATGGGTGAAACTGAGATGGTGAGTATTCAAATATCTTTTTCCTAGTGCCAATAAGAAATAGTAGTTTAGACACGAAGTAACTCATTTAGAGAACGTAGCACTAAAGAAACTCCACCAAAACATAATTCATGGTATTACTCAGAATTCAATCAGAATTGAATTGATATAAAAGAAAATCATTGTACTGTTATTAGAAGGTTTATAGAAGCTTATGTGATTATAACGGAGAAAAAACATAATTACTTTTATAGGAATTATTTTTAAAATCTTAATATTATGGTTAAGCATGCTATATGAGTTTGGCTACATTGTAGGCAGGAAAACAACAATCAGAGTCTTAATGAAGAAAATGCTCAGAAGAAAATGGAGGGAGCAAACTGTGGAAGGAAGGGATACTGAATTTAGAGTCATAAAACCTGGTCCATGCTCTTGACTTGTCATTAATTGGCTCTGTGTCTTTGGACAAATTGATTGACCTCTCTGAAAAACCTCATTTTTCTCTCCCAATTGAATGGGGAAAATGTATAATAGGCATTTTAGTATTGAGTGGCATAATCCATGTGAAAGTGTTTTATGACCTAAAGCTATTTTAATATTATTTACTAATTATGATAATTATTGATCGAAACTGTTAACACTCATAAAAAATATTATATAAAAGTCTACTAAAATCAACTGCTATCAAATGTCACAATGATAATACATATGCCAAAGAATTTCAAAGTGCTGTCAGGTGGTGTTTGAATAATAATTGCAATTTATTTCCTTCCAAAGGCATTTGCTTATTTTAGAGTTTAGTAATGACTGTTCTCTGGACCATTAGATCTGAGAGACGTTCCTCCATAAAGAGCTCCATGGTCATGAGACATACTGCATGCTCCATCCCTGACTTAAGAGAGTTGCGAAGCATTGGACTTAGTAAAACCTCTGATGAATCCCACAATAACTTTAATACAGTGTTTTCCAAACTCTTTGGAGCACAGAAATTTGTTTTCATGTACTGGTTTTAGTTCTAAAGTACACATTTTGGAAACGTTTTTTACATAGATGTTTCTTAAAACAAAAGCAGCCACAAGAAAACCTAGCATCTCTGTGTTAACATAACTTTTGAGTGGAGAATTTCTGTCAATTTAATCTTATCAAATGGTTAACAAATTCTAACTGTTCTGTAAGCTTTTTTTCTAGATTGCTAACATTTTGTTTTCCTCCGTTACTAGGTAAGTTTGTAGTACTGTTTAAAAATTAGTTATATCAGGAAAATAACCTATCAAGAAATGTTCTCCATTTTTCACATGGAGAAACTAAGCCATCAGGAACTTAAGGAACTTGCCCCAGAGCTAGCAAATGATCTGATGATCAACAAAAATGTGTTTCACAAAGTGGTCCTGCGTGGTCTTCATGCTGCTGGTTAAAGCTGCTTCCCCTCCTTTCAAACGTTGGTTTAAAATAAACTCTCAGGGATTGTTGGGTAGATTCAGCCTGGCCAAACATTAGCTCAAGTGTTTGATTATAGCATAGAAGATGAAGGTTGTCAGTTATCTCATACCACCCAGACATTGCTTAGAGCTTTTCTAAAAGTCTACTGATAAGCAATAGCAGCAGAAAGTGACAAACTTCACTCAGCACATCATTGCTTTATAGATGAAAGTCTCGTTTTACCTTGATTCACAACTTAATTAGTATTACAGCATATATAGATGAATACCCCATAGTTCCATATTAAATTAGGCAATGAACCACTGCTTTTGATTTTTTTTCTGTGCCAGCTGAGATACAGATGCGAATAACTGATTAAAGAAGCAGTTCATTAAAAAGTTGAGCAATTGCACAGTAAAATACTTTCTGTCCTAGAATTGCTTTGATCCCATCATCATTTGTGTTTTCTCTGGAATGGCTTTTCGTTTTACAAAATCTCAGGTTAGGCAGAGAGAAATATACATCTACCTTGATCTTTCACTAATCCTCCCCAAATAGTACAATTCTGACATTTTAGTAGCTTTATAAAAGATGCTTGCATTTATTAAATAAGAATAAATGGAGGAGTCGGGCAAGATGGCGGCATAGAGAGGAGTGGAAACTAAGTAGTCCCCCTGGGACAACTACAAAAAACCAGAAACAACTAGTAAATAATCCAGAATAACTGCGGGGGGACAAACGAGACCATCCATTCATCATACACCAACCTGAATTGGGAGGAATGTCCGAGAACACAGCATAAAATCTGTAAGTAAAACCTGCGGAACCAGGTCAGGAGACCCCCTCCCCCATAGCCCGAGCTGCGGAGCCGCGTGGTGCCACAGAGAAGCTCTCTCCCAGCAAGCGAATACAGCTCAGCTGAGCTCCAACTGGGGTTTTAAGTAGCGAGTGTGAACTGCTCACTACAGGTACGCAGCCCCAAAAAACAGACAGAGGCTTTGGGTGACGACTGACCTGGGAGAGCTGGAGGGTTGCCTTGGACTGGGTCTGAAGGGGACTATCTGTTTCTTTTTTGGCTCAGTGGAGAAGGCCCCAGTCATTTTCAGTTTCCAGGGTTGTGACTCTGGGAAGGGTGGAGACACCACAAGCAGAGAGTGAGACCATTGAAATGCTAATGACCTCCACCTGAGGGGTCTGTCTTCTCTAGGAGGAAAGGGGTGGGGCCCTTTCCATTCAGAACCAGACCCCAGAGCCTGGGACACGGCCATACCTCCTCACACCAGTCAAGAATTATAGGCTAACAGGCGTCACCTGCTGGGCAGAAAAGCACAGTGACCTGAGGCATCAAAGGGTGCAGCAATTTTCTAAGACACACCCGCAGGGAAACCAGATACTGAATATTTCTTCCCTCTGGGACCTGAGCCTGTTCTGGTCTGAGAAAACCCGATTTGGATAACCAAGGAAACCATGCCTAGACAACAGAAAATTACAACCTACACTCAGAAAAACAAAGTTATGGCCCAGTCAAAGGAACAAACGGACACTTCAACTGAGATACAGGAATTTAAACAACTAATGCTAAATCAATTCAAGAAGTTTAGAGAAGATATTGCAAAAGAGATAGAGGCTGTAAAGGAAGCACTGGACATGTATACGGCAGAAATCAAAAGTTCAAAAAAACTACTAGTAGAATCTATGGAAATGAAAGGCACAACACAAGAGATGAAAGACACAATGGAAACATACAACAGCAGATCTCAAGAGGCAGAAGAAAACACTCAGGAACTGGAGAACAAAACACCCGAAAGCCTACACGCAAAGGAGCAGATGGAGAAAAGAATGAAAAAATATGAGCAACGTCTCTGGGAACTCAAGGATGAAACAAAGTAAAATAATGTACGTATCATTGGTGTCCCAGAAGGAGAAGAGAAGGGAAAGGGGGCAGAAGCAATAATAGAGGGAATAATGAATGAAAATTTCCCATCTCTTATGAAAGACATAAAATTACAGATCCAAGAAGCACAGCGTACTCCAAACAGAAGAGGTATGAAGAGGCCTATGCCAAGACACTTAATAATCAGATTATCAAATGTCAAAGACAAAGAGAATCCTGAAAGCAGCAAGAGAAAAGCAATCCATCACATACAAAGGAAGCTTAATAAGACTATGTGCGGATCTCTCAGCAGAAACCATGGAGGCAAGAAGGAAGTGGTGTGATATATTTAAGATACTGAAAGAGAAAAACCACCAACCAAGAATCCTGTATCCAGCAAAGCTGTCCTTCAAATATGAGGGAGAGCTCAAAATATTTTCTGACAAACAGACAATCAGAGACTTTGTGAACAAGACACCTGCCCTACAGGAAATACTAAAGGGAGCACTACAGGGTGATAGAAGACAGGAGTGTGTGGTTTGGAACACAATTTTGGGAGACAGTAGCACAACAATGTAAGTACACTGAACAAAGGTAACTATGAATACGGTTGAGAGAGAAAGATGGGGAGCATGTGAGACACCACAAGAAAGGAGGAAAGATAACGACTGGGACTGTGTAACTTGGTGAAATCTAGAGTATTCAACAATTGTGATAAAATGTACAAATATGTTCTTTTACGAGGGAGAACAAGCAAATGTCAACCTTGCAAGGTGTTAAAAATGGGAGGCATTGGGGGAGGGATGCAATCAGCATAAACTAGAGACTGTAACTAATAGAATCATTGTATTATGCTTCCTTTAAAGTAACAAAGGTGATATACCAAGGTGAATGCAGATAAGAGGGGGGGATAGGGGAGGCATGTTAGACACTTGACATTGGTGGTATTGTCTGATTCTTTATTCTACTTTGATTTAAGGTTATTCTTCCTTTTGCTGCTTCCTAGCTGTCATTTTTTTTTTGTTTCCTCTTTCTTTTGCCTCTCTACCTTCTTTGACTCTCCCTCCTGCCTTGTGGAAGAAATGTAGATGCTCTTGCTTAGTATGAGCAGAATGTTCAATTAGGATGAACTTAAATGTTTGGAAATGAACAGACATGTCAGTAGCAAGATGTGAGAATAACTAACAGCGCCGAATGGTGTGTGAATGAGGTGGAAAGGGGAAGCTCAGAGTCATATATGTCACCAGAAGGAAAGTTGGAGGTCAAAAGATGGGAATGTATAAAACTGAATCCTATGGTGGGCAATGTCCATAATCAACTGTACAAATACTAGAAATCACTTCATGAACCAGAACAAATGTATGACAATACAATTAGAAGTTAATAATAGAGGGGCATATAGGGAAGAACTATATACCTATTACAAACTATATACTACAGTTAGTAGTATTTCAACATTTTTTCATAAACAGTAACAAACGTATATCAATACTAGGAGTCAACAATTGAGGGGGGTTGGTTAGGGATAGGGGAAGTTTAGAGTTTCCTTTTCTTTTTTTCTTTTTTCATCTTTCACTTTATTTCTTGTCTGGAGTAATGAAAAGTTTCTAAAAATTGAACAAAAAATTAAGTGTGATGGATGCACAGCTGTATGAGGGTACCCAGGGGCAAGTGATTGTACACTTTGGATCTTTGGATAATTGTATGGTATCTGAACAATCTCAATAAAAATGGAAAAAAAAATAAAAAAATAAATAAATAAAAAGAATAAATGGAGAATTGATAATGTAAAGAGAATCTAGTTTCAACAAGCCTAGAGGAGCTTAAACCTATTCTTAAAAACATTTCTTATATATGGATTTTTTTTTTTTAGGTTCCAAAATGGTGGGTCCAATGACAGTATGTCATACCTGGCCTTATCCTTCCATTGAAAATTGCAGTGTAGGATAGTTTTAGTATAATTTGATGTGCGTGTGTGTGTGTGTGTGTTAACGTAGTGTCTCTAATGTTCCTATTATTATACATACTCTGAGTGTGCTTTTGTTGTTATGCTTTGAAAGTTCTAGGTGTTCAAGGTATGAACAAACAATGAGACTAACCATTATGATCATAGTTAAATTGGATATGTGAGACTTCATATTTGTGTTGCCAGAACAGCTTGCTATACTGCAGGGTGAGGTGTCCACAGAAGAATATTTTTTCCCTAAAAAATGAGAACCAGCTACTAAAACAGGTGGGAATTGTGAATACATTTGTTACATGAGACTTCTTTAAACAGGAATTTTTGTTAACATCAGAAAATGATTTTAACATAAAGTTTTCCTTAAAAATGGTAGGAGTGCCTTTAATAAACATAATTGAAGTTATAATGTTATTTTTTACATCCCAATTCCATAATCACATCTACTGAGGATTATGCTTAAACTGGAATTCCAGAAAAAAAAATTATCACAAAAGATTCCTATTCAAGGTTAAGTGCTAGCAAGTTATTTCCTGCTTCTCTGCCACAAAAGTGACATTTACTGTGATTTTTCATTTGTATCCTTTCCCCAAATGTTTATTTTTTTCTTATGTAAAGTTCAGGTTTGACATCCCCCATATTGGATACAGTTTAACAAGTCACTTCCCTTGAAAACGTTCTTAGACTACCAAATGAAGATCAACATGTATCCCTGCATGTAGGACAGATCCAATAAATGCAATCTTGACCAGTGAAGATTGGTGTGTCAAAAAACTTACACCAAGATCTTCACTGTTAATGGGAACCCAGGAAAGAGGGAGCAGGGACTCATAGCTCCCAAGCTTCACTCTTGGGGACAGCTGGACAACTCAGCCCCACCTGGAAGGATGCTTTTGTTTATATCTCAGGTTGCTGCCTGACGATTGGTGGCCGGGCTGGAAGGGAGGGTCCGCTGGAAATGCGACACTGGGGATGCTGCCCCCTATCACATGATGGAAATTTCCACTCTTTCCCTAAAGAGAAAAGAAAAGGAAGGGTCTCTCAATCTACCCTTTTCGGATACTTTCCCTGGATCCAATCTGAATGGAGTAGAAAAAGAGGCGGGTGAGTGAAGCTTTTTACATTTTCCTTTACACTTAGAAACTTGTCAGTGCGCAGACTTGTGGCTGAATCCCAGCCTGGATGAGTGTCTGTGCTGGGTACACGTGTGCGTCTCTTAACCGTCTTACGTTAGGCGTTGTGGCTCATACGTATTGCTATTCCCTGATGATGATGATTATTTTCCAAGAATCACACTTTGGAGGGTTTTTACTGGCTAAAATTAAGCAAACCAGGGCTCACTGAGAGAAGAGATACTGGGAGGGCTCATGTGTGACCCCCTTTTCAAGGAGCAGCAGTTGTGCTAAGGCTACTATTCGCCAGAAGAGAGGAGGGGGTAGGGGGAAAGCAGGGTGCGGGGCAATCCAGTCCCCCACCCCGGGATTCCCTTGGCGCTTGGATTTTGTGTTGGGTGCGCTGGGACCGCCTTCCACCACTGTGGCCGCACCGCCTGCCTAGCTGAGGGGGACAGGTTTATGACGGGGAAGCTGGCTCCGCTTCAGCTCGGAATCGTGTTGGCAAGGTGTTACCCGAGTCTCGGGACCCGTGCCTTAGGGCGGGGACACTGGGTGCTGGACTTAAAATAGATCGGTCGCCCCTGACGGCTGGGCGGCAGGCAAGGCCACTACGAGTGGGGGGCTCCGACCCGGGGGGCCCCGAAGGAGTCTTTCTTAGAGGAAGGAGAGCATAGCGCTGGGTCTGTGGGGTGCCTCGGAGCCGGGCGGTGAACGCATAGGAAAGATGTTAACTGGCATTCCGAGGCAGGCGTCCAGCGCCGTGGGATTGGGAGCCTGAAGGGAAGGGCGGTACAGAAATGCGGAGCGGCGAAGGCGAGTGGAGTTGAAAAACCAAGAGCCCCAGGGTGGAGGAGGCTAAGACAAAAAGTGACAAGAGGCCAGATCCGGAGAGGGTGAGGACGAAAGGGAAAATGAAGAGAAGAGCAGTGACTGAATGAAAAGAGACGAAAGGGGAACTGGAACAGAGAGAACTGGAACGGAGGATTAGCTGGGAGCATCTCGGAGTACGGGGGAGGAGGGAGGTGAGCGCCGGGAGTGGGTAACCGCTGCGCAGTGGGTGGCGCGCACAGAAGGCGCTCAGCCTGGAGATGGCAATGCTGGGGGTCGGGTAGGGGGCGGCGTGGTATGGGGGACTCGTCGAGTCCCCCAAGATCCTCTAGGTGATCCAGCAGAGGAAGGTGGAGAGAGAGCCCCCTTTTATGCACCCGGGAACCTCCAAGAAAGTGAGCACGGGGCTGCTGGCTTGGTCGGCAGAAGACCTGCGAACCAAGCTGGGGATCCCAGGCGAGGGAGGGAGACGTGGTCGCTGTGTGTCAGGGACCGGAGACCCGGAGCCTCAGTCCTTGGCAGAGCCTTTAAACACTTGGATCTGGTTTCACGGGAGGAAGATAGATTGGTTCTTGATAATTAGTTTTCAGAGGAAAAGGTGCATCTGTTTTAGGGTAATCTTTTTTTTTTTTAAGTTGTTTTTTTTTTTAATTTTGAAATAAATTCAGTTATATGAACAGTTGCAAAAACAATACTAGTCCCATACACAGAATTCCATCATACCCTGACCCCCCTCCCCCGATAGCTCAATCCGCCAACTTTAACTTGCTGTCACATTGCTATTTCTTTCCCTCCCTCCCTATCATCCATCATCTATTGCTCTGTCTTCTGAACATAATGAGAGTTAGCTGCACACATCCTTGAGCATTCACTATAATTCACGTATACACTTCCCATGAACAAGAACATTCTTTCATGCAATCCCATTAAGTGCAGCTAAGAAGTACAATAGATTCAACAATGATAAAAAGCTTACATTCTATATTTCCTTTTCCTTATGTCTCAACTGTGTCTCTTTGAGCCACCTGTCCTCTATCCTCCTGTCCCATCCAAGTTCATCCTTAGTATTCAATTGTCATCTAGTTAGACTGATTTTTTTTTTTTTTCAGTTGTGGAAACATATATACAGCCTAAATCTTCCCATTCCACTCCCTCCCTAGCCTTTCATTAGTGGGATTAATCACATTTAGAATGTTGTAATGCTTTTTCCCAACATCCATTACTAGAAATTTCCCTTCACTTCAAACAGCAACCCTACACTCATTTCTTAACTCCCCATTGCCCCTTCCCCCATTTCTCTTAACCCAAACTCTACTTTTCATCTCTATGGTTATATTCTCTGGTAATTTCTTTGTGTTTACTGTGGGGCTTAAAATTAACCTCTTAAATCCATAACAATCTTGTTTTTCTTTGATACCAACTTAACTTCAAGAGGACACATAAACTATGTTCCTATACTCCTTCATCCCCCCACCTTTATATAGTTGTCTAAAATTACATATTTTACACTGAGTTCAAAACCACTGATTTGTCCTTAGAGTTTGTGTATTTTATATCATGTAGGAAGTAACTAGTGGAATTACACTTCAAAAATTATTGGCTTCTATTTGTATTCCATTGTGGTTAGAGAATGTGCTTTGAGTATATTCAATGTTTTTTTTTAAATTTCTTGAGGCTTGTTTTATGTCCCATCTTATGGTCCCTTCTCGAGAAAGATCTGTGATCACTAGAGAAAAGTGAGTGTCCTGGTGATTTGGGATGTAAGGTACTGTATATGTCTGTTAAAATTCTCTATATCTCTTTCTGCTTTCCCTGTCTCTTCTCCAGCAGGGCTCCCCTCAGAATCTGAAGTAGGGCAGGTCTTTCATCAGCAAAGTCTCTCAGCATTTGTTTGCCTGTGAAAAATTTATGCTCTCCCTCAAATTTCTTGGTTGGAAATTTTTCTCTCTCAGAATTTTAAATATGTCATGCCACTGCCTTCTCGCCTCCATGGTTGCTGCTGAGTAGTCACTACTTAATCTTATGTTGTTTCCTTTGTGTGTGGTGAGTTGCTTTTCTTTTGCTGCTTTCAGAACTTGCTCCTTCTCTTCAGTATTTGACAGTCTGATCAGAATATGTCTTGGAGTGGGTTTATTTGGATTTATTCCATTTGGAGTTCGCTGGGCATTTATGCTTTGTGTATTTATATTGTGTAGAAGGTTGGGGAAGTTTTCCCCAACAATTTCTTTGAATACTCTTTCTAGACCTTTACCCTTCTCTTCCCCTTCTGGGACACCAATGAGTCTTAAATTTGGACATTTTATTTTATCTATCGTATCCCTGAGATCCATTTCAATTTTTCTGATTTTTTTCTCCATTCTTTCGTTTGTTCTTTCATTTTCTGTTCTGTGGGCTTCTAGGACACTGAGATGTTGTTTGGCTTCCTCTAGTCTTGTATTGTGAATATCCAGAGTCTTTTTAATTTGGCCAACAGTTTCTTTTATTTCCATAAGATCTTCTATTTTTTTATTTACTCTTGCAATGTCTTCTTTATGCTCTTCTAGGGTCTTCTTTATGTAGCTTATATCCTGAGCCATGGTCTTCTTGATGTCCTTTAAATCCTTTGCCATGTTTTCGTTCCTCGATTGTAGATCTTTAATTAATTTTGCGAGGTATAATGTATCTTCCGATATTTTGGTTTGTGTGTTTGGAGTTGGATTCTCCATATCTTCTGGTTTTATCATATGCATTAAGATTTTCTGTTATTTTTGGCCTCTTGGCATTTGTTTTGCTTGATAGGGCTCTTTCAAGTTGTAAAGAAAAAGGGATATCGATCTAATTTTTCAGGAACACAGTTTGGTGATGTACACTTTCTCTAACTAACCAGCAGATGGCGTCCGTGAGTCACCTATATCCCTCGAGTCAGTTCTCAACCTTTTTTCTGCTTTGTGTGGGGAAATGATTCTTGTGGGTTCAGCTGGAGAACTCAGTGTGGGTGTGTTGCTGGAGCTGTCCGCCGTGAATGTGGGGCATGTGTATGGGTAGCCAGGGAGGAAGGGCAGTTCTAATGTTCAAATCCCCCAGGATCCCAGAGATTCAAGGCCGCCCCAAGAGTCTAAGCCTTCATTTCAGTTCAGCCCCAGCCTCTCTCTCTCGCTGATCCATAAACCACTGGACTTGGCGTAGCATCCCTGGATACTCCAAACGGATCCCCCCTCCCAGCCGCGCTCCTCCAGGAGCTCAGCTGAGGGAATGCTGTGCTACGTCACCAGTGCGCGCCGTCCCACAAGGGAAGCCCCGGGCCGCTGGGCCGTGTGGTGGCGCACTCCCAGCCCGAAGCAAAAATGGCTGAGCGGGGCGTCTCAGCTCCCTCCTCCTCGCACAGTTCCTCCTTCCCAGCTCCGGGCAACTGGCGGGGCTTTGGGCTATGGGCACGGCCCCGGGCAGGAGTTTATCCAGCCCTCTGGGGGCCAGCTGTGAGCTGTGGGGTTTCTTTCTGCTTCTGGCTCTCCCCTCTGTTCTCCTGAACCCAAGGGTATCTGCTGCGGGCTATCTTCCTGGCCAGACAGCAAGAGGCCGGCCCAGCCCCCTCTTGCTGTGTTTTACTGCGTAGTTCCCACAATTGCTACTGGAGCCGCTCCTTTCCTTTTTTTTTTTTTTTTAAAACAGCCAGCTGGTCTCCATATGCTGAACCCTGGCTTCCCCAGCCCGCCGCGCGGCTGCAGGTCTTCCAGCCAGCTTACTCACTCGTTTCAGAATGCCGACTCCCGGTTTCACCAAGTATACGGCCCCTCTGGAGCTAGGAGCCCTCATCCAGTTGGCGCATTGCTGTAACCGGTATTCTAGGTCACTTTCTGGTTTTTAGCTAGTGTTTTTCATGGAGGCATTTCTTTCGCCCTGTCTCAGCTAGCCGCCATCTTAGTTCTCTCCTGTTTTAGGGTAATCTTAGACCCTGGGAAAAGAGGTGAGGGGTTAGGGGGCTACTCGGGCGATCTAAGTAGACTTCAGCCATGCACTTCGCATTGACAACCCCTTGCCCTGTGCCCCAGCCCCTAAGGCTTACCAACCTGACTTGGTAGTGCAGCTTCTGCCTCTGAAGGAAAGGGGCGGGGAGGGTGTGGGGTGTGAGGGCCTCATCGTGGATGGTCTGTCTCCCATTTTCCTGTATCCATCTATATTTGCTTCCGGACAGTGCAAACTTAATCATTATGACCAAAGAGAGCATCCTACCCCCAGATCACAAAAAGAACACTCCAGTTCCAGGGCCAGGGAGCGACGGCTATAGTTTGGGCTTGTGTCAACTTTGGTTAAAGCCATTTGTAGACCCAGACCTTCACTATTTTAGGGGATGGGGTGGGAAAATCAACCCATGTTGTATAGTTTCTAAAAAATCCCAGCGGTAGATTCTCTCATTATGGAACACAAGAAGTTGTGTGTCTGTATGCTATAACCTCTCTCAAATTCTAACACATGAATCTTCAGAAATTCTGTGTTTTGGATAGAAGGTTGTAAGATAGAAACACCAAAGAGAATATCCTCTTTTCCCAAATTACTGAATACCATGTGTGTTTAAAAACAGGAAGCTGTTATTGGGCTGATTGTATCGCAAAGCAACAAAAAGCCTGGTGTAAGGGGACAAATACCTCTAGAAGCTGCAGGGATAGAAAGTGAGCTCCTCTGCAATGCTAGGTGCTCCAAGAAGGCTAATCTCTACTAGATTAATAAAAATGATGGTGACGATGTCTCAAATATACATAGCACTATTATCTTCCTTATGTTACTAGGTACTTCCCTTATATTAATATTTGACCCTCATAATAACCTTATGAGACAGTTTCTATTATTTTACTGACCAGGAAATGGAGGTACAACAATGAAGGAAAGGTATAATATTTTTGGAAGTTCCATTTGGGCATTAATCTCTCTTAAATGTATATGAACAATTTTCTTTCACTTTGTGGTTTTTCACAGGCAAAGCAAGACAGGTGGCTTGTAGGTATCCAAAGCTGACTTCTTAGTTTATTACAGTTTAATACTATCCTAAATTAAGTCAAAGACATGATCAAACAACTCTGAAGCTTTAGAGTCCCAGGACTGGATTTTTTATGTGATATTTGACAAATGTATAGTGTCCTATGGTTACATGTCAGCTTATTCAAAGCTGAGGACAAGTATAATAAATATAGCAGCTTGTTGACTTCTGTATTAAATAAATATTTTCCTTCTTTTATGTAAGTATCTTTGCCTTTTGTTTCTGCAGTTTTTTCAGACATTAAATTATCAATTTTGTTTTTTGTCTTATCTTTTATAGTGATATATAAATATTTTAAAAATATTTTTGAAATTAAACCACTCTTTGTAAACTTCTTATATATCCAAAGCAACAATTTCTGTAGAATTAAGAGTTTGGTGGGGTTTAATGGCTAAACACATCTTTTTTATACATGTCAAAATAACTGCATAACTAATACAGTTTTATAAATGTGCTTCCATTTACCAATTCAAACCATCTTGCATGCCGTAATGGAATATAGCCAGCTCTTCAGGAACTATTGCCCTAATAACATCTTGTAGGAAGGGCAAGGAGTAGGAGTGGGAGACAGAAGGGAAAGGAGGACTCTCCAAGAGCCAGCTTTTTGCAAGCCTTTACGTATGTGAATCTCATTCAATCTTCACAATACTCCATGCTGTTGGTGTTGGCGCCTCCATTTTATAGGTGAATTGAAGCTCAGAGTGACTAAGGTACAAGAACATGACAATCATCACAAAGCTAGTAAGTGTTGATACTGGCGTTACAACTAAGTCCTTTATATGCCAAATCTTCTGCGTGCTCCCAAAAAGAAGCAGTAAAATAAAGACTACTAGGGAGGGAGGAAAACAAAAATTTAAGGAAGAAGAGGGTTAGGAAGGTGTTACACAACAGAGTAGGATGGGAGGGATGGGAAAAATGGAAACATAGAATCACTTTCATGTGACTGCTAATATTCCTCTGGACCACCTAATTCCATTCATTCATCTCACAGACATTAAGTATCATTATCTTCCAGGCACCATACTAGGGAGTTTCTTTTATTCTTGTCTCCCCAACACCTAGCACCGTACTGGGCAAATACCAGGTGCTCAATAAATGTTATTGAATAAATGAATTAGTTTAGTAAGGGTAAAGATTAAATAAGCAAACAGTTGTATTACAGCATGATAAAAGGCAGGGAAAAATCAGATTCGAACACTCTTCCACCTAACCTGGCTTGCGAAAGGGGTCAGGGAACATTCAAGAATTAGTGATCCTGAGCTAGGTTTGGAACAGAAATAAAAGTTAGCCAGGCAAAGAATTGGAGGAAATG
Organism: Choloepus didactylus; assembly: GCF_015220235.1. NCBI lineage: Eukaryota > Metazoa > Chordata > Mammalia > Pilosa > Megalonychidae > Choloepus > Choloepus didactylus. The sequence goes on from NC_051314.1 coordinate 89,824,870, forward strand.
GTGAGAGCATTCTCATCAAAGAGGGCAGCCTGAATAGAGAAAGGAGAAAGTAGAAGCCACTTCGAGAATGAAAGAATTTAGGAGTTCAGTAAGATGGGAATACAGAATGCAAGGGATGAGGCTAGGGACCAAGGAGTGTTCAGGAAGGTGCTTGCACATTGCTCTGCAAGTGTCCCAAAGCTCTGCCCCTCCCTGGAATTTTGTAAGTGACCTGTGCTAATAGAAAACAAAATGATTGAATGCAGGAATTAGCAATACATTTTATTATCTTATCATGGCCCCGTAATAGACCACTGTGTCTTTTCATAGTCTTTATATTATCAAGAATTTAAACTGGTGCTCTGCATAAGAAAACTGAACTATTTTTCTGCTTCCCAAGGGGATATTCTATTTTAGCATAGATACAATCTACACAATCACACAAAAAATTTCCAAACAAATGCTCTTCAATGTTTTATGGAGGGAGGAGGAGGGGATTTCTATCCTTATTTTTTAATGAGAGGGGGTGGATTTCTACCCTTATTTTTTAGTGTTTAGTGGTTTTATTTTTTATTTTAGTATGTTACAGAGGAGTCAGGAAGTAAACGTATTTTTTTTAAAAATAACGTGAAGCAGGGAATGGAATGACAATAATAAATGTAGCCCTCCTTTCTTCTTAATAGATGTTTATGCCAGTTAAGATGCTGGTTTTGGGTAGGCTTCTGAATAATGGACTTTGAAATCTAAACTCTTTTCATTTCAGGCTCAGAGGTCTGCATGTCTCTTCACACATTCACATTTGTAAAATACCCTTATCATACCGTTTTGGGGAAGGAAATTCAAAGGATAAAAGGAATCTATAAATAATCAATGAATTTAATTAATTTCAATCAATAAATTAAATCAATAAATTAAATTAAAACATTATGTTTGGGGGCAGTTTCTTAATATTTCTGAGCTTCAATTTCTTTACCTGTAAAATTGGGTCATAATAGCACCTACCTCATGGGGTTGTTGTGAGAATCAAATGAGTTAACTCAGGTAACATGCTTAGATCAATGCCAAATAAATAATAAGCACTCAATGTGTGAATGCCATTATTATTACTGTTATTACTTCTACTACCCAAAGTATTATTTGGAATGTTAATAAATTTCCATATTAAATGTTTTTGATAGTGTGATTATCTCTAACTGTCATAACTAAAATGAAGGAAATAGAAAGGGAGGAAATAAAAAAAAAAAAAAAGATTAAAGAATACTCATGAAGGATAGTCCAACCCCAAATACCATCATTCTCTGGATAATAGAAAGATTAAACATTTTCTTATTTCCTGTGAGCTCTTTTTCCTCATTACTCCTGATAAATCTAGTGTGTATCCATCACTAAAATGAACATCATCTCCAGAGTTTCATTGTTTTCTCTCATTTTTGTCTGTTTTGTTCACCATTGTAGCCCTAGTGCCTCACACAGGATCTGGCATAAACAGATACTTGGTGCATGTTTGTTGAATGAATGAGTGAAGGATAACCTGTTTTCCTTTTTTTAAAACAATACTTTTTCTTCAAATAAACACTTTTTCACTGTGCTATTAAGGTCTTTGCAAAGTGAATATGGCTAATTATTTATAGTTAATGCAAATATTTTTAAAATCAAATTGTTGCGTATGATTAAGAGTACAGGCTTGCAAGTCAGGCTGTGTGGATGTGAATCCCAGGGCCATGGTCATAGACTCCAGAGGTGGGTTTCCTGGGATCCAATCTTGGCTTTACCACTTAGATTTCCTGGGTTCATAGTCTGGCTCTACTACTTTCTAGCTGAATGACCTTGAGAAAGTTACTTAACATGGCTGTGTTTCATTTTTTTTCCCCTATAAAGTCCCTCAGAGGGATTTTATGAGGATTAACTAAGTCTAGATGTGTTTGTTAAGTTAAAGTGCTGAAAGAAACCCTAGTTTTCCAATTAGTTATAATATGGTGCCCACCTTATAGATTTATTTGAGGATACTGCATGGCACATAATAATCTCACAATAAAATGCTACTACTATTGTTATTATTGCAACTGTTTATAACTATTTTCTACAGTGAGGATCTGGGGCCCTGATTTAGCTTTTCCCTCAGTTTTTTTTTTTTTGGTCCATTGAAAATCTTACTGATTCTACCTTATCTTTCAGGCGTAATTTTTCTATCTACTCTGTCCTGTCATTTTGCCTCGTGTCATTTGATCCTTTTACACAGCCTACTCCTCCGGACAGAGACTTTGCTCTTCGATTTGGCATAATTTTATAACACTGGATAAACTTACAGTACTATAAAAATGTCAAAGAAGGAAAAGAAAAAAGATGTAATCCACTAAGAGGCAACTTTGGCGGACAGTTGGCGGGGCCGCTGTTCCGTCGGCAGTGCTGGACCTCGGTGCCGGCCGCCCAGCACCTCCGGCCGTGGCTCAGGGCTGTCCCGCGGCCACTGGGGCGTGCGGGGGCCGCGGGAGCAGAGAGGACAGAGGGCGGCAGCCACCTCGGGGACGGCGCACCACTCAGGTTTGCTTGCTTTGCTAAGATTTGGGGAAAGACACAAGAGCGAATGAGAATGAAGGGGATGTGAAAAAAAAAGACCTGAAAAAGGAGGGGTGAAAGAAGAGATTCATTAAGCTGTGGGGCGCAGTCTGTAGCTAAGGGTCACTCACGTTCCCAGCATGCTAGATGGGGCTAAACATG